>NC_034411.1:46782004-47139303 GCF_002078875.1 Numida meleagris | reverse complement strand
CTTACAGATATCCTAGTATAACACACAATGATAGAGAAAATAAAATGCATAGGAAATAGGACGGATTGAATTTCAAGTGTCATTCTATTCTAAAGCCTCAGACTTTATCTGAAAGAGACAGAACTCAGTAATTGTTCTGCAGCTTTCAAAGCATTAACCATCATGGATATATTAGGATCCTGAACACATATTCAGGCACCTAATTAATTGACTTGATTAATACTTGAACTTCTCTGGTCGCTGTTGACTTCCATGGGAATTATGGGAGATCAGTACCCTTAAAAATCAGGACAATTTATCTAGGTCTCAGAGCATGCACTACAGGAGCCTAATTTTGAGAGTCTTCGTTGGAAAACGCTAGTTTAGAATTGGAAAATAGGCAACCTTCACATAAAGCATAGACAGCATTACCACAGAATGGGGAATTTAGTAAGAATTCAGTCTCATTAGATGTTAAACATTCAACACCAATACAACTCCTAAAACTAAATTGAGGTCTTTACATCATGGTGGAAAATATGGTGAAAATACTAAAGTACAGATGATTCATTAATCTATTTGCTCTGGAGATCTGTGCTCCTATCTGTCATTACAGAAGAAATTGCACAAACTCATCACAGTCCATTGATTGAGACCTTGAAATACCTAAGTGCTAGTTCCCAGTTATCAGTATATGAGCAAGAGATCCTGAAAACTTCAAAGGTGTGAGTCAATAACTTATGTTAACACTGGACAAAAACCTTCATAAATAGTTAGTGACTCCCTGTGGCTGGCAGGCACAGATGAGCTGGACTACATTTTCTTAATGTACATTCCAGTGGTTCTGTATGAGTTTGAAGAACAGTCAGGAGAGATATCTAATATTTACCATGCTTTAAAACAATATTAAGATGGACTTCACAATTCTTGCATGACCACATATTTCCCATCAGCCACTACCATTTTACTTCTTCTTTCATTAATATTTTGAAAGAGAAATCCTTCCTCTCCTCTGTTTTTAATGTTAAGGTGGTATTAAGAACACCATCATTAAATTAATACAAACACCAGTGTGTCTCACTTCTGCAGAAATACAACTCTTTCCACATTTCTCTTCCTGAGTCTACTATTGCTTTTTTCTCCTCTCTCAAAAAATCTCCTGTTTGAAGGGTTGCCTTCCTGGGGCCACACGGACTACATGCTGACAGGTGGACTTCACGTGTAGGAGATGAATCACTGCTGCCACACAGACAAGGCTGCAGCCACGCAGTCCTCTCAGAAATTCCTCTTGCTTCCTGAGATCAAAGGCAGCTGCTGCAGCTGCTCTGGCACTGAGGAACGAAGAGGTCTCAGCTGCCCTACCCAGCACTAAGCTGGATCACGCTATAAGTAAGCTAGCAGAGTATATTCACAGTTTCCCTTGTTAAATTAAGGATAGGTTTCAAAGGGTGGAGGATCCTTATATTCCCTTGTAAACCTTTCAGTGTGCAAGACATCATTCACGCATGCACAGATCACAAAGATCCTCTTTATTTATCCCTTTGCATGCCACCTGGACATATAACCAGAGCTGTATTAAAGTACTGTACTGTAGGAAAGACTCTGTTTAAAGCATAGCTTAGATTAGAAGCTCTCAGTGACATCTGCACAAGGTTAATGCATTGCTGTTAGTAGTAGTGAGATAGAGCTAAGCAAATCAGAAGATAAAATTAGTGGGCCTAATCTTTATTCACATACTTAAGAGAAAACATAACAGAAGCTCTTCTTTCAGATGTGAAAGAATTTCAGAAGCATTCACTTTAGCACATCTCCTGTTTTTCTGAGTGTAGCCAAATATGACAATGCAGCAAAAAAGGGCTATTCAGCCCAGCTAAACCCAAATTACTAAAGCACTTGAGCTTTCATAAGAAACCTGGTCCTTGTGGTGTGAACTTTAAGCCAAAGTCCAGAAAAACACACAAAGCAACTGGCCTTTGTAGAGAGTAAATGGTATACTGGATAGAATGGTGCATACAGTGCCACTGCTATGAAGAAAACAGCCCTGAGCTTCTGCCCCCATAAAGCTAGGCTTGAACCCAGAGTAAATTAAAAGTTTGAACTGTCAAGTTCCTCCAAAGCTGGTTTCTGTTGTACAAATCAAAAAAATTCAAGCTGAAGGAAACCTCTAGAAATCATCTTGCCTCACATCTTGCTGTGCTGCAGTGGCCCTCTCTGGCTCAGACAGCAGTTCTGCCTAGCTCGAGAAGCTGTTTTCATTAATTTTCCCTAGTTCCCTCTACACTGGCAGATTTCAGCACTTCCCTGGTCCTCCCAGAGTGAGTGAAAAAGCAGCAGCTTGTTCTGGCAACCTAACTCTTTGGAGCATGCGCTTTCCATCATATTATTCCCTTTATGGATATTAATACAGTTAATTCTAGGTAGGAACTTTTGTGATTTCTATGGTTCAAGTTTTAATACTCAGGCTCATAATTTATTGTTCTTTACACCACTGTTTGCCCAAGATCTATTAAGAGGACCCTGTTCATTTTAAGAACCCTATTGCCTATTTTGCAGCAAATGCTCTTGTGCACAAAGGGCATCTCTGGGCTGCAGCTAGATGTGTGAATGTGTGCACCTACATGTTGGAAATACCGCTATATTTCTTTGCACACACATCTATGGAGTAATTATACCAGTAATGAAAAGCTATAAAACTGCTAGCTGAATTAAACAGCCTTCCACCTCCATGTAAACGAGAAAAGGAAAGATAAAATCTAACAAAACACTAGGAGGATGGATGGAAAACAGTTGGTCTTCTTTCCTGATCTTTTACCAGTATTATTTCACTAAGTTTATTTACAGATTTGATTAAATGCTTATATCTAGGCTAATTGGTCTGATGTGTGACCTTCACACACACACACACACAAAAATGATTTCTTAGACCAAATCAATTTTAATTATGTTCTTTTCTCCTCCCCACACTACTGACACAAGTTCAAAGCACTTGCGACAGTCTGAGAAGCCTGGAGTGCACTGTTGCTCGCCAGGCACAGAAGACAGGAGCATGGAAGAGGCATGAGGGACCGTGATTCATATGTCCTGCTCCTTTGCTGTTCTACTGGTTTACTCATGTAATGGAGAAGGCTGAATGTCACAAGCCTACCTGAGGATTGTTTTAATCCCAGTTGAGTCTGGCTGTTACAATCCACAGTGGAAAATGTAGGTGTAAATATTAGATTCAGTAAACTTTTGTTATATCCCACTGTAACATGAATATATTTTCAGACTGTCTTCTACACTGTTTTCAACAGCATGTGTAGAACATCTTTTATGGAATCCAAAGAAGAAAAACAGATTTTGTGACCGTATTTCCATTGACAAATTGTTTAAAAAGTATTTTTGAATAGATAAAATATTGGATTAATGTAGCTACTTTCTTCCAAACACAGAAATAAGAAGCTAGGAACAAAAACCAGACAGTAGGTAATGTCTTCTCTTAACAATGCCTATGATTTATCACAGAAAAGCACATTATTAATAGTCCTCTTCATTAAGCCTTATATGTTGTCCGTAATTTTGTCTGGGAAATAAAATGAGGCTACAGCTTTCTTGTCTTATCTGCGGTAAGAAAGCCTTGGCTAAATAACGTGGAAACCAGAGTTCTTTCAGACAAGTTGTCTCAAACACATTTTATTCCAGGTGCACGAAAAACTGAGATCAGAGTTTTGACCCTGCTGCGGGATGAAGCTTAGGATGTCCTGCCTCATACTGAGGGCATAAAAAGTGACATAGGACTCAGCTTATTTTCTACTCCAGAACCTAAGAATTTAATTGGAACCCAAAATAGGGGCTAAGGAGGATGAGTCACGGGAGACAAAAGGACACATACTGAGGAATTCATGCTACATCTATAGCTTGATTTCTTCAGTTTATGAATGTGTCTAAAATATACTGCATCAAGTAACTTACAAGCAGTGACTATCATGAAAGAGTATGTGCTTAGACTCTTCTCTTAATAAGAAATTTTCTTAAATAATAATTTTCTTAAATTTTCTTATAATTAAGTTTTATGTATTGTACCACAATTAACTCCTACTATAGGTGCTTCTGCTGATACAAAGTCTCATGGCATAGGTGCTCTGTGAAGCAGCTTTGCAGACATCAAGATTAAAGGAATGTTCTCAGAGAAGCATCTATGGACACCACAGACACTGCAGAACAAGGACTAATAAAGGCTGCTGGATTTAACTTGTCCAGCATGCGACATAACCTTAAACATTCAGAAAACCACCCAGATCAGCTCCCACTAGAAATTTATTCATGCTTTAAACAAAGGATAGAAACAATCAAGTACATGTCCTGAAGTGTTTTGTCCGCTGATATGAGTAAAATGAGCTATTTCATATAAATTGATCAGAATTAAAATAGGTCTTGAGAAAAAAGTCCATGATTAAGAAAAGTCCTGATCTACATTACTGGTGGACAAGGATGTGCATTGAAAGAGGAATTATATGAGTACAAAGCTGTCTGAGGATGGGAATAAGTCAGCCATCAGTTTTCTATTTTCCAGTCTGATGTAGTAAGTGCAGTCAAGAACTTCAGAGAAAAACTAACTCTATGGCAAGCTTGAGAAGAGTCTCTGTAGACCTTCTAAAAAGACATTATTGTCCTACGTCAGGAAAAAAAACCCCACCTCACTAAAATTATACTCAATCTGTTTATGTCTGAATGAGATAAAACTAGGTACTTTTTGATGAGTGGGTGATAACAGTGGCAAACACTTAAAGATGCTGTTCAGAGACATCTTAACTGAGCTGGCTATCTCGTTAATATAGTAGTTTAGGTATAGCGTCCCACACACATAACTATGCTGCTCCTGGACTTGAGCTAGTATGGTCACGTTAATGTACTGCTGTGTGTTCTTGCATGTCTTGTAGATTTCTAACACATCTCTGCACTGCATTCCATATCTCTTTCAGACCAGGTCTATACAAAGCCATGTGAATGACACAAGGTCTTCACAGTGACAAAGCAAACTACATATTTTTAATTTGTAATTTTTGTCTCAAGAAGTATGAGTCAGCATTATTCATACCAAAGCATAAACACCTTTTCAGGAATATTTAGTCTTCCTTATAAGCTATTTTCTGCTATCATCAGGGTGTTTTACCCATGACTAGGCATGATATGAGGATTTATGATAGACATCCAGAACTGCTTTGGTATGATGCAGTCTTACGTCCTCTTTCTAAGAGAGTCTGATGATGCAGAAAGATGGAAAAAAGACGCAACTTCTCAGTACCAAAGTTGATGGAAGAATGTAGTGGCCATTCAGACCATTCAGGCAGGAATGAAGGCCAGTATCATCCTGAGCTGTACTGACAGCCAGTTGCCTGTGGGTCATGATCACCTCTCCACATCTACCATCACTACCACCCTATCCTTTGCACTCATTAGGCAGCATCTAGAATACTGTGTACAGTTTGAGTACACAGAATAGATACAGAAAGTACAGAAAGAGACTGATAATCTGGAGCAGAAGTCCATCAAGATGGGTGCAATCCCTGTCCTGTAAGTATAGACTGAAGAACCTGAGCTTGTTCAGCCTGGAGAAGAGATGGATGAAGGAAAACCCAACAACAGCCCTCTCAAACCTTGAGAGAGGTTAAGAAAAGAAGAACAGGCTCTTCATGATAGAGCATGGTGGGGGTATGAGAAAATGGATGTATCTTGAAACAAGAGAGGCTGAGATTGAATATAAAGCCAAATATTTACACATCCTCACAGCAGAAAAGGTTGACAAGAGGACTTTGCTGCCTCCATCCTTGGAGGTTTTAAAGTCCTCAGTGAATAAAATCCTGAAACCCTTGAAGCTAAACTTATACCTGATCCTTCTTTGAGCAGGAGGTTGGACTACAGCCTTCTTAAGATACCTTCCAGCCTGACAGATTACGTAATTCTGTGACTTTGGCTGCACTCAGTCTGATTGTTTGCCTTTCCCTTGTACCCAGACAGGAATTAGCAGATAAAGTAATCCTTACGGCATGACCAAGGTATGAGTAAGCATCCAAGGAAACTTGGCCTGCAATCTCCTTTGGAACAAAAAAAAAAATCTACATTTCTTGTTCTTGTCCACCACAAATAGGTTCACTGATAAATAATCCTTCTCCTCAAAAATCAAATAAATCAATGAATGAATCATTGAATTGTCCGCTTTGTTCCACTTCATTCTGTCGAAAAATGTCTGTGCTGATTGCTCGTCAATGTATTCTGTTGTCCCAGCAGATGAACTGCTGTGAACATAATCTGATGTTTGCATAAGTTCCATAACAAATTTCATAACTCTCCTGTGGTGCAGAGGAGTACTCATTCCATCCAGTTCATACAAACTGCAGCCATTGTATTATCTGCCAAGAGGCGAGTAGGCATTCTGTAAACGAGCAGTGAAACCTCCATAGAAGTGTTCAAATTGCACTGAGTTCTATGCCATTTCCACATATGTGAGAATTGCATTTAACTTGGCTTATGTGAGCTTCTCAAGCCCAACAGAGGCATTTGTCAGTGTAGTTTTGTGAGGAGAAAAGGACTTCTATTCATGCTATTTCTATCAGCTCACAGAGGAGTAAACCTCCTAAAGAGCCATTAGAAAAGTGCTTGTCAATTGACAGCACAGTCTATCACCATATCTTGCTGTCAGCATACAGTCTACAAGATGTGGAAATGGCTGACTTGTCTGATGAACAGACACAAGCAGTGACTGCTGCTTGGAGCAGTGCCAGAGGTTGTGTGCTAAGGGAACATAGCATCAGGACCATTCTGAGGTAGGTAGTTTCTTAGCACCTCAAATTCAGAAGCAGCTTTTTTTCTGGTAGCGTTAAAATGGACTACGCAGTTCTGATTTGTCATCTGGAGGCCATGAAGAATGTTGTGAAGTTCTGAAGCTCCCCACGAGTCAGCATTCCTTACAGAGACGCAGGACATGCTGGGCTTCCTGAAGAATGTAGTTACTACAAGGAAAACTCTGAAAACTCAGTAGCGGAACGAATATTTTAAGAAGAATAGCTCAGTACCATAAGTGGGTTTTGCCTTCTAGAGATCAAGGAAAGAGCAAGAAAAAATTATTGCTTTTCTATGCACAAGAAAAATTCTAGACTTGAATCTTATTGTGTTGGGAAGAGTATATACTATCACCATGAGAAAGAGAGAGACAGCAAGGCAGTCACTTATGAGACTCATTTGGCTATAACATCAGCAAAGAATGAGTCAGAAATAGCTCCCACTCATTTGGCTGCTACCCAAATGGGATAAGTAGGGTGTTTCTTTTTAATTTTTGCAAGAAATAAATGAATGTTCCCAAAAGAGCCGGTTTTCTTCTCTTCCCAAGAATTTGTGTTACTACCATATAATACTAGTACATCCAGATAAACTATCTTGCAAATGCAGTCAATCTTAAGGCAGATCTCACAGACTGCTTCACAGACTGGGATGCTCTTGTATTTTCTTCCTTCTGGTAGTTCCTCTTTCCCCCTCAAAAAATACACACAGAGCTCAGTCTAACATGAGAATAACTGAAGGATGGCATCAGTCTTCTCAGGAACCGAGTGAGAGAAGTCAAGCAATAATTCCTGTCAGCAGGGAACGGGGATTTCTAGGAAGTTGATTTTTCCTTGTTTTCTAGAGTCTGTAATCCCAATCTAGTGCTGACTCAACAGTGTCTTAGAGATTGCAAATGCAGCAGCTGTAATTGCTTGAAGAAAAGTCCTTGCCTATCCATGAATACTGAAAATTGAACTTCACATGCCAGTGCCAATTCTGAATGAATTACTCAATAAAATAATTAGTTTGTATGGGAGAAAATTATACTGGGCAAGAAGTAATTGAAGATACTCAAATACTAACTTCATAATTAATCTTCTCTTCAAACTGGATAGGACCAAGAATTCTGAATCTTTCTGAACAAGGTAGTTGGAGAAATACATCGTCTTCTCTTCTCTTGCTTGTGGTTTTTTCTTAGGGATCCCGCTGATGGGTAAATACAAATACACTATGCTCCCCTGGACAACACAAGTATCTTTTGCCCTTGGCATTCTTCTTCATTAGAAAGCTTCCTGAGATGATGACTCTCCAGAGACTGAAGATGAATCTGAGCAGCCTACTCCGTTTGAATCAATTTCTGTTTATACAGAAGTGCAGGTGTGCTGTGTTCTCAGTAATGACTACCAGCGCACTTTTGGAATACAGATCAGATCAGGACCAAGACTTAGTCACAATGAATGCTAATAATGTGCAAGGAGTCCTGAGAGCACAGGGGACTCAGTGTTTTCCATAATGCGGGATCCTGTGTGCCTTGTTACAGGAATACTGATGGCATACTGTGAGGTAAGAATGAAAGCTCTCAGATACAATGGAGTTGAGAAGCTTAATACCAGTGTTCAATACTGATACCTTTTCTGGAGTAATGGAGTAGTAACAGCAAGACTTTCATCTGTGGTGTAACAAAGTCAGAGTGTAGTCTATCAGTGCTTTTAGTGGATTTAAAATATTACTGTTTATTTACTGAACTGTATGTCCCTCCTCTTCAAATCTGCACATGAAGCCTTCTTTATGAAGGATGCGAGAGGCAATTCAGACTTTTTTTTCCCCCCACAAGCTTGTAAAGAGGCCTGTCTCCAAACTTGTGAGAGGTAAAAAAGGCATTTTCTCAATACTGTCATATACTAGACCTCCTTGGAGAGAAAGGCTCCATTAGCAAGCTTTAGAGCTGTTAGTATTTGAAGTGGCATTCTTAACCCTGCAGAAAATTCAGATAAAGGTATGTGTGTGGAAAGCTGTGGTAAAGCATGTCTGTGAAGTCACCAGTCAGCTCTGTGCAGTTAAAGAAAAATAATAGGATAGCGCATTGCCCCCACACTCTCTGGGGACACACGTCTATTGAATCTACAGACATGTCATTATTTGGAATAGATACCTGGTGGCATTTTCCTTTTGTGATTTGAGACACTTATGATCTTCTCAGTTCTGCGCGATGATCCTGAGAGTTCATCTTCAGTCTAAGAGCTGACTGCTTTTCAGAAAAGCCTAAAAAGTACCACATATTTTGAAGCTCCGTGCAAAAGTTTAGAGGTTCTTGGAGAAGGGAAAGTTGTTACAGTGCCTGAATTATGACAATTAACTGTCAGAGTGTGCTGATGTTTTAGTATTCCACAAATATTATCAGAATGTCTCTGATACCCGTCGCCTTGAGAAGCACAAAACACCACAGCAGGTATGCACCTGTACCACAGCAGAGGATGGTACCTCTGCAGTACTTTCTCCAACGTTCAGTGCCTTCAACCCTGAGACATCCTAAAAAGATTGGTGGTGTTTGTTTGTTTTTCCATAAGGCAGCCCATTTTATTTTTTTTCCTATGAATTTCTTTCATGGATTTTTGTCTCAAGTATAAAATATGTAGTCCACAGCAACATGTATATGAATACTCATCTACACACTGTGAAGAAGTAACCCATTTAGTTCAGTTTGAAGTCACTAGCTGGTATTTGTCTTGATATAGCAGACAAAGAATGATCGTGCTGGTCCTGTCTACAGTTCAGTTTCATAACCAAATTGAGGCTGGATAACATACAACCCAGGCTTAGAGCTGATGAGATCCAGCAGAAACCAGACATTTTATAGGGTAACAGCCTGAAACTCTCTCACATGAATGGAACGACCAAAGCAAAACAATTTTAATATTTTAAGTTTGTTAAGAAAGAAAACTATGTATTTGCTTTGTGTGTCCATCATTTGCTCTCCCCTTAGTAATTTCTGCTCTTCTTGGCCCATGTTAACTCCTTTCTCTGAAGTGAAGCAGTCTCAAAAGAAATACATATAACACAAATGAACATTTTGGTAGAATGTAAAGTTAATGATTCCTCTGAGGAAAAACTATCAACATAAATTCAGTTATTTACCCAGTATGGTTTCCTACTAGCTCCCAAGAGCCCAGATGGGCCAGCCAGTCTGCCAGTCAGCACGTAAAGCCAGTTTTGAGTCAGTCACAGTATTTGTTAACATGACTCATCTGTTAATAAAAGAATTGAGGGGAAACTAAAGGTAATGTGGAAGGTTGAAAGGTGTTGTTAAGAAGTGTTGTTGATAGAGAAGGGAAGAACTATAAATACTGTGAGAAGTTATCTCAGGGTACATGAAATGAGATTACTAGTATTGGATAAAGGGGTTAGAGACATAAAGAATAGGACAAAAATCCACGGGAAGACAGATTTCATTATTATTGTTTATCATTGTGTAACTTCCTTACTATTAAAATGTACCCTCTGGACTGGAAATGAAATATTTACCAACTACAATTAAATATTTCCAAAATTATTCAGTAAGTATTTTATAGAAAAGTGATCACGTCCATCTAAATTTACCAATACATTAATATATTTAATCTTCCTAAAAATAGTTTATTTTCTCAGGTTCTGATGTGGAAAAAAAAACTTTTTATGAGCAGATACACTTCTCTTGCTATGAGGTAAGTATTGTTTCTATTTGTAGGACACTGATTTTTCATATGAGTGCTATGTAGTGGAAAAAAAAACACAGTATGGGTTTTAATGGGTGAAGAAAAGAAAGAGTGAAACAGATGATTTCCCAGTTTCAAGACACATTGATTTTCCTTAGATTTGTTTACTGCTATAATATCTTCTCTGAATTTCCTGATTATCCTGCTGGTTAGAAAAGCTGATTTTGAAAAAAAAAAAGTTTCAACTTGTTCCAATTTTTGTTAAAATTTAACTGTTACTTATTTTATGCCGTTTATGGCCATATAGCCATATTACAAATTTAAGCACTCATCTCAGCCTTAGTATAGCCATAAAACCTCAAAGTAGAATGAGCAGCTTTATGACAGAGAATCACAGAATCATAGAATCACCAAGGCTGGAAAAGACCTACAAGATCATCCAGTCCAACCATCCACCTATCACCAACAGTTCTCACTAAATCATGTCCCTCTACACAACATCTAAACGTTTCTTGAACACCTCCAGGGTCAGTGACTCCGTCACCTCCCTGGGCAGCCCATTCCAGTGTCTGACCACTGTTTTGGAAAAAAGTAGTATTTCCTAACATCCAGCCTGAATCTTCCCTGGCACAACTTGAGGCCATTCCCTCTAGTCCTATCACTAGTTACATGAGAGCAGAACTGTACTGAGAGGAATCTGTGATAGACATATTCCTCCCAGCATTCCAATTAATATATTTAAAATTTGGTTGTCACTTTTCACCATGATTAATAAGTTAAAAGCAAACAAACAAACAAAGCAAAGAATTTTTTTTTCCCTGAGCACACATTCAAATAGAAAAAGAGCTGACATTACCAGTGCAGTTCTTCTGGAAGTTGGGATTCTCTAGCGGGTGCCCAGGGATGCGACACTGAAATCTATGCTGCCAGAACTCAGGAAACCAGGGATTGCGGGTATTGGTGTCCAGACGCAGTTTCAGATAGTAGTCATCAAATGACAAGACCTCTGGAGATTGCAGTTTGATAGTGATGCCTCCGTTTGCTTCTGGTTCATAACCTTCAATGACTTCATCTCTGTCTGCCCAACCATCACTGAAAAGAAGCAAAAATACCATATTATCCAGAGACATAAAACTTGTTTTGAAAAAGCAGCTGGCCAAAGGCAGACCAGAATCCTCAGAAGAAAGTAATTAGAGGGAAATCTAAAGGCGTATCTAAATTCATGCAGATGGGGAAAGAAGAAAGCGCAGTAATAGAGACTTGTAATGATCAGTCTGACCGATTTCATGCCGAGCCCTCATTAACTCATCTGGAACGAAGAGGATTTATCTTTATCCCCTTGGAAAGAATTTTTGGGTGTAGTTTCTGGTGTGATGTCTCCATGACTGAATCTCTTTGCCTTTTTCAGGCTATCCTGTGACAGTGGAAACTGAAAGAGGTAATATTGATGGAAAGGAAAGTATTCCAGGATCCTGGGATCTCTTCTCAGCATGTGTGGATTGTATAGCTAGAAGAATAACTTAAATCAAACATGAAGTGAGAAGTGCCTTGCGTTGGAAGAGAGTAGAATATTCTATTTATCAAGAATACCTGATAAAGTTGAAAAAATTCAAAAGAAAACCACACGCTATTCTCATACTGTATGGGATCTATGAAAATATTTTTTCTTCTTTTTAAAAATAATTTATTTACTTTAAAGCAATGGCTTTTTATGTTACTTCTGTGTTTATTCACTTAAGAGACATTCTTCAAAACCTGAGGATAAAACTCTTTCCTGGAAACATTATTTCAAGGAAAGTCTATTTTAACAGGTTTGAATACAGTCAATTTTGCTTAGCATCTGAGTTTTAGTTTAGTTCTTTTAACTAGGTGTCAATTGATTTTGTGTCATTCTCCAGTTCTTATTAGGGTCTCCTAAGAATAGCGGTATTATGGTCTAATTTAAGTGCAAATTTAAGTCAGCCACTGCTTAATTTTAATGCATTGGTCATCTCATGAGATAAACAGATTATTCTGGCATCTCAGATCAAGCTGCATCCATTCAGAATCAAGTTGAAGTGCTGCTGCTGTGACAAGGAGAGAGATGAAGCACTTTCAGAAGAAAAAAATGTGATCGACCATTAAAAAAAGTCTCTGTTTTACCCAAAAGTGACTTCATCCTGACCTCTACACAGACTGAAAGAAGTTCCTCTTTAGGAAACTCTTGCACAGCCTTGAGAAAAGCAGCAGGGTGCAGACCAAAGCCAGAGGCACTTATAAAACACTTGGCATTGATGTGACTGGGACTCTAAAGTGGAAAATATACAAGATTGGAAGCAGCAAGCTCTGTCAAAGTCGTAGACATAGGTAAAGTGACTGTGCATTAGGCATCTGTGAGTCTGGTTCCCAGACACCAGACTGAACAGTTGCATGGTTTCACTGGCATTCACACTGCTGCATCTCGGCTGCAAGCACCTGGAAAAGAAATAGCTGATCTCCATGGGAAAACAGGAATGCCTAGTACTGAGTGCTTTTCATATAGGACACAGGACCCAAGTCTCTATATTACAGAAAGGCAGCACACTTACTGAGTGACCGATGAATTCCTGTCAACCCAGGCCTGAGAACTCGCAAAGACACACAGAAGACAGCATCACATGGCTGGTTTGAGCCAGGGTTTCATCTGTGTTTCCCCTTTGCCAACCTTTGCAGTAGAAGTAGCTGAACTGTTTGAACTGCTGCCAAAAATCTTCATATAGCCAAGCAGCATGGAATACGCTCAGAGTATGCACGTTGAATTCCGTATGTGGTATGAGAGAGGAGAGCACAAGGTGCAGGGAGCAGCTCATGGGAAGGAAGAAGCAACGGCTTATGAATCCCTTTATGAAATGGTGGTGGACGTGAGATTGAACCCCAGAGAAACTCTCTACACCAGGCCTTTAGTGTCCTGTGCTGCCCGGGTCCTGCCTTTGTATAAGCACAGACCTAGGGATAACTAGGCGGTATGACAATGGCCTGATATCTGCCTTTGATTTGCCACAGAACTGCACAGAGTCCAAAGGCTAAATTCTGTCCGTTCCTGCTCCCTGCCCCAATTGGTTGTCTTGAGTTTTGGCGAGGGAAAGAAACCACAGCTCATCCGCTCCTCACTTATGCTCAGTGCAACTAATAAACCATACAGTGCACCTTTACTGCCTCATAGCAGAACACAGCCTAGGCAGCCCTAAAAAGGTAAAACCAGGAGATAAAAATTGCTGGATTTCACATAACGCAAGCTAGCAACTAGCATCAAAGTGAACAAAAAGACACAATATTTTTTTACGTGGGGGAAAAACAAGTAAGAGGTCACTGTCACAGCATAAGTAATTGAGTCTTAATTGCATGATTACTTCATTATTTGTCACAATGTTTATGGCTTGAAAACTGTAGACTCAAGCAGAAATATTACCGAGTCAAAACAACTAAGTAAACCCAGCCATTTTTTACAAGGCTTTCTAGAAACAAGGTAGTTTCTCTAGTGCTTGGATTCCTACCAGCCGAAAATCACAAGTGATTTATTTTCACTCCTTTGCAAGTTTGCCTTGGAAAATTGCCACATTCACTCTGAAAGGCAAAGAAGAGCAATTCTACAAAGGCATAAAAAAAGTGTATTTCAATTTCTTTGAGTGCAGTTGATGGAAAAGGTATCCTAAATTGGAACACAGATCATCACCTAATGTTTCTTTGGTCTCTTCCAAGAGATCTCTTCCTAGGTCTCTTCCGGGTCCCAAATGTTATTTGTTCCTTCTTAGACTTCCTCAAATTATTAAATCCATCTCGTAAGTTTTGTTCCCAACCAAATGTGAAGAAAAGTTTCTCAAATCAGAAAAAAAAACTACATGTGTTGAACATCATATGGAAGCTCTGCTCTACTTTCAGAAATGTCAAGGAAGCAAAAAGAAGCCCTCTGGTCTCTGAGGAGACCCCTGCCATTCTGGCAGCCTCAGGCTGGCAGTGCTGAGAGGTGCCCGAGGGCCATGCAGCCACATCAGCACCTGTGGGAGGAGGATTATCAGAGACCAAAGATCATTTTACAATCTCTAATTAAATTCCTTTTTTTTTTTTAAAAAAGGAATTAAAAATTAATAAAAAAAATAGTCTGGAAACTGTGCATCTTTAGAGCTACATTGATAAACGGATGGCGTTGCAGATGGCAATGTGAAAAAAATTTACTTTTCTAAAACTGAGCAACAGCGTGATTCTGAAGCCCAGAGTGTGCATGTCAATGTCAAGAACATAAGAGCAATAGCTGATTGAAGGGAAAAATGAGATTTCATTTTAAAAAAATGAAAACATTGCATGCTATTCTTTTGTTGTCAGAATCTAATACTTTCCACTTACTTTCCTTTTTCATTTGACTGAGTACAGAATAGCACTGCATGTTACCGGTACATCTCTTCCATGTGCCTTTACTAAAGATTACAGGAGGTGGCCCAATATCCATCACCCAAACTACCTTCCCTGCTGACTGCGGGTATTGTGCAACTGTCCAGCCTTAAAACCTGTTTGGTGTCTTGTGCAATAGCTGATCAATAGCTCTGCAATAGTATTTAAAGCATGAAGACAGAAACACTGAGGGAGGGATAAGTGTGCAGGTGTCAGACTATCAACCACTGTTCACTGTTAGGATAGAAAGAACCGATTGCTTTTGTTACAGTTTTGTGGTGTTTATTGCAATTGAAATGGCCACTAATATTCTGCAAGTTACTCTCAGTTTAAATGCCAATTAGCAGCTAACATTCATAATGTCAAATCCAAATTTCAGCATTCAGTAACAAAATCAGGCAGAAAGGGAAAAACCCCAGAGTTACCCTGTCTAGCTTCAGAAGCCCTATTTCCATTACCACCAACTAAGATTGAAGAAACAAGGCTAATTTTTTCTTAACCAATTTACCATTATGTTACTATATTAGAATGGACATCTCTGAATTATGGTTTAAGCACCTTAGTCTCTCTCTGTTTTCTGAACTGCAGTCACGTATATTCTCTTGTGACTGAAACACCAGGAGAAATGTAATGGATTCCCAGTTTCCTCTCCTCTTCCAAACATGAACACTGTCAGCTGCTTTTCACAAGGGCTGATGAGATAACCAGCAATCAAGCATTCTATTTTCATCTCCCCAGGACTTAACTCTGCAGCAGCAGCTTGGCTCTGCTTCCCAGCGCAGCACTTGGAGCATTACTGTTTCAGATGCTTTTCTCAGATAGACAAACAAGCACGCCACAAAGAAACATGCTATTGCTTATGAAGATTACTTGAAAGCTGCTCTTTGATTATTGTGGGAAGTAGCATTCTTTCATAGGTAAAGAAAACAAAACACGTTTGTCAGTCACAGAAACTGACTGGCACTTTGAACACTGTACCCTTACAGGTCTTGATTTGATGGAAGGCAAATGATTCAGGCCCATGTGTCTGGAGCACTGAGTTGCTGGCATATTTGTCAAGCCCTTTTGTACTAGCTAATGTAATCTTTTCTTGAGAAGTTTGTGTTCACAGTAACCTTTTTTCTTCTGTACTGGCCAAGTCTCATAAAATAAATAAGATAAATTAAGAGCACAAAGCCCTTTATAAATGCCAAGTGAATTATTTTTGCAATAATTCTCCTGTCTGGTGCAGATATTCTTATTATTATAAAATGAAATAAACTAGATATCCCCCTCAATTAAGGCAGCAGGGTCTCAGGTAACCATAACTGTCACACAGATGGATGAGAGTCTATATTCTTGCCATTCTCTGTTTCCACAAAACTAAAACACATATCAATATACTTTCCTTGCAAAGTAAATATATAGATTCACAAAGCACATTTATGAAAGCCTTCTTACCATTGCTCTCAAGGTTGCCATAACCTGCTGCTATATTAAATTTCTAATAGATTTAAATATGAGGACACTTCAACACTCAATAAAATGTCCTGGCCATTTTGTCATTTATGTCAATAAATTTACTTCTAATGGAAATCGTTATATCCTGCTATATTTTGATGTTTTGTTTCGAAAGTGCTTTTTGCAAAACTATCTGAGTAGTGAGCAGACATTGCCTATTTACAAGCAGCTTACTTAGAGGCATTTCAAAGTACTACAGCTCTTCGAAGAATGATAAATGGAGTTTCAGTAATTTCTAATTTGGTTCTGATAAATGCCAACGCTATCGATGGCTGATCAGACCTAGAAGACTAGAAATACTATTTCTCTCTCTCTTATAAAAGTTCTCTTCTGATTACCCTACTGGAAAATTCAGCATGGATTCTAACCTCTGCCTGCAGGATATGACTGCTATGTGTCCTTCTGACAGAACGTATGAAAATACAGAGTTCAGCTTAAGACCAGCCCCAAAAGTACCTGTTGTGTTACGTGGAATAGGCATCTCCACAAAAAAGGTCAGTGTTGCTACTTGATATGAGCAAAGAGGGCAGAGGGGGGCCCAGAGTCTTTAACAAACAGTACTGTAACTGACTTCTTGGCCGCCCAGTTCCGAGAGTAGACTTAAAAAAAAAAAAACAACACATCACTTACTGTGAAGGAGGATGGAATTTTTCTCTGTCAAAAAGGAACTGTACCAAAATATTCAGTGCTCATGTAATACAGGCCTCAAACAGATGTCATGTAAGGAAAACAAAGACCAGCCAATATTCACAAGTCATCAGCTCGCAAAATGACTTTCCTCCTTCAACTTATGCATTGTGAGTCAACCTTACCGGCCACCATCAGCTGAAAGGTGCTGACCATTACTGTTTAACGAGCATTAGGTCAAACCAGAGAAGCAAAAGGCCGTTTTTGCACTGATTCGTTAATCTAGTTCAGCAGTATTACATACTCACATTAAAGTTAGAAGAGCTTTCTTCAGCCCCAAAATCATAAGGTCTTAAGCATAGTTTTACATGCTTGATGAATCCTGACAACGTTAGCAGATTAGTCTACCAGCTACAGGTTAGCCTGTATCTCACCGCTGGCAAGATCAGGCTGAAAGGCTGCACATTGTCATGCTATAACCTGGGGCTTGCTGAGCATTGTCCAACCTCAAAATGAGAAGAATTAAATTCACTACATCTTGTCTACTGGAAGAAAAACAGGGTAAATAGGACAATACTCTCACTTCTGCAAGCACAGGCAGGGGGCACTGCTTTCCCCAACTGGCTGGATTGGGGCTAAAAAACTTGAAGAAGGTAGGTTTAGACTAGATTTTAGGAAGAAATTATTTACTGTGAGGGTGGTGAGACACTGGAACAGGTTGACCAGAGAGTTTCTGGATGCCTCCTTGTTCTGCTTTTGAAGAAGCAAAATTGCTTTTAACAGGTTCTTGGTGATACCATAGAATCACAGAATGCCCTGTGCTGAAAAGGACCTCAAAGGTCATCTAGTTTCAAACCCCCTGCCTTGGGCAGGGTCACCAACCACTAGACCAGGCTGCCCAGAGCCACATCCAGCCTGGCCTTGAACACCTCCAGGGATGGGGCATCCACAACCTCCTTGGGCAACCTGTTCCAGCGCGTCACCACCTTCTGAGTGAAAAACTTCCTCCTAATATCCAACCTAAATCTCCTCTGTCTTAGTTTAAAACCATTCCCCCTTGTCCTGTCGCTATCAACCCATGTAAACAGTCATTCCCCCTCCTGTCTAAACGCTCCCTTCAAGTATTGGAAGGCCACAACGAGGTCTCCCTGGAGCCTTCTCTTCTCCAAGCTAAACAAGCCCAGTTCCCTCAACCTTTCTTCATAGGAGAGGTGCTCCAGCCCTATGATCCTCTTGGTGCCCTTCCTCTGAATTTGTTCCAAGAGCCCCACGTCTTTCTTGCACTGAGGGCCCCAGGCCTGGACGCAGTACTCCAGATGGGGCCGCACAAGAGCTGAGGAGAGGGCAACAATCACCACCCTCTCCCTGCTGGCCACTCCTCTTTTAATGCAGCCCAGAACATAGTTGGCCTTCCAGGCTGCCAGTGCACACTGCTGGCTCACGTCCAGCTTCTCATCCACCAGAACCCCCAAGTCCTTCTCCACAGGGCAGCTCTCAAGGAGTTCTTCCCCCAGTCTATATAAATACCTGGGATTGCCCTGGCCCAAGTGCAGCACCTTGCATTTGGGCTTGTTGAACCTCATTAGGTTCTCATGGGCCCACTTCTCCAGCCTGTCCAGGTCCCTCTGGATGGCTTCCCTTCCCTCCAGTGTACCGACTACGCCACTCAGCTTGGTGTTATCTGCAGACTTGCTGAGGGTGCACTCAATTCAATCGTCGATGTCATTGATAAAGATGTTGAAGAGCACCGGTCCCAAGACCGACCCCTGGGGAACACCACTTGTGACTGGCCTCCACCCTGACATAGAACCATTGATCACAACCCTTTGGCTGTGACCAGCCATCCAGTTCTTAATGCACTGGACAGTCCATTTGTCAAATCCATACCTCTCCAATTTAGAGAGAAGGATGTGGTGAGGGACCACGTCAAAAGATCTTCAGAAGTCCAGGTAGATGACATCCGTCACCCGTCCCCTGGCCACCAATGCCATCACTCCATCAAAGAAAGCCACCAGTTTGGCCTTCTACCAGGAAAAGTATTCACAGGTTGGCCAGTAGTCGCATACAGAAAGAAGAAGGGAACTCACCTAACCAGTGAAGATGCTCTCTAGCTATACAGCACTCCTTTGGAAGAAGCAGCCTAGGTCTAAGAGATGCTCTCTCTTCAGTGGCTGGGCCTTACACTAGCCCAGGTTGGTTCCACCCTGGGCCCACCCCTTCTGGTCAAATGGGGAGCACAGGTGCAATTTCCCTGTGGTCTCTAGGCCAGCCTCACTCCTTCACCAGGTGCTCAATCACCAGCTCAAGCCATAACCTAACAGTTCCCTTATGTGCCTCACTAGAGGTGTTCAAGGTCAGGCTGGATGGGGCTTTGAGCAACCTGGTCTAGTGTGAGGTGTCCCTGCCTATAGCAGGGGAGTTGGAACTAGATGATCTTAAAGGTCCCTTTCAACTTAAACCATTCTGTGATTTCCCCATAAGCTGTACTCGTCTTAAATGTAGCTTGAATTCTAGCCTTTAGATTTCTCTTGGATGTTGACTCTCATAGGTCAGTCCTGACTCAAATCAGCTAAGAGCATCATGAGAATATCAGCTATGCAGTATGGGAGCAAAACAAGAAAACCACTGAAGTATCTTCTTGGAGGGCAATGGAAAGTAAAAGGGAGAGAGATCACTGTGTTTAACAATTTCCCTCATGCACAAGAGAAGGTAGAAGACGAGCAATTGAGGATCATTAGGTGCCAAACAAAGCAGTTACTGATTTTAGACTCATACTTCACATAGGGCAATTATGCCAATGTGGATTATAATCCTGTCATGGACTATTAATTGAAGAACATGTTAAAACTGGTCAGGACTTGATGGACAACTCTAGAGGGCACTAATGAGATTTAGGAAAAGCCCAGTAATATTTATCCATTATCTGCTGCCTTTAAGACAGGTATGTGTTACCCATCATGGTTTGAACTCAAATGTCCTACAGGAGGTGCTACTTTTTGAGTGAAACTGAAAGATGAGGTCTAAAAAAAAAATCCCCAAGGCAAGCATTTAGTCATAATTCTTAGTACATTTTCTGTTCATGTCAGTTTTATTTCATAACACTGCATACGCAATTTTTCACTTCTTGCCTATGGTTACTGATGCTGCACAGCCGTAGTAGCACATTAGTTCCTGTATTTTCCATCAGCACAAATTGTTAGTAATGGCTTCCAATTTTTACTTAGTGAATCAGTGGATTTTTTGAATGAATGACATTCTGTACAGAACCAAAGTTGATAAATGTTATGTCACTATGTTTCAAATGATTATCATTCACTTTTGTGTGAGTCTTCAGAGTTTTTGCACTGCTCATTTAAAAAAAAAAATTAGATTATAACCTCATGGACCATGATGGATCGTTTATTTTGTAAATATATATTTAGGAAAGTTTTAATTATCTGATGCACTGCATATATTTGCATGAAATCTGCATAATATAAATTAACTGTCTATCATGCTGACATTATCTTGGGAAGTTTTTACTGCGAAGATTCATGACACAGTTGGCATATATACCTTTTTGTAATTGTAGTTGCTTCTTTTATGCAGAAAAGGTTTTCCTGTTCTCAAGGGTGCACAATGGTGCATGTCTTGGAAAATCAGCAACCATACTTCTATTCTGTATGGTAAAAGCTGATTTTCAAAAGATGTACACATGCTTCCACACCAGAATGTAAAGGGGATTGACCCCTTGCTCTGAATATTTGAAATTCACAACGTGAGACATCATGAATGCACAGTGTCTTTTCCAAACAAAGGTATGTGTATAGGGAGGAAGAGAGAATCTAATTTTAAATGAACACACAAATTTATGTTGCCTTAATCTTAGCACTTAGCATCAAAAAATGTCATCCTGGGCTCCAACATGTAAAACCAAATCCAATATTTTTAACAATTTATTATTATACCAATATCCGACAATAGAAAGTTTTATTTTTATTCTTTGTACCTGTTCATGGGGACATTTTTATCCCCTTTCTGCTACTGTGCTGCAGATTGCAAGCAAGGAGACTCCATTGTAGAATGAATACTGATAATAGGAGGTAGCTTCTGTCACAAAGAGCTCAAATGTTCCCCATTTTAAGGAAGTATAGTTATAAAGTGATATTTATAGGACTTCCATTCTGTCTAAAAGTCTTACAGATTGAAGTTTTTTACTGTGCAACCCTGCAAAACATAAAGGGGAATAGAATGCTTCCTACCACTGATCCAGTCACCTACAAACTACGCAAGTCTCAGGGCTAGATCTGAAGGACTGGAAAGAGAGAACCCCTGTGGAGGGAAAACAGCCTAGAAATGCATGGAAAGGTATACATGCAGGAATGAGAACAGGTAAACATATGGCCCTATCTGCTCCATTCCACTCAAGTAGATCTTGATCGTTGTTTGGATGTGATTCTGTTGTGCTTTCTACAAGATCATCATATACATTTTCCTTAACCATAAGCAAAAAAAGTAGAAACATTTTCTTCCTTCTCCCCTTGTTTTTTTTTTTTTTTTTAGGTGCTGAGCAGCAGGAAAACAGGAAAACATCATAGAATTAGATTTTCTCCATTTTTCAGATAAACAGTGTTGAACTCAATTCTACCTTGAATTCCAGCCTTTAGATGTCCAGCCATGTTGATTTTCATACAATAGTTCAGAATTTTTCTTCTGTGGCGCATATTCTTATGTGAATCCCTCAAGTCGTCCCTCAGTGTAACACTCTGGTATGATAATACTTGAGAAAAACACGTATGGAGTTTATAGCCGTTTTTTCAAATCACATTTCAAATCTAAAGAAGTCATCCTACATCTTGTACCAAGTTCCTTTCAGTGGTTCACAGACATCCTATTTTGAAACCTTGTCCTACAAGAGTTCTGCGATGCTATTTCCCCACTCGTTTATACACATTTATGCAAGAACTGCTCATTTCTTCGGTAGCTCTGAATTGAAACTGTTTCCACAGAGAAATAAAAGCACACTATCCACTCTATATGAAAGCATACTGCGTGGCTTTCAAAACATACATCAAGTAAAATGGAAAACAAAAGGTGAAGTATGATAGAATCACAAAACTTGTGAAGTGATTAATCAAATTTAAACATATATTAGAAACAAATATTACTACAATGTTAAACAAATATTATAAGAATATTTCTACAAACAAATCTTTCTACAAAAATTTTAAATTTGCCCACATCTGTAATTCTTCCTTTTTAATTCTTTTCAGATATTTGATACTTTAGTATGAATGTTTATGAATAAGATATTCTCCACTCAACTACACAAAAATTGTTCATTTAAAGTTATATATTCCTAAGTAAAACATGCAACTCACACTATCCCACTGAATCATCTAAGAACCTAAAGCTTTCCGGAGAGAGAATTAAGTAATTCTTTAAGGTTTTCATAGAATGAATTAAGTAAAATCAATAGACTTGGGTAGCCCGCTAGCACAGCACTGCATTGTGTCTGTAATGAAAAGCTCAAGAACCATGTGCAAAACAAGAAACCAATGAAAAATCTGAAGAATTAATTCACCTGAAAATTAAGAAATCTGTTCAAAAATGATTGCTGAACATAAAAAGTTTAATATTTTGAACAATATTTTTTAATAACCCACTTTGTTCATGTAACGCTGTTATGCTTGACCTAAACTGCAACTGTATAGAGCAACTGCTATAGAGCACCTTGAATATATTTAAAAGGATTATTGATTTATTCTTCTGCACTTAATGCTTTCTTAACATTGTAAATGATTATTCAGGTAGTAGCTACACAATTCTGAAATAAGAAATCTAAGTACAAACTAAGTACAATGCACCAAAAATCCCAACCCCACCAATCTCTCCTCCTTAAGAGTATTTGCCTTATCAAGCAGAAGCATTTGGGTATACAGGATCCAATCCATACTAAATCAAAATATGCCAAGAATACACCCGGAAATGATCAGGTATCTTGCTCAAAGAAACCACTGAAATGCACAATCTTGTTTAAATGCTACTTATTAACTGCTGTTCATGTTGTTCAAGTATGACTCATTCTAGGGATCATGCTGACATCAAGAGGGTCAGGATGGCAGATAACCACTGAAGTAAGGAAAAAGTTCACACAGGCTCCTGCAAGCATGCAGTAGCTGAATAGCATTACCATTACAGTGTGTCCTACAGTAACCTCATTTTATGGTAGCGAAGGTACAGAATAGCTGTAGTGAGATGCGTACTTAAATATAGTCTTTGCATATAGCAGTTCCTGTCTACCAGTCTGGCTATCTAGGAATTAGAAAAAGCACCCAGTGAATCATTTTCTTCCATTTCAAAATAATGATTAATATGTGGATCTATCCAAATGCTTAAGAGGACGGCAGAATATTTTCTAAAAACTACGTGTTTCATTGTAAGCTATGCTAATCAGGAAAGTATATTGAATACAGTACCAAAAAACAGTAGAAGTATTATTCTGCTATAAGCATTAATAAAAATAGTGAAGTCAACAGAGGTACATTTAGAAAAAGATCAGTGATTTGACAATATCTTGGGCAGGCAATGTGTTCTTACAGGTATTTGAAACATGCTTAAAATTTGAGAAGACAGTTACATGTACTTTTTATATGGTCAAGACAACTTAAATCTAAGCAAAAGTACCATTGTATAGACTATTAACATGTCATTATACTAATCAAGAATACAGAAATGCAGCAATCGAAGTTATATTTGAATCCCAGTTCTTCAGGGGATCTAAATTTCCAAATCACCAAATGAATGCACAATATAATCAGTTTAACCTTCTAGATGGATAAAACAAAGTATTATTCTTTGTTAATTTTGGACTGGATATTGGGAGGGTAGCTGTTTTCCTTCAGGTTCTCAACTTATATTTGAATTGCAAGATGTTGTCTAGGCAATCATTCTGGGTATCTTTTCCATCATGAGAGGTTCTCTTGATGGTACCAAGAACGCTGGTGGTTTTTAATACTTGAATCATGCAGAAACTGGTCTGAGTTTGTACCTGTATCTCGCCCTCCACAACAGTAGGGGTTATCCAATGCCCTGGTGCTGGGGTGCTTCTGTGATAAACAAAAGTACCCCAAGCTTCCCCTCTGCCACTGTGTCTAACCATATTTTCTATCTGATGGATTTTCTTAATCTTCAGCTTTTAAAGTTGGCCTCAGACAGTTTCTTACTGGATGAACATTCTTCTTTACTTTTGTGTATGTCCTTCAATATGAATTTGTGAACAACTGTACTACCTTAACTGCACAGGCTAGAACATCAACAACTGAAAATTTTTGTCATCTAAAATCTGAAATACACAGGTTACAAGCACAGGCTTCATCCTCAGTAACACATCGATCCCCTGTGCCTGCTGTAAACTTGTGAGGGATTTTAACAGAGAGACTTGCCTGATTGAATGGTTACAGCATAACAGCTAAGTGAACTACACAAGATTTGAATTAAATCTGCAAAACATATCAGATATGTGTTTTAAGTACTTATAATGTTTGTAAACAATTATTTACAGTATTTATAGATAGAATTAGAAACACACATGCACTAGCAAGACAATTGAATCTGGAAGGTATCCTTCATTTTAAGTGTCAGACACAGGAATTCAGGTTTTATCCAAGAAACTGACAAAACTATTCTCCTACAAGCACAGACACAAAGACTGCATACTAGCAGACCAAAGGCTATGGTCCTCCAAGCAGACAGAATGAGAATAAAAAGCTCATTTTCTGTTTTGAAGCTTCCATTCTTTATGTTATATATGGATGTTCCTTCAGGGATCAGCCACTGATCCCACGTACTTGATTCTTCAGAAAACCTGGTCTCAAACTGCTTGATTTAGGAGGTAGTTGGAGTCTTTTACCTCCTCTTAAAGTTCATCTTTTTCAAGAAAGGAGCAGGGGCCTTTCTTCTACTGTTGGGCTATGCTTTTGCCCTTTATTTTTGGAATCATGGATCATATCCCTCTAATCTGTCCTCATGAGGCCCCATCTGGAGTATTGCATGCAGGCATGAGGCCCCCAGCACAAGAAAGACGTGGAGCTCTTGGATCAGGTCCAGCGGAGGGCTACAAAGATGATCAGAGGACTGGAGCACCTCTCCTATGAGGACAGGCTGAGGGATTTGGGCTTGTTCAGCTTGGAGAAAAGAAAGCTCTGGGGAGACCTTACTACAGCTTTTCAGTATTTAAAAGGAGTTTATAAGCAGGAGGGAGACCACCGTTTTACACAATCTGATAGTGATAGGACAAGGGGGAATGGTCTTAAACTAAAAGCGGGGAGATTTAGGTTAGATGTTAGGAAGAAATTCTTTACTCATAGGGTGGTAAGGCACTGGAACAGATTGATCGGAGAGGTTGTGGACACCTCATCCCTGGATGCATTCAAGGCTAGGTTGGACGAGGTCCTGGGCAAACTGATCTGGTGGGTGACAACCCTGCCCATGACAGGGAGCTTGGAACTAGCTGATCTTGAAGATTCCTTCCAACTAAGCTATTCAATGATTCTATGATTTTATGATTCTATCACTCTATGATTCTCTGAATAGTTTACATTAGAAGAGATTCCTAGGGATCTTATATTTCTGGGGAATCTATATTTTCTGGGGAAGAGGAGGCTGAGGGGAGACCTTATTGCTCTCTTCAAATACCTGAAAGGTGACTACAGCGAGAGCGAGGCTGGTCTCTTCTCAGTGGTGACAGGTGACAGGACAAGGGGAAATGGCCTCAAGTTGCACCAGGGGAGGTTTAGGTTGGATATCAGGAAAAACTTCTTTACTGAAAGGGTTGTTAAGCACTGGAACAGGCTCCCCAGGGAGGTGGTTGAGTACCATCCCTGAATGTGTTTAAAAACCGTTTGGATGTGGTGCTCGGGGACATGATTTAGCGGTGGGTTGTTAGAGTTAGGGTAGTATGGTTAGGTTGCGACTGGATGATGATCTTTAAGGTCTTTTCCAACCTGAGCAATTCTATGATTCTATGATTTTATGATTTCAGCAACCTATATTGTCCTTGTAATCTCCCTTCAAGTAATTTCTCTAACTCCTGTTGCTGTCTTTAGGTCTTTCTATAAGGTATGTGTCATGTAACAAGGAAGACAACAAATTTGCTGCTATAACTTAAGTTTTATGCTTTTAATTAGGAAGCCAAAACTTCTTTTATATGTTATTAATCTATTGAGCCTGAAACAATCAAAGCTGTCCTTGGATTGAGTTTTATTAATTAGTGATGATGTCACAACTTTGTAATGGAAAACTGAAGTGAGCTTTTTAAAAATAGAACCTGATTTTTCTCCGGCTTTTTCCCAAAGGCATGATGGAGAAAGAGTGTGTGCACAGTCTTTTCTCTTACATAACACAGCAAGAAAGAAACACTTTTCTACTTGTGAACATTTACATCATACATGTCTTTCCAAGCCAGAGAAGAGGGATGGGTATGGATCCAGATAAAATAGTTGACTGCCACTTTGCTTCATGCAGCAGTGGGGAGATATGCAAAGAAAATCTGAAAGGCACAGTGTGGAAACTGCCCTTGGGTAAAACTGCTGCATTTACTGGCAAGGGAAGGTGGAAAAATGAAAGCCAAGAGACATCCCTAGGTAGGGCAGGGCCTTGAGATGGGGCTTAGTGTGACTGTACCCAAGCAAGACAAGCCAAGGAGACCCAGAGATCACTGTAAAAAAAAAAAAACACAACAGCAAAAACAAACAAAAAAACAGGTTCTTGTATTCATCCAATGGAAAACCACTAAAGCCTAATGGCCTCAAGATAAGTCATAGGCACATTTAAATAAAAAAATTATTAGTGGAAAAAAAAAAGGAAAATTGCTTCTTCACCCAAAAATACTGATGTAGGGAAAATGTAAGAACAGCAATCTAATTTTTTTAGAAGTTAGAACACAAGGATTGTTGCTCACAAAGAAAAAGAAGAGTTGAAGGAAGGAAAAATGATGGAGAAGGCAGAGGAAGATAAAGAGCTCTAACAATTTTGCATATTATGACTTGTGTGCTGTAAGCAAAAGGAGATTGTATGGTTTGCATTATGTCAGTAGAAACCTGGGGTGCAATTAAAAGCAGAATAGACGCAGGGCTTTCAGCTACTTCAAGATATGTTAGAATGGAAAATTGTTTGAGATCTTCAGGGTTCCTTTTACTTTCACAGATGCCCACCTGTGCTTAGTCCTCTACCTTCATGTCCACTGGTGCTTTAAAACTCCTTGTTTAGTTCCCCATTGGGAATACAATACAATAGAAAATAAATACAATACAGTAGAAAATAAAAGACATTATTCAGCATTAGTAAATATTGGTCAGTTAGAGAAAGTAAGGCACATGAGGATAGTACCAAGGTCACTTTTGTTGTTTAACTTTTGTAAGGTCCATGGCAGGCAGGGCATACAATTATTGGGAAAGAATGTGGATTAGAAGATATTTTGGGAGTTTTAAACTAATAAACATTTAACAAACAGATATGTTAATACATCATTGATACTGTAATTTTTCAAATAACATTACTACTAATGGAGGAGGAGAAGGGGAAGAAAGAAGTATATTATTACAGGATAGTCAATAAATAATTCATAATCTGTTCAATAGGTATTAATCTTATTTCGAGTTGAAAGAAAAGAAAATTATTTAACACAATGCCCATTTTGACAACATTTAGGAAATAATACTGATGGAAAGAACAGAAAAAGAAAAGGAAAATTTTTTTACAGCATCTTCATGAAATGCAGCATTTTTAAAATTTATTTTTACTTACACTGGAGTCAAAATGTAGCCCTTCAGTAAACAAAGGCTTATTTAAAATTGGAGGGTTTTTTTTTTTTTTACTAATTGATTATAAATAGTTATATATATTTTCAAACTTTGTGCAGTGAACTTCACACAGCAGTTGTTATTGGGGGAAGAAGGCAGGGAAGCTGAAGAGATATTAAACCTGTAGTAACCACAGGTATAAGTCAAAAGGGAATTCAAATGAATGAGAATGAACTCTATTTGCCAATCCATTTTCCACTTGTGACACTTGCCCTGCAAGCTTCCCAAGCTATGATTAAGAGCTGGCTTACTATCTCCTGCATAATGACTCCCACCACGGCCAAGCAACCCACTGTCACCCATACTTTTCTTTCTCATCTGCCCATCTATTATCTCCTCAGTTACTCTTCCTTTCTGTACCGCATGACCTCCACCCTTTCACACTGGGGCTTCCTTTGAAGAAAGCCTCTGTATATTGCTATAATTCAAGTGCTAGAGAAACATAAAACTTCACCAAGTACGAAGAAAAGGATATCTTTTATTAGCTACTTTTTTTTTTTTTATGGACAGTATGTCCATATGTACAGCCAGTGAGTGCACACTGGAAGCTGCATTTTAGTTCCTACTGAAATAGAGCAAAAGTAGAAAGATGCCGCATTAATTGAAAAGAATCAGCTGTGAAAGAGTGGAATTGCATTATGCAGTTTAGAGAGAGAAAGAACAGAACTGTTCCTGCAAGACTGACCTAGTATAAAGACTGAGATCACAACAAGAATGTTGTGAATTCTAAACTCAGAAACAAAAATGTAAATACATCTCTATAAAAAAAATAGAATTTGATCCATTACTGGTCAAGGAGATGCTTGAACTGTCCAAAATGTGAGTGGTAGAACATCACAACATTTTCAGTGAGAACTCAGTTAGGACTCAGTAACTATATTTTTGCACAAAGAATAGAAGAAAAACTGGAGCTATGTCATCAAGATGGAACCGAAATATAATTCCCAAAAAAGACACCCTTCTGTCATATTATAATCACGTGTAGATGTTATATATGAGTGCCGTGTAATTCTACCAGGCAAGAAAAGAGCAAGGTAAGAAAGGGTTTGGGGAAAAAGCAATGAAATTAGTAGATAATGAAAGTAGCATTTGCTAGCTTGGTTTACATTATTGTTTTGCAGAAATCTCTACCTCAAGACTAAAAATGTACAGGCATCAATGAATTCAAGCTTGGGAATATGTTTCCATATGTCCGAAGAGAGGAGAGGCATTTCTTTGTTATTAGCCCATCTAATGTGCCAGAAAATAGTAAGGATTATTTTGCAGGGAAGGTTTGACAGGGAACTGTCCAATGGGAATTAGTTTGATAAGATAACCTTTTTAAATGGCATATTCAGGAAATCCTTAGAGAAACATATACCAGTGTTAATTTGACAGCCTTTTTTCTGTAGAAATCTTTTCTCTAAAAAGAATATAAAAATATAATAATGAAGCTCAGTAAGGACAGATTCATTTTTCTCTTTCTTTTTTTCTTCTTTAATGAAAAAAAAAAAGGACCTAATTATCAAATCTGTTTTTAGTTGTTTTGAAACATAAGCTCGTTTACAGCAAACAAGGCCATTTAACAACAATGGGAAGGGATACTGCTGCTCCTTTCTCCTCCCCCAGACCTTTTTTACCAGTCTTCCTTTCATCAACATAAACCATCCAACATTTTTTCACATTTGATATTACGTGCTTTGCAAATAACTTCTTCTCATTTATTAGATGTAAAAACAAAAATCATTGCCAGTAACTGAAATAGTTGATTAGAACAGACTACGAAATTACAAGATACGCTTACAAATTAAGAGATATTGGAATACGTGATATTTTCAGAGAACATTTAAAGTTTTCAAAAATTTACATATTTCAATCCTCAAACCATTTTTTAAAAACGTAAGAGCTACACAATTCACATTAAAGGAAAAACCATACTGTAGCATGCCTTCAGAAACTAGAACCAAATAAAAATAAAAATAATCAATAAATCATACATACACAAAAAGAAGGCAGCTCTACTCCTTCTACCAAGACTGAAGAAGCATACTTAATAACCAGTGTACTGACAGTGCAGACACACAACACTAGGTCTAGCAGGTCTAGGAAGAACTACAGTGTTTTATTCCATAGTTTGCTCAAGTAATTTTCCAGAAAACCTATTCACAAAAAAGCAGAAAATATTCATCTAATGCATACCTGCTTCTCCATGCTGCACTGACAATACCAAGTCAAGTTTTGCATCCTCAGAATACAGTCACCTTTGTTTCTTAGACTGGTCCTACAGTTTTGCAGATCAGAAGGCCAGAACCCTATTTTCTCCTTTTTGTGTTACTGAAGCCTTACTTACTCAACATTTTAATGGAAACTCCTTTAGAGCATACATCTAAAGCAGCCACTGGTGTCTTGGTATTACAAAGAAACAGATCCCTATATCCCAAGAACAACATGGCTTTGAGGATAGTGTAACCATATTTATTTTCACAAGTTAAAAAGAAAAATAAGATATTTTTCTTAGTTCAGAAGAATTCTTTAGAACCAAGAATGCATCTGTGATCTGACATCTAAAAATTATGGACAAAACAAAAGGAGATGGAAATACTGATAATGAGCATTCTTACTTCTCAGAAAACTTCTGGATGTTCACGCTGAAATAATTTTGTTGATTTCAAAACTCATGTTCACATAGAAATACATTCAAAAATCTTCTCATGACCTTCTTTCCATGGATTTGTTAGAATGTTATTCTATCCTTAAATCATCTCCCACAAAATATTATTTTGTAATGTTCTTACACACAAAACATAAATTTGTGTCTCCCCTTCTCCTCCCTAACAGTTTACATCCTTGGCACATTTGTTCATTCCTTTCTACATTTCATTTCTTTCCCTTATATCAACAGTTATATTTGAAATGCCCTTCAATACTTTTTAGATGTGTGCCTCATCTTTATTTCCCTTGAGACAAATTTAAACAGCAGCTAGTTTAGTCATTTTAAACTTGTTATTTTCTATCTTTATTCATGAGTTTATTTCCTTCCTGCTATTTATTTTTCTTCATTGTAATTGTATAAGCCTCTCTGATTTCTCTTAACACACTAGCTATCTCTTTCTATGTGTGTTGTAATTTCTTTTCTTCACTCACTATTCTTGTTTGGCTTACTGTCACATCCTTCCACTTGGCAGAAAACAAGAATGCTGAAATAGCCAGGATGAACAAATCATATTCTGCAGAACACATAGCACCTTGTTAATATGCATTTCTCACATACATTTTGAAATAATTGCTCTTGCAATTTAAATTGCAAGTTCTAAGAAATAAAAAAAACTCTCTTTGGAATTTCAGTATTTAATTTGAAATAATGCAAACTGGAAGCAGATTCTCTACTACGTTTGATTTAATCTTCAGATATACGTATATTACTTAGTACATGAATGGTTGGAAACTCTGAGTTTACAATAGCTGTAGAAGCAGAGTAGGCATTAGTCTTGAGAGGACTTAACATTTTTTGTATTATTATTTCTATATATTTTTGGTATGTGTTTGGATTATATATTTCTACACACTTGTATTTAATTAAAAAATGGAAAGTGTGTCACTTCTTCCAGAATAGCCTTTCTGTTCCCCACCTGCACAGGGATCTTGCAGGTCTCTCCACTCAGCTCTGCTCCTCTTAGCTCACCCAGTACCTGCCTTGGCCTCTACAGGAAGAGTCGTCAAGCCTTGATGAGTGCCAGTGCATGGGGAAAAGAGCAGGGGAAGATGAGAAACTTCTGGACTGAATACTGATGTGCCTTTGTTGTAGAGGTACCGCACGTGGGAGCCAGGAGGTCACTGCCTTCACCTCTTGGGTTTTGTGAATTCAGCTCTTCTCTAGTGTTAAATGGCTTAGAAAAATGAAGTGACTGGCTTTGAATATTTTCTTTTCAGAACTTTGGTCACTGAGCCAGAAAAAAAAACAAAAAACATTAAGATAGTGCTGTGCTCAGGAGGAAGACCCTTTTACTCACAATCTCTTTCCACAGAGAGACAGAAAGCACACTGGGGCATTTTGTGGGATTGTAGACTATCTTGCCTCTCTGCCCACAGTGTCTTTAAAATGTGCGTACAAGCACTTGCACTGCTTATCTGGTGTAGCTTTTGGCTGGGTTGTGCTTAAGTGTGTGGTCCCACGGCTTCCCTGTGACATTCCCAGTCCTGCTCCTTCTCAGATTTGTACTCATCCCCAGGGTCAGTGTAGCTGATCTGGAAGGTGCATGTAGAGACTCTGAAATGGGCCAGTGTCTCTGGGCCAGTGTTTGTAACGGAAGAATATTAGTTGGACTCAAATAATAGGTAAACTTGTCACTATTCTTCAGGTGTTTTATGACAAGGTTATAAAAAGAGGGGAGAAGGGAAGAGAAAAAATAGAGTCAGAAACCAAAATTCAGAAATTTGAAGGTCCAATAAAATTGAAAGCTCAGGGGAGAAATCATACTTGAATCTATCCATCATATTTGAAAAATCATGGCTATCCAGTGAACTCCCCGGTGACTGGAGAAAGGGAAACATTACTCCCAAATTTAAGAAAGGGATAAAGGAAGAGACAGGAAACTACATGCTGGTGAGCCTCACCTCTGTGCCTGGGAAGATCACGGAGCAGATCCTCCTAGAAGACATGTTAAGGCACATAGGTGACAAAGAGGTGATCCAAGACAGCCAGCATGGCTTCACCAAGGGCAGATCTTGCCTGACCGATCTGGTGGCTTTCTATGATGGAGTGACAGCAATGGTGCATGGGAGAAGGGCGACAGATGTCATCTACCTGGACTTCTGAAGATCTTTTGACGTGGTCCCTCACCACATCCTTCTCTCTAAATTGGAGAGGTATGGATTTGACAAATGGACTGTCCAGTGCATTAAGAACTGGATGACTGGTCACAGCCAAAGGGTTGTGATCAATGGTTCTATGTCAGGGTGGAGGCCAGTCACAAGTGGTGTTCCCCAGGGGTCGGTCTTGGGACCGGTGCTCTTCAACATCTTTATCAATGACATCGACGATTGAATTGAGTGCACCCTCAGCAAGTCTGCAGATAACACCAAGCTGAGTGGCGTAGTCGGTACACTGGAGGGAAGGGAAGCCATCCAGAGGGACCTGGACAGGCTGGAGAAGTGGGCCCATGAGAACCTAATGAGGTTCAACAAGCCCAAATGCAAGGTGCTGCACTTGGGCCAGGGCAATCCCAGGTATTTATATAGACTGGGGGAAGAACTCCTTGAGAGCTGCCCTGTGGAGAAGGACTTGGGGGTTCTGGTGGATGAGAAGCTGGACGTGAGCCAGCAGTGTGCACTGGCAGCCTGGAAGGCCAACTATGTTCTGGGCTGCATTAAAAGAGGAGTGGCCAGCAGGGAGAGGGTGGTGATTGTTGCCCTCTCCTCAGCTCTTGTGCGGCCCCATCTGGAGTACTGCGTCCAGGCCTGGGGCCCTCAGTGCAAGAAAGACGTGGGGCTCTTGGAACAAATTCAGAGGAAGGGCACCAAGAGGATCATAGGGCTGGAGCACCTCTCCTATGAAGAAAGGTTGAGGGAACTGGGCTTGTTTAGCTTGGAGAAGAGAAGGCTCCAGGGAGACCTCGTTGTGGCCTTCCAATACTTGAAGGGAGCGTTTAGACAGGAGGGGGAATGACTGTTTACATGGGTTGATAGCGACAGGACAAGGGGGAATGGTTTTAAACTAAGACAGAGGAGATTTAGGTTGGATATTAGGAGGAAGTTTTTCACTCAGAAGGTGGTGACGCGCTGGAACAGGTTGCCCAAGGAGGTTGTGGATGCCCCATCCCTGGAGGTGTTCAAGGCCAGGCTGGATGTGGCTCTGGGCAGCCTGGTCTAGTGGTTGGTGACCCTGCCCAAGGCAGGGGGTTTGAAACTAGATGACCTTTGAGGTCCTTTTCAGCACAGGGCATTCTGTGATTCTATGAAGCTAAAATGAGGGACTGTACAGTCCACATTAGATGCAGAAGTGGTGAATGTATGGTGAAAGAATGTGGTTAAAGAACCCAGAATGGGTAATATAGATGACCAGACGACCTTAACAATATGTGTACACTGCCCCTTGATGCTGTTCATCTAGAAATTTCTGAGCCAGAAATAGTCTTCTTGGTCATGAAACAGAAGCTCAAAGAGAAACTTGACCATTTAGTTAACAAGTGAAGAGAAAGAATAGAAAAGGCCATTGAACATGAACTATTAACATTTAAAGAAACTGCATTAATCAGTTCATGTTTAGATCTAAGTGAACTAAACAAGTTGTTAATTTTTTTTCACTGAAGCGATATCTCAATCTTTTAATTATAATTAGTGCATCTACCTTGCTCTTACAAATCTTCACGGATAAGAGGAGTTCAAGACAAGACACTTCCAGTGCACTATGCAGGATATAGTACTTTCACAGACTTCCTTTGAATTTAAATATACTCCTGAGAGCTTGCACTTAGTTATCTGAAGGAATTGAACCTGTCTATTGAAATGTATACTGATGTTCTTTCATGATGCGAGAAAACAGCAGCAGAATGTCACAAATGACAAAATAGTGCATTTGACAGGACTGTGAAATAGTACCCAAATTATAGAACAAATGTAAAGCTTCACTCTCCAGAATGTGTTTGAAAGAATGGCAAAAGTATATAGTACAAAGAAAATAATCAACTCCAGGCTATACCAGACTTCAAAAATCAAAAGACAAAGGAGTGTGCAAAATGGGAGAGACAGTAAAATCTGTGGGAAAATTGGTACCAAACTTGACAGTTTTTATTAGTAGCTGTCAAGCACTTGTAAAGAAGACCACACAATGATACTCAAATGTCAGCTTGGACAGAGACTTTCAAATCTTACAGCATTAATCATGTCTCTATCTATCAGTACACAGATGTAGACATTTTCAGATGCTCTGGAAAATAGCTAATGGACAGAATTCTTATGGAATATGCTAAATATACCAGACACTTATAAAATTGCAATGACTGTGTGGATCAGCAGAGAAAAAGAGTGGGTGAAAGAAGTTTCACATATTCACTTCAGAAACAGTAGCAATAGCAGGAACTAGTCATGTGCCTTTTGTGCCCATAGCAAAGGTGGCACTGGTTAAAACTGCAAAATAAAAGGGTTTTCTTCAGTTGGAATCACAATATTTGAAAATATAGCATAAACTACGAAAAGTACTGATAGAAATCTCCTAGGGATTAGTTAATTCTTGAAAACAATGAAGTATTATGCACATAGGAATACTAAATGAAGTCCATTAAAAAATTATACTCTTGGATTATTATTCGTGTACCCTAAGTCTACATGAAGATATTTATATCAAAAAGTTTTCATGGGAAACATTACATCTGTATTTGCCAGACAAAGAGTCCAAGAAATTGTTATTTCTGATCATGGTTTACCACTCAGTAGGGGGAACAGTTGCAGAGGATTATGGATTTCAGTGAGTACCGTATCAAGTCCCAGATGGTCCTAAACAGAATAGTCAGGTAAAAGATTGTTCACAAGGAGCTCTACAATATATGTATACTGGCTTTTAGTTGCCAACTGTCTGAACCTGGCTTGACCTGGTAAGCGCTTCTTTTCTTCTCTGGTCCAGCACAAAGCAAAAGTTTAAACACTTCTGTATGGCAGCAAAAGTGAGCTGTATTCATTCACTACTGGAAATGCGAGAGATGGCTTAACAACTTGTTTTTTGCTGTTTCCCAGCAAAACTCTTACTCCTTACCCACTAAGCAGTGGACTTGTCTTCTGCCTAATGAATATAGCATCAAAACTCCAAGAGGTAAGATTATAGCTGTACGCAATGTAAGCATATAATTTTGCATATAGCTATAGTTGCAGAGCCACTTGGACCTCAGATGCAAGTAGATGTCTCACTCCCCAGCAGCTAGAACAACTGCAGCCACATCAGTAATTTATCCAGCACAAAAGTACAACAGAACTTCACCGGGTACTTCAAAAGATACCACACTGATGTGACATTATTGGCAGAGATCAGACAGCTGTAGAAATGTGATGTTAATTGGCTTCAAGCAATCCTACAATAATTATACAGCTAATTGTCATTCAAAGATGCTGGGAAATAAAAAATTTCCACCATCTGTGCAACCATTTTAATTCTGTGACCAACATGGAAGGTAAATTCTCACCTCACTGAGTGACACATAAGCCATTGAAACTAATGGGGACAGAGGACAACATAGTATAAAAATCTGTATCAGAGCTTATATCTATCTTTTAAATTATTTTAAATTTAGACTTTGAAAAGCTCCTTGAGATAACAGTGAAACAATAAAATAGAATGGTATTAGTCCCTACCACTCAGGTGCACTCAGCATTAACCTGTTTCCTAGTCTGTCACTCCTCAGAATAGCCTAGAGCCAAGTGGTTACATAGTATGGCAAGTTGGTACTGAAGTACAGTAGACAGATATGGGGCAGGTTATGATGGCTACAGCCAGTGTGCCCTTTTGGCTTGAACAGGCATTTTAAAAAGCCTTTATTTCCCATGAGCATGGCATTTCCTTTGTGGAGAAGCTACGCTTAGGTTGTATAGAAGATCTTGTCTTAATGCAAAATAGTGTAGAAGAGCAGAGACAAAATCATACTGTCTTGAGAAAATGTCTATCCCTATCCTGAAGAACTACATTAGATCTTGAAAGAGTAAAAATTAAGATGATTAAAACAGAAAGACCTGAGAATATGGAATAATTTAATCTTAAGCCAAAAGAAGAATCTAAGGCCATGTTACTTGTGGCATTATGGAAAATAGCTACCAGGCATTAAAAAAGAAAAAAAAAAAAAGGAAGAAATGGAGAGAAAGCTTTATTGGGACATGTCGGAATGAGTACATGTCAAAATACCACCCAGTCTTCATAAAGGATCAGTAATAAAAAAACATCTCCTGAAGGTTGAAAATAGTAGAAGTAGTAGAATAACCTTACAGGAATAAGTGTGCCACTTTTCTGAAAGTGACCTGTAGGATGAGTTACTAAGATCTTAGCACAGAAAGCTGAAGATTAGAAAGAAAACATGAAGCTATAACTGAATATGAACTGCACTAAAGATCTTAAAATACATGACTGAAGAAAGTCAAAGAATAAGTCATAATCCTCTCAATAAGCTTTAGATTTGAAAAGACAACAAGCAATATCTACAACATTCATAATGTGATGCCATATTTAAAGACAGATGACAAATACAGTAAGTTAAGACAAAGTAACTTTCTTTCCACATTTTTGTTTCTTTATGAAATAGAATTCAAAGATAGCTTGGCTCACTTAAAAAGATCCAGTAAAGGTTGTAGCAGAATACAAAAAGGAACAAATTAGAAAACAAGGTCTGGAAGTAGATTAAAATCAAATTCAGAAACAACTATATTTAGAGTTAGCTTCATTTTCAGACCTTTCATAGATACGCATACTTCTCATAGTTTTTTATTTTCCTTCAGAGTAGGACAATCTGGTCAAGTGACACTCAATTCTGTTCCTTCCTTCTGCTGGATCTTCTGTGGCCTTTGGAGTTTGTACCTGAAAGAGCTTGCCTAATCCAGTTCTGCAGCTTTTCAAGTAACTATGCTGACTTTGCTATCTCAGAGGCATCTATGTTCCTATCATTACATTCAAAGTGTTTCCAGGAGGCTAATAGGAGTTTGAAAAGACTCACCAAATCCCTGATTATTGTGTCAAGGAGGAGTCATGCTTTTAAACTGAAAAAGACCACAAGTTATGACTGTCTCATGATTAAATATGGAATTAAAGAACTTAAGCCACAGTTACATTAATGTCTTCTCAGCAGAAATTCCAGGGAAAGGAAGAAAAAAAGCACCCACCGAAAGAAACTTACAATGTGTAATGATCTAGTGTATCCTGTCCAGTACTAGGAAACATCACACTAGGTTATGAAATACTGCAAATGTTCTTAATCTAGCCACTGAAATGTGAAATTGAACAGAGAACGTGCTTGAGAAAAAGGAATGTGTTCGTGTTACTGGTAATACATGTTCGATGCCATGAATTTAAAACTCATGGAGCGTCACAGAATTTTTTTCAAGGTTTTGGGACAACACGTGATTATTTATTCATCTTTAAATGGAGCTAAATTCCCAGAAATTAAAAATGTGAGATCTAGCTAGAGACAGCTTCAGTGTTCCTTCCACTTTCTCCATTTATTCCAGAATACATGCTCATACTAGATCCTTTTCTGAAAAGCGGTAGTAACCACTATACTGTGTGATGAAGGAAATTGCCACTATTTTCAAGGCTACACTAATTTAGAGTCAAAGGTGAAGCCCTGTCTGACAGCCCCAAGAACCAAGCAGAACACAGGTGGTATACAAGCAGTTAACTAAAATCTCTGGTAGCTACATGTTATAAAACCATCACAAGTATTTCTTTGGATTAAAATTTACCAAAAATAATACAAATCTTATCAGGGGAAAGTGGACTTTCCAGAACCTACTGCAGTATGCAGACTTCAAAATATAGTAAAATGACTATAAAATACAGTAAAATGTAGTAAAATTTTTCTGACATTTTATGATTATAAGCAGTATTGCAGAGACATGCAAATAATGCATTATTTAAAACTTACTCAGTTCCAACTTAGCAAGGACAAAGATGTATAACTGTTCAAGCTGAACTATTTTACCAATCTCAACTCAAAATCTGTAGCAAATACGTCTTCTGATTTTTTTTTTATTATTATTATTTTTTGGGGGGAGGGGAGGGGAGAACAACAACTCTCTCTATTTAAGATGCTAACACAGTGCAGCTGAGTTATGTCTCAAACCACAAAGCAGAGCAAGAGTCCACAGGTGTGAGGTGATCAAATCCAGTCAGCTCTTTGGAGCATAACTCCTAAAGGACTTTTAGCATTAGTAAGCTCTTAAGGTCAGCATGAGATTTCACATCAAATCAAGGCAGAACTTTTAAAAAGATGCTAACGTGTTAGGACAGTCAAGTGCTACTAAGATTTTCAGATAATGTCATTTTGTGTAAATGGCGTTTTATAAACAACACAATCACAAAGACCATGCAAAGACAGAATTATCTGAGTCTGACCTAGGGAAAAATGAAGGTGTTAACTGACTCCCAACGTTGTTTTTGATTAGCAGGGATCTTGATTTGTTTCTGCAACTCTTTGTATCACAGAGAACAATAAATTCAAACTGGTAGATCTACAATCAGCAGAATATGATTAGAGAAGTAACATACAAAGAGGGAATCATGGAAAGAGGAAAATAGTAGAGAAAAAGCCTCGCATGTATTTAGAGATGACTAACATTATTTCTGTTATAATTTTACAAAATTGTTGGACACATAGCTTAACACAATGAAAGTTCACCATCCAATTCCATTACAATAAAGCTTTGATGTGACAGAGTTAGAGAAGTTGTGCATAGCTAAATCTGATAGTGTAATACAGAAGCTAAAGAGAAGGACATCAGAATATAACCCTCTTGGCAACCTGCAAAGCAGAGCAGGGATCTCAGAACTTGAGATGCATCCAGCCCATTTCAGACTCATGAAATACAAAGGATGCCAATAAACCATAATTACAGGATTATAAAAAAAAGAGGTCTACAGCCATAATAATAATAATAATAATAAAAAGACAACCAGAAGCAGTGGATATGAGTAACTTTTCATCACACTAACTACTGAGAGAAAGACGAAAAAGAAGAATCCGAAGAAAAACAGTGTTGTCCCCTTTGTAACATAATGATACGTTTTCAATTTACAGAAAAATAAACCCTACATCTTTTATGCTTCAGCTCATTCAACGCTCTTTGTTGTCTTGGATGGTCACTGTAATAAGAGTTCATGAAGAAAAGTCTTCCTTCTCCAGTTTGTGTGCCTGAGTAGGTGTGCCTAGGGATTTCACGCAATGTTGTTTGTGTATATGTACCTGTTTGTGCTGTAGCCAGCATGTGGAAGATGGCTATCTAGTAGAATATGGAAGTATAAAGAGATTTGTTGAATTTATCAAGCTGTAACAATAATAAAGCTTGATAATAACACATATCATAGGGCTTCATCTCTGCATCTCCTAACAGTTTCACTGAGTCACATGTGCATCAGTATGCATATATTATCAGAACAAGCTTTACTTAACCCTTTAGTTTTTATTCACACTCTCATTCCCGACATTTCTCTTGTAAATGCTGAGCTCATTTTCCCCCTGTAACAATCATCAGTAGCTTTCCCTATTCAATGATTTCTCATTTTGAGTAGCCTTAAATGAAAAATTTCTCAAATAATCCAGATAAGGGGACTGAATAAAAATTGGTAAATATACAAACCAACCAACTCATCCAGACTGGACATAAGAAAGCTCTATTAAATTAACCATCATTTAAGAATAGAGATTGTTTGAATTATCTCATACTTCTTAATCCCACTAGAAACAGCTTTCAGCAAATCCTTTTACCCACCTAGTACATCCTGAACATTTATTAAAACTTGGGCAGATATCTGTGCTTATTACTAAAATTGCTTGTTGCATCCTAGGGTAAGATTTTGTTTACCATAATTTCTAACTTGGAAAAATAGCTGTGTGGACAGAAATTCTATTTGCCTGCTGTTTTCTTCCAGCTCTCCTTTTTTTATATATATTTTTAAATGTCATCCAGAACAGTTTTGTAACTTGTAATATAATAGTTGAGGAAAAAGACAGTTTGCAAACTCCACTTCGAAGTTTGCAAATGCATACATTAATTTTATTGAATGGTTGACAAAAAACCTGCCTGTAGTCAATACTCATGGAGGCAGCACTTGGGTGGTCAGGGATCTGTGTGCTCCAGCTCAGCCTCCCTGCTCAAAATAGTCAGCACTGAGGCCAGAGCAGGCTAAGGACCATGGCAAGGAGAAGTGCTGGGATCGGAGCTGTAGCAGGGAGAACATACACAGGAGACTTCTACAGCAGGCCAAAAGGCCCAACAGAGAACTCCACAAAGTCTATGTTATTTACCTGAGATGGCATCACTGCTTCTGGGATTTGCTAGTATAGACACCTACAAATTAAACATCTTTCTCCTATGAAAAGAATTTTTAAAAGAACAGCTCTTACAAACTCTAAACACATCACTACCAGCTATAGGATGTACTGTTGAAATCTGCTCTGAAGGCAGATTTATGACTTTTCTCAGTGCTTAGACATTGGCAAAACAAATGCATGTCTGTTGTGTTTAAACGCTAGAAACAGATTCCTTTCCCTCCACTCCTTGCCACGGCTCTCAGATTTTGCACAATAACAAAAAGACGTGAATGTGAGATCAGTCTAAGATACTGTTCATATAAAAATGTTTTATTTCAGTTTTAGGTTAAAATTTGTATTAATCCTTTTCCCCTTTTAACTAGGATTCATTTTTAAAAAAACCCTTTTAGATACAAAAGATGAAAAATTGACTTAGGAAAAGCTTGAACAAAAATAATCCAACATTTCAAAGGGAAGGCATTTCAGTTAGACAAATGTAAAAAAAATAAAAAAAAATGTTGATATCTTCAAAGCAACTATTACCAAAACATTCATCAAATCTTCCCATTTTTCCTACGTTCCTTATTCCCCAAAAATGCTTGCTTCAGTATTAAAAATCAAAAAAACCTTCCAATACTACTTATGCATTTTTTTCATTTGCATAACTACAAAGTATGAAGAATTTCTTCACAACAGTGAATTTATCTTCACAACACTCTTTCAAGAGGAGAGGGGTTCAGTTATCTTTTTTTAATAGAAGCTGAGCTGAAACGTGAAAGACAGTAAGACAGTAGGTACAGACTAATTTAGTCACCTGATACAGACACCTAGGGCCTTATTTTCAGACTACATAGAATTATATATATATATAATGTTCTGTGTTTTCCATTGATTTTGATTACAGTTCAATGCACTCAGCACTTTCGCAATCTCATTCCAAGGGTTCAGAGCCCAGCCACCTGCTAAAATCTTATTCCAAATTACTCAGTCAGTATCACAAGGAAAATTGATGGATACGTGGTGTATTGGCAGATACATGGATTTTAAAAAACTGTACCATAAACGATGGCATTGAACTGTCAAAAGCGACAGACTTTCCATCCTTGTCCTATTGTCCTCTATTTTATTTCTACATACCTGATGTTTTCTTCAGTATTCCCTGGGGCCAAGTTATACCAAACATCAGTTGCCTCCTGACACAGCCTTGCCTGTCCCCTGAGGAGATCTGAAGCATGTAGTAAATAAGGCAACATCTTATGGAGAATGAACCTTGTGGTTAAGTAATTAAATATTGCTTTGTTGCACATCTGTAGACAATCTTAATGCTGGCACTTCTTAACTTTATAACTTCAGGATAAGCTTTTAAATTAATTATCTGTGGATGAATCTGTGTGTGTATATGTGCGCACATTATGGATGCCCTCTTCTTCCAGTTATTTCTGTTCTTTTTAAGGAAGCATTTCCCAGGAACACTTCATAATAGAATACAATAAGCTTTATGTTATCTCCTCTTACAAAACTGTATCAGGCAAGAAAAGAAATAAGGATGTAAACATAGCTTTGATGATTCATGCATCTTTTTATTCTTGCACAGTTACATTACAGATCCTCTTCTTGCTTTCATTATTTTTACAGTGATAAGGAAGGATTCTCATAACTAGAAACCAGGCCAAGTATATGGAGGACAGCATTAATAAGTATGCGACATTAAATATGTAGATTTTGCCCTGTATTCCACAGGGAATCCATTTGATCTGTAAATATACTCATTTGGTGAACAACATGAGTTTTGACAGTTTAGAAAAAAAGTAAAGCAAAAAACCCATATACAATGAAAATGACTGTCGGGGTCAAATAATAATAATCCCTTCTTTTATTTTTATTTTTAACATGAATGAGGTGCCTCCAGAGGTGGTGATACATACCGATATGCTTAGGGGAAGATATAATTGGTAGTTAACCCCTATCTTGTTGGATAACATTTGCCCACTGGCCATTAAGGAACTGCTGTTGGATTTGATTTTGTTTTGGTGTTATTAAACACTGGGCATTTGAGTCCATGCTAGCATTATTAACCAAGTATTAAATACACTCTGTAAGTGCATTAATTTGGTCTTAGGTAATATGATGCCTCCTAAGGATTCTTCCCAGCCCTGAACTTACCGCCTGCCAAGAGACATAAATTCACTATAGGTTGTACCTAAATGCAGGTTCTATCAGCGTCTAATATGCCTGCTGTGCTTCATGATATTGACATAAAATCCCTTATCTGTCATTATGAGGTGAATGTTTATTGTTCCTTATTATCAGCCCAAGTGCACCTACTATTCTCAGTTCTAATCATCTTTATTATTTCTTTGCTCATGCCAAGAAGTTTCTTCAAAACTCTCAACAGCGTTAAAGAAAAGTTCACTGCTGATGATAAAAAAGGGTAAATTTGGAAAAAATATGTGAAAGAAAATGGGAAAAAAGTACTATGCAGAAGTAAATCCCAGGTGTTAAACTCAGATTTAGTTTTGTGTTCTCAGACATTAAAATTCTCAAGGAAGAATGGTGGTTTTTTTTTTCCTGAAAATCTACACAATTTAGAAAAATCTACACAATTTAGAAAAATGTGGACTCTAATTATCTCTGTGAGAAACACAGAGGAAATAAAGTATTGCTCAGGGTACAGCAATTAGGAAAAGAATAACATTGGATCTTATTTGTTTTCTTCCTTTGACTACCTTTTCATTGTTGAATATTGATTCTCATAAAAAAAAATTAAGCAGCCATTTTCTTCAAAGCATAGTAAGGGAGAAAAAAGAAAAACCATTTCAAGCCTTGATGTAAGTTACAGTCTTTTTTTTCTATCACCTCAGAGCTGATAATGCGCCATATACCTATTGCTTTCAGATAAAATCTGATTACCAAAGAAGTTAATGAGCAGATCTTTCTTGCTAATAGGACATATGCACTGGAATACACCCTGAGATTAGGAAGTTTGATTTCAGATTTTTATGTACAGTGTCTGCTGAGGCTTCCCCGGCATTTTCTGCTGCTTTAAGTGTCCTTAATGTGTATTTTTTTTAATGAATGATTGCTTCAGTAAATGACTACAAAATAGACACTGTGCTTAGGCTGATAAATTTGCATGATAGTTTTGTAAACTCATCCTAAATTTTTATTTATTAAGAAACAAGGTCCAGAAATATTTTTCCATTTGTATGGATTGACTGTTACAGGCTGTTTGCATGACTTCGTTGCTATGTACTTCCACCTCCTCAGCACAAATTTAAAGCTGCTGGTCTTGACTAATAGTAATATTCTGAGAAGAAAATAAAATTCCAGCCACTTTCATCAATACACGGATATGTAAGGAAGGATCCAACAGGAAATTACAGTTGATAAATGAACACCTTTGACATACTGCTTACGGCTAAGATAAAGAAAGCGATGGTCAAGCGAGATGTATGAGTGAACAACCTCACTCATTTAAAAAAAAATACACAGAATTTGTTGCTTTCTTCTGTTCATTATCAACCAAAGTCACAAAAATCCTCTGTGTGCTAAATAACGGTTTGCACCATTTCAGGTTCCGAGCATCACCTTCAGTACTTCAACTTTTATCTAAACAAAAAATGTGGACAATATCTGACATATTTAATACCAAACAGTGTCAATATGCGTTTTTTTTTTTTTAATTTTATGAAATATTTGGAACGGATAAAAGTCAGGGAAGGAGGATGTGATTACTAGACTGAACTGCTTATCTACTACTCAGAACAGAGCTTATGATTTTTTTTCTCTTGCTGGCCTTTTCTTTTTCTTACAGTAATGGCCACAGATCCACTCGATAACAAGAGTAACAAAGCCTAATACTTTGAATATACCCTATGGTCTAGAAAATAGGTTTCCTCCTATGTTTACTACTCAGTCTGTAGAGTGGATTTTCAAAATAACATGAGAAATTAAGCTATTTTACTTCCATTAAAATCACCAGGAGTCAAAGAGCTAAAACCTTGGGCATTGCTTTTGAAATGTCGGGGTGAGAATCAATTGAATGAGTACTGCTGCTATCCGGCAAAAGATCTGGATTTCAGTGTAACTGAGACAGCATGAGTTCTCTCAACAGTAAATTACAGTGGGTAAAATCAGAGATCACCCAGTGCAATAGCCATCCCACAAAATTAGCTTTCAGGACAATCCCCAATATATGAACTCTCTCCTCTGTGAACTGCCCTCACCACTCTAGCAATCAAATTACTAAAACACGTTGCACTGTTGTACTTTCTGCAATGTCTTTGTGAGCCAGAATCAATTTATGAAATGGGATAAGTGTATAGAATTCTCCAGCTGATGAAAGCGATTTCTGGATAATACCAGTACAGACAGATATTTATTGCTAGTTATTCCTTTATCTGGAAAAAGAATAAATTGAAAATAAAGACCTAGGAACCATTACAGAGTGATTTCCAAGGACTTAGCCCTGTAAATTTTTTGTTACACAAAACCTGGAAGTTACTTTTTGTGCTTGAGAGAGAAAAAAAAGCACACAGCATCTCTTTCTGGTTGGATTTGAACATGCTGAAAACTGAGATGGCCCTACAGTTGTAAGGAGATTGCTTCTCCCTTGAAATATTCTCACTTCATATGCTGGCACTCTGTAATACGTGAGGCGAGTGACGAGGTGTATGCAATAGTGAACAGTGACAGAACTTTTCTGCACCTACAAAGCATGGCTTGCATACGGTTTCAAGTGCTATGTGACAAAAAAAAAATAATACATTTGGGTGAAGTTCTGCAATATTTTAAGGAGAATAATAACAGCCTGTGTACCTGCCCCACAAAGAACTTAGTCTTCCTATTAGCCATTTTAACATTAATCATTGAAATGCTGAAACCTATAAATTATGTGGCTTAAATAGCCATTTTCTAGACCTTTCTCACTGAGAGTATATTAGATATCTCTCTTGGACAGATGTTCTTCCCTAATTTATATAAGTCATGAATTTTTAAAATTGGCTAACAACAGCCTATATTTGGAGAAATCTTGACAGTAGCATCTAATCAGTAGCTAAAGAATATAAAGATGGGGAATCTGATTCAAAGCATTCATGATTTTTTCTGGTCATCTCAGAGAGGTCTGGATCAGCCTGAGCCTAGGATTAATGAATAGAAAGTGATGTTCCAATTATAGAGCTGCTGGTAAAGAGTATCAAGTAAAAGAAATCAACACCAAGGACAGTAAGAAGGTAAAAAAAAAAAATAATCTACCAAGAATTATAGCTTAGAATGTGGATGTATTTATACCAGATTTTCCCTCTTTTAACAACAGTTGAATGCAAAATGTAAAAGCTGAATATTAAAAACAGGGAGCTCTGCTGAATCAAAGTATGCCACAGCTGCAACAGGTACCTACACTACAGGAACAAATTCAGGAATTAGAAAATATTAGAATATGTTTATCTTAAGGAATTCTCATTGCAAAATTTGCTCCAAGTATAGCTATTTAGTACTACAGCAATTTTAAAACACATTTTCAAGTATGAGTACTATGGCAACTTTATGTCTCATCGAGGAAGACGAACACTTGTCAATTCTGTTATAGGTCTAATCCTGCATAAAACTCTGCACAGACAACTTATGGCCCTGCATAAACTTGCTGATTTCAGTGGTATCTCTACAGACTGATTCAATAGACCATTATTACATTACAGGTTCAGGTTTCTGTTCAGCAGAATATTTAAGAACACACTCAAATCTGCACTTTTTCATTAGAGCACTTACCTTTAGGCATGTACTCAATGGAATCAATATGACTTAAATGCTTTACTGATTATAGGTAGGTATCTCACCTGCAGCACTGTGTGTATATGCCAGCACACCGCATTTTTCTTCTGTAGCTAGTAATACAGAATATTTATTGACACTGTGACTCAGACTACTAGTAAAATGTGAGATTTGGTTAAAAAAAAAAAGTTAGATGATATTTGAACTAATATGTTCATATAAATCTTTACTTTCCAAAATGTTAAAAATATAAAAATCCAATAGAGCATTTCTGTGATGGTTTTCACAGAATTTCAGGATAACAAAGTTTTCTATGATGCTGTGGCGGACAAATTTGCTAGAAAAAAATGGAAAGATGACCCACCAATTTTCATTATCCATTTGAAAGGAAATGCCATCTCTCACATTAATTTAGACAAATATGCATGGAAATAGTTAAGAAACTCAATAAATCCAAAATAGGATTTTTAAAGCCAATTCGACTTACTCTGCTTCTAAACTAGAGTAACTGTTCTGAGAACACAGTATTGCTGGGATGGAAAATATAGTAAGATTAGGAGTGCTAATTTGAAAACATTGCCTATGACTAGTTAAATACAGAATAATAATTAAAAAAAAAAAAAAAACAAATTAAATTCTCTAATTTGGCAGATGCATCTCAGAACCTACAGGTTTAAAGAAGTCTTAATTTCTATTGGTAAGGGAAGTGGAAGATACATAAAGTACCACAATATTTATTTCTTGGTTTATATATTTTTAATGAAATTGGTTTGTAGCCAGGGGATAAGGATACTACCTCAGTCTGCAAAATAGAAGGAGCTTTGGAAAGACAGATGAAAACATACAAGAAACTTTTGAAACAAATAATCCACAAAGCACTCAAAATGGAGGAGTCTTTAAGGTGAGTCAGTTTTAAATTGAATGAAACCACGATGCAATCAGGATAAAACAACTGCCCTTTGTTCAGAATAAATGTCAAAAAGCAGTTATACTTGTCTATGTAATGATAACCAATGTCTCTACAAAAATCAACTGCATGTCACAGCACAAAACAAAGGCCACTTTCATCTCTTGCCATGCCAAGAATTTTCCAGTGAAATAGTTTTCCAGACTCCTACAACTGCTATCGACATTTCAGTGTCTCTTTTTAGTTCTGTGACATGTCATTTATAATGTTTGTGGTTTGGTTGTATTTTGATGGTACATCAGTTTGAATTGCAGCAGTGAATAACACACAGAACTACAACTTGCCTGCTACTGTTACAACATCCTAACTAGTATTTGGAATAGCTGAAATAACTGGAAAAAGTCACTTTAAAACAGCTAAGGCCCATAATTAGCTAATGCTGACTGAAGGTTATATTCGTGTGGCTGTTGCCTGTGTTGTAATGAAGAGGGGTGACAGCCGCATTCAAGTGAAACGAGAGACCCTTTGCTATAAGCATGGACCAGCAGCCAGGAGGAGACCCCAACAGTCTCACCAGGTATTGCTATGTGGGTATCTGCAATTGCTGTTTCCCCTTCCCCAGAGCATACAAGTAGCTTTTAGTAAAATTTGTACACAATACTGTTGCAAGGTTGAAGACAAAAACATATTTGTTTAGGTTAATGGAACATATTTATACATTAAGACAGTGTGCTTCAATGTTTGCAAAACAGGGAACAGCATGCAGACACTGCAAAGGACACAGTCTCTATCATTACACTCTATGATACCTTTCCCCTGCAAGTTCAAACAGAGTTAATTACCAGTTTTGTAGTTTGCAGGTACTACTGAGAAGTCATTAAGAGACCAGATTTTCTAGACAAACACATTATAATCACAGCAGAGGGAAAAACCTTTGTTTCTCTTAAATAGCCTTAACAACAGAAGTGAAGCAGTTCAAAGTCTTAGCAAAGGGCCGAGGCAGTTCCTAGTTGTGCATCAGCACTACTAGGGGAGCAGCCATCTTCTTGCTTCAGGCAGCTTGGCCTGCAGCAGTCCTAGCAGAGCTGTAGGAAACCCCAATAAGAATAAAATCTGTTTCAGTGGCTGGAAAAATAGATATCAACAGCCAGTTGAACCCTTGAAAAGGGTTTATCTCCATACCCAGAGATTGTTTTTGACGTACAACTAGCAACAATGAAAGTCTTAAAAATAAAGTCTTCCTTTATTTTGAGCGTTCTATGAATACATCATTATAAAATACAGTTTCTACAGTCACAGAAGAAGTATTTTTTTTCTAACAACAAATACTAACTTATTTGTCTTTTCTACATTACTTAACTTCCAAGAAGGCTTATTTTTATTTTTCTTAAGTATTGTTATAACTCACGGGAAGGAACTAAGTAATTGATACAATAAGTTCTGAGAGGATGTCAGTACTTCCTGCTCTAGGTGTCCCTACCTGATCAAAGGTTGGACCAGATGGACCCAATGATTTCTTCCTACCTTAGCCAGTCTAAGTCTAATTCTGAGATAAGTCTCTATTTTCTTGGCTTTCCTCTTCCACTCTTTATCCACGAATATTCCACTGAACTTTTCTGAAAAACTCTTGGACAAAAACATATTTGTGCAATACAAATTCGCTCTTTGAATAATACTTGGTCCTCCTTTTTCCACTACACAGGAAGCATCCAAAACCTACAGATGCTATAAAGAACATGAGATGACTCCTCAGTCTCTTAAATTGATTTTGCACTGCTGACAGCAGGAGGATGTCAGCACAGTGCTTTCTGTGTGTTTCAAGAAACATCACCACTAGATTGCCATGTAAGCCTGCACAGTTCCTCAGGCTCATATCTGGATCCTTCCCTGTTATTATTTGTTATGTGTAGACTGGGAGGTATTTCAGCAGCCACTGAAGAGCATGCCACTCACAGCAGTCATTTGGAGAAGATATCAATGAGGGCTTTGTCTAAAGCACAGTTCACTTTCAAGTGACTGCAAAAATATTCCAAGTGAAACACAAGGAGGCACCAAGACAGTAATATGCTTTTGCTTCTTAAACTTTACAGATACAAACCTGTCTCAAAAGAAGGAAGAGCAATAAGCTACATCCATCTGGTCATGCTAGCCTAAGCTACTGTTGGTCTTAAAATATGCCAAGCAAGTCCCTCAGCTTCAGTGCTGAGTCATGGGACAAGAGCAATCCAACAAAGAAGTATGCAGCGTTGTGTGACTTCCTCTCATGGAAGAGAACAGAGAGGACTGACAGTAAAATGAAATTAAGAAACGTTCCATAAAGCATACCACTGATATCAATAGAGAGCACTGTGCAACCAAAGGAAGTAGGATCCTTTTAGCCCTCCACATGCCTTATATTTGTTTTCCTTCTTGTATTCTGAGGACTCAAGGCCTTGAATACCATCATAGTTGATTAAGTCACTTCTAAATCAGTTGAGGACATCTAAAAACTTGTAATAAATTCCCTCCCAACTTCTAGGATTCAATAGACAGGTTTCAGTCATACACAGAAGCACTACACAGCAGTTTAAAAAGAGCAAACAGAGAAGGAAAATTACACTCAATAAAAAATTCCAAAGACATAAAACATAGCTATACAAAGTGTTCAGGTTCTGGTAGCAGGTTCAAAGGAGACTCTACAGGCTCTGTTTCATTCTGCATGGAGCAGCAGAGAAATGGCAGATCAGAGAATAAATCTGGAACACTTAACGCTTCAACTGAACTGCAAGATCCAGGAGTGCCTTAAAGCTCTGAGGCTCAGGTCAATGCACTCTGCTCTATAATGGGGACAGGGCCTAGTGTGGTCCTTAGTAGTTGTCTGCCACCAGTTTAGGCACATCCTTAGCTGTCCTGTAAGGTGTGCTGCTTACAGAACTACAGGAAAAAAGAATAAAAAAAAATAATTAAAAAAACAACACTGAACACTGGTGAGAAATGGAGAAATGAACTCTAGAGGCTGTGCTGCAGGTGAAATAAATTTCAGAATATGAGTCTACAAGATTCACAATGATTTGGCAATGAAGATGTGGCAGGGCAGGAATTGTTCTGATCCAGGTTACTAAACAGCTGACGAATCCATTAAAGAGCAATCATCAGCCAGTGGAATACACGCAGGCAGAAAACAAATGAACTTTGTCCTTCTGCTCTGCCCTTTGGAAAGGCAAAAGCACACAGACTAGCATTTTCTTCTTGTATTCTGACATCTTTGTGAAACAGAATCGAACCACCACAATTACAAGACCGGATACAGGAACTGTCTGCAAACACATCTGCATCAAAAATTTCTGCTTTGGAGTACACAGGTTCTCTTGGAAGTAACAAAGTCAGGCACTTTTCTCACATTATTTATATCTCACCTGTCCATTTTGACTAGAGCTCTGCTGAAAAACTCCCCATGCCAAAAGCATCTGAATTAGTGGAAGAAGCAGTTCCCCACCACTGATGGCTCACAGCCAGCTCCATTGTAGCATCACAGTGCATGCAAGGTGCTTAGATTTGGCACTGGGGGAAAATGTGTGACCTACAAATACGAACTCAAATACCAAGAAATACTCAGAGTGTACAAGCACTTACAACTCCCAGAAGTTGTGATTCACGGCATTTCTTGGGCATTGGCATGCAAATTTTATCTTCTCTGTGTTTGACTGGAAAATATCAGCAGTTTTTCTGCTTCCACTCTCAAACATGTGGTAAACAAGTGTATTTATGAAGAGAAAATAATCCTCCTTTGTCAAATTGAATGTGTTCCATAACATTAACTGGTTGCTCCACAAGTATCACTGTAACAGAGACACACTGTGGTACCAAAAATGTGCTCAGCACTAGAATGACTGGTGGTCTGTTGCTCCAGTATTTCAACTTTATTTCATATTAGGGCTGGAAGTGGAGGGTTCACTGCTGTTCAGAGCTCCGTACAAATGCAGCAGCCCACCAAAACTGTAAACGCAGGTTGCTTGGCAACTGCTTTAAAGAGTGTTATTTGCTCTCAAAGAGACAAGCTGTTATTTCTTCCCTTTTAAAACAAAAACATAAAAGAAGAAAAAATGGGACTAAGAAAAAGGAATAAAGCAATTACTTCAGCAAAATATAAGGCTCCATTATACACACATAGTGGTGATGTGCAGGGTCCTCCTTGTTCCCATAATATGTTTTCCAAAGGAGAACCTCTAGCAAATAAGTTGTTTTTACAAGAAGCGCAGTCAAGTGGAACTGCTATCTCATCCCACCTCAGAAAAAATAAATTACATGCAAGATGATATGTCTTACAAAAAAGCCCACCACCACCAAAAAACTTCAGTTAGAGACCAACGGTCAAACCAGTTCAAAAATCTCCTTTTTTCAAGTGCTTGCTAGGAACTGCTTCTGGAAAAGCTGCAGCTCCCTCAAGTCCTTAACACCTCAATCCTTTATTTCCCCAGCCTAGGAAAGACAGTTGCAGAGTGCTCAGCCCACCTTTGGTGCTGAGCCCACAGGGCATGTGGGCTGGATGCAGCAGCAGAGGCAGGGTTAGAACGCCCCAACCAGAAGTGCCCCCCCAAGTGGTGTGCACAGCTCCACCACAGGCGCTCTTGGTGTTATGAGGGCAGGACAGCAATGGGACCTCCAGGCAGGACACTCCCATCCAGGAAGATTTCACGTGGTCTCACGTACCTTTTGTATCCACACCTATTTCCACATCTGTTTCTGTCATAAAAATATCCCAAGCATAAACAGTCTAAAGCATTTTTCTTCTCTGCTCCAAGCACTGCTGTGGAGATAGCCCTAACCCTGTCACAGCAGATACAAACAGCATGCAAGTAATGCATTTAATGGAGCAGCAGCTACCAGTTCTACATCAAATCCCAGTATCCACCTATGTCGCCTGCCTGAAGCCATCATCTGACAGCAGCAATACCAGTTCTTAGCTTGATGTAAAATGTAATAGATAGATTACTCTGTTTTCTGGCTTTTTATCAAAATAATCCAAAGACTTTGCATGGGTTTTGACATATATGCTATTTTAGAAATAGGGTAAAGACACTAAAACACAAGTATATGTTAAAATACTTCTACTAAAATGATCTTGTCTCTATTTATGTGCAGTTATCTGGCCTTTTCTATAAATATTAATTCTTTGGAGCTCACCGGACCTCTTACTTTTGCAAGCAATAACTCATAGGGCTCTATTCTAATTTCACTCAACATCAAGAAGAAAAAATTTAAGCAAAAAAAAAAGAAATATTTTCAGCAATATCATAACAATAATAAGAGTAAAACATTACTTGCTTCTAGATCTTCATGGTAAAAGCAAAGTATTGGATAAAGAAAAAGGCATAGGTAAATTACAGAGATGCCTGTATGTGATTAGGACCCTTACTTGCCATGGGAAGTTTTAGATTCAGAATGTCATCCCATCCAGTGCATGACAGGAATCTGAAGCAATATTCAGGATGCTGCCATGTGCAGAAAGAAACTTCATCACCATGCTGAGCTTTTCTTTTTTGTTAATTCGTCATGTTTATAATGTTCAGTTGAACATTAAGAGTAAATGCTCACTGAGTAAATGAGATTCGCTACAAAGTCTGATAATTGTGTCAAGAAATCAGGCTCCCTTTTAATTATTTTTGTAGGTGTTCATATGAAATTAATTAATTTCAGCATGGGAGAGCAAGAGGCCAGGCCATCTCAATGCCTTTAGGACAGAACATGCAAGTTTTTAAACACTGCTGAATTTTGCCCCTGAAAAGAGCAAAACACCCCAGTACAACAGTAGAAAACTGTGGTTTACATCCTTTCTCTGGCTCTAACATGTAAAGAAGCAGTTGGTTAGCCTGAGATGACTGACGTAATGATTGCTTGGCTCTGTGAACAGTAGCTAACTCTCCAAACATTTAACTCCACATGAAATTATCAACCAAATTTAGCTCACTGAACTTAATTCAAACCTAAATTAATTTTGAGTTGACTGAAGCTCTGCTTTTCTGTTCAGCTTATAATTTGCTGAAACCTAGAAGAAACTGTCAGTGGCACTGCTCTAGCGCTCATGCTTTGCACCATCACTATTTCAACAGCTGAAAAACAAATTCTAAGTCACTGGTGTCAACACTGTTAGCTACTGCTGTAATGGCACCTTCTCAAATATTTAGTAGGAGTACCAATGACTGGTTTGCAGAGGCTGAACTTTCTTGATAGTAAAAATGTGCGTCAAGGGAAAGACAATGTTATTGTTTCGTACTTGATTATTGCTGCACTGATGTTGGAGAAAGTGTGAAACCCGATTCTTTCTCACATCCCTCAGATTATACCCAACAAAATACCACCTGAAAGCAAAGCCCACAAAAACAGGTTAGAAATGATTGCTTAAGACAAGCATGTCATGTCCTTAGGTTCCACTACTTCTATCTGCCTCCCTTTCCTACTAAGCAAGTAAATGACATCTTGAAAATGCCTTAGCTGAATTCTCCATGACTTTATTTTTCAGTGAGCATCTTAGCAGCACTAATATCAGCTATTACCTCAATGTGTAAAAAGATAATTTACAGAAAAGAGGCATGCTTGAAGGGACCACGAAGTGATTCAAATAAGATATTTGCAGATTTGTTTGAAATACTCAGTTAACATTGCAGGGTGGCATGAAAAAATGTGCAGTTCATAAAGCAAATATACTTAATTCTCTTGGAGAAAAATCTTTGTAGGGTATAAGTTCAATACAGACTAGAGAGGATAATATTCCAAAAGAACGCACTCAAAGTACGCATGTGCTTTCAACTGGTCTTCAACACAAGGATACATACATAGGTCACTCCAAAAATATTGTTTCCCATTTATTTCCATGGAAACTACAACATATACGCAGCACAATGACACTATTTGATAGAGCAAATTCTTAGCTACAAAACACTGTTTTTCAGCATACCACCTTTAGCTACACATTTTCACCAGCAATGAACAGGAGCCTGCATACTGTGCTTGTAAAAATCTGCACAAGTGAAGGTACCCACTATCACTACTGCTGAAATGCACCACCCACTGCCTCACCGCACCCACGTCCACTGTTTGGTCTCTATCAATGTCCAGCATGTGTCAATGATTGCCATGTTTTTTCCCCATAGAGGATTTCAATGACACACCCTTGCTTCATATGCACTTCCCTGTCAGACTCCATTTGTCAGACTGCCCCTCTGCTGCCATCTGTCACACAGCAGCAAAATATAATTGGATATTGACAGGAAGGTTCAACCTCTACTGCCATACCACCAACATCCACCTCTGATGTCATTAGCCAACAATAAAATAGGAGGCATTACTTCTGGTGCAGCTCTCATATGTGTTTGGGGCTTTTTCCAACTGTGAGCAAGCAAGCAAGAGTCAGCTATTTGAATGTCTCTGCACAATTAGTAAGGAAGAGAACTGCTGATAAAATTCATCTGTATGTTTGAGAAAATACATTAGAAAGCTTTACATTTGTGGGCTACAGCCCTTAAATATACAAGCAAGAAGATGAAATATACTGCAGCTTAATGTTCTTCTAATACTGACAGATGATGAGTGGTTAATAATAATCAGGTTTCTGTTAAGAATATCCTGCAGATGGTGAGAGTTCCCAAGTCTAAATGCAACAACCAGCTCAGCTTGTCTTCTGAAAGACTGAGTCACCTGAAAATGCTGTATGACTAGAGTTAGCAGATTTCATTTAATCTACCTAGAAAGCTTTGTGCACAGTGAATTTTAATATCTGCTATCTAGCAAGAAAAAAAAAATGTAATAAAGGAGGCAAAGGTAGAAGTCAATACAGAGGCCAAAACTCATCAATTAGGCCTGTCTGAATACCCTCAGTTACAAAGTACACAAATTCTGCTGCACCAGAGAAAATCTGTATTCAAGCAATGGACCTGTACGAATTTCAATTCTAAAGCTGGGCCACTGCAGCACAGGTCACTTTGACTGCATAAGAATTTATCTTCATTTATCTTCCTTTTTCTTTTTTTCCCCAGTAATTTTTCTGCGTAAGAATGCAGTTCTAGATACAATGTCTTAAATATTTTGTACTTTCTTTGACAAAAAACAAAACAGAGCCCAATTCCCTTATATTATATTCTCAAAGCAGATTTTAGCTTGAAATTTACTTCTGCAGAGGGTAACTATGAAAAGTGACCTCAGAAAATGGATTATATGAAATGTCTTTCCTGATCCACTTCCAACAGAAGAAGAAAGTTTTCTGATACTCATTAGAGAAAGTTCTTAAATCACCAGTCCTGGAGATTTGTCACCACATTTCGTATGAAAAAATGTAAAGAAAGCCCAACATCACTATTAAAGTCACATCAAACATGTATTTCTACTCCAGAAGTGTGGGATAATTTTTTTTTGTCTTGTCATGGGGAAGTTTGTTTTCTGTAACTGTCCTCAGAAAAAATGCTTCATGTGACTACAAGAGAGAACAGCATGGGTAGGTTGCATGAAGTTGTATAGCTGTGATTACCCCACTAGCAAGAACCAGCAATAACATCACTAGAAAACTCTTTACAGCCTCTGCTAATAGCATAGAATCTCGATCATCACAGCCAACTTTTAACTTGTTGAAGGGTTCTGTAAGGACTTAATAATTGTACCAGACATTAGCAAAACGTAGTGGTGCATATGCATCAGATGGGAAACTGAGCAACTGGCAGGCTGCCAGCCTTCTAAACACAGCAGCAGTGGTAAAGTTACAAGGACGTTTCAATTCAATTTTGTTCTACTCTACTCTAAAGCAATATGCAAGGGAGGTGCATGAGAGACTATGGTGAGAAGCAATAACATGCTTTTCCTTCTGTGCAAGTCATAACTGTCTCCAACAAATCCAGCAGTGCTTCACTGCTGTGATCCTGGTGTCAGTCAATCAGATAGCAGGCACCTTCATCCCTGGATGTTTTTTCCCCATAAAACTGTCAATAACTTTAGGGAAAGCATAGTATGTACAGTAGTTAATTTTTCAGAAAGTAAATTATATTTCAAAGTGCAACTATTGTCAGAACCAGCTTGAACAAGCTACAGAGTTATGTTCCAGACCTGGAATTACAATATGAATGTGCATCTCTTTCAACTGGTCAGCTCTTTATGACACATGTACATAGTAATAATTCTCAAATTCAGAGAACTTATATTGATTACTCAAATTCTGTTCAGTAGAGGTGAGAAAAATACCAGAACAATTTGAGCGCCCAGGTTAGACTCTGTATAGTCAGCAGAGGCGTGCCCACCTCTGATGAGCAGTGGGATGCTCCCTGGTGCATCCCAAAACAACAGGCTGGGAACAGACAGCTTGATCCTCTCGTAGCACTGCTGCTCTAGGCCAGCAAGACCCAGAGCACTTCTCTCAGAGGGCAGGGTTCAGACTTGGCAGGGGCACTATCCACCTTTGCCCACCAACCTGCTGGTGAAGCTGCCTATGCAAGTAGTGACAGAAAGCTGGGTTTTTCTTGTTTCTCAGTCCAAGATATTTTTAATGCTTGTCAACGGTTTACGGGCGTTCGGCCCAGTTCCGTGACGAAGGGGACAGGGGATCCATGGGTCCACGCCCTGGGAAAAGGGAAAAGGGGAAAAGGGTAAGGAGACGGCCCTGAGAGCAAAGAACAGCGGCAACAATCTGAGGAGAAACAAACTCATTTACTAAATAAGATATCGGAATGCAAAACAACACACTATAATACAATATAATTACAATTTAAGCTAATAAATCCAATAAAATGAGAGAGAGAATGTCCCAAAATCAAGGTAGGCCTTACTCTACTACCAACGATAAGATGGCTGGAGAGTGAGGTGCTGCCAAGACGAGAGACGGCGGAAGAAGGGACGAGGTCTCGTGATCTGCAAGTTTTTATACTGCGAGCTTTTATCTTTTCCCTCCGGCTGGAAAATGGTAACAGAGAAGCAAAGTACCGTGGGGAATGTAGTAGTCCTTCTCTTCTGAGAACCAGGTATATCCACTACATGATGTTATGACATGGAATACCAATAACCGAAAATCACAAAACCATGACAATGCTGTACACATTTCCAGGTGTATCTCAAGCGATGGGTGAAGCACACGGACACTCTCAATTGCAGCAGCTTCAGCTAGACCAAAGTGTACAGAAGAAACTAAAAAGGAGAGCACAGAGGCCATTTCCATAGCTTGGAATTAGACTGCTAGGTGAGGGGCAAGACTTCTCAAGTTTTCCCTGATTCCTTATGAACTTCTCTGACTCTTTATGAGGCAGATTCGTAATTCAGCAAACCCTAATTTGATATTAATCTTTTTTTTTCCCCTTAATTGCAAATGAAACAAGCCAGGAAATTCTTAAAATTTTTTAATTAAAACTATTCTATATTGAAATTTCTAATTTCTTATTCAGTAAAACAGAGAGAAAGAAATAGGAAAAAATACGGAATTCTCTATACCATGGAATTTCGAGCACATTTTTAGGAAGTGGAAAATGTGCTTGAGTATAAGATAGAAAAGCGCAAGAAGGCAAAGAAAGGAAATCATATGCGTCTGCCACATTCAGAACAAGTGACCTAAGTACCTAGCTCTTGGATGCGGCAGCCATTCACATTGCCAGACCCTTCTCTGGTACAGTGGGCTGCTCTGTGTGTCCTTTGCTATTACTGTGATCTTCTCCAAAGCAAAATCGCAGAGTGCAAGATAGAAGGGTTTGGACAGAAAATTTCAGAAATTCCATTTCCCTTTTAGCTGAAAATGAAATATCTGGATTGATATGACTTGATGTATCGCTTCAAATTCTTTGTTCTGTTTTTTTCCCTATTAAACCAGAAATGTTTTGACAAAAAAAAAAAAAAACACACCCCAAATTGGTTGACACTTGGTCTTCCTTAACGTATGTGTACAGTTGGCAGTTTTTGTGGTTTTTTTTGTAATGTGCCTTCTATAATAAGAAAACATCTATTAGCAAACACATGATGTACTCTTTCAGTAATGATTCTACCTGGAGCTTAAATCTTACGCTTTGATACTGTTTTGACTTTGGATGACAGTCAATTTAAATTAGGTAGTTTTTATTGAGGTACCATCCCTGGCTGCAAGATGGCTGCTGTATTTGCTGTCTTTCAAGTAAGTCTGTATTGAACGTAGATTTCTTCTTCAGCTTAAATAAAAGTAGCAACAAGCACTATCTGTTGACAATGAAAAAATACATGTAAAGAAGAAAGATGCTTGAGTCAACACAATGCATGAGCAATGACCTATATTAGGTATGGTTCCAAAATACTCACTGCACCATTTTTTGCTATCAAAATCTTTTGATTTGAGGGATGGAAAGGGAAAGAAGGCTGACAAAATCCTGAGCTGATCAGACTCTAAAATGCACCCAGCCCCTTTGTCTTCATCTTGAAAACATAAGCCAAAAAACAACAACAAAAAAAAAGACTGTTTCCAGCCTCTCAGGCTGACAGTTCATCAGACCATGTGGATGCTGGCACAATGGTATGGCCCCCACAAGGGAGAAGACTTCTGACTGCTGGACCAGGCTGAGGGACAGCTGTGAAAAGAAGCTTCCCTGATTGCTGTCTCTTTTGTAGATGCCTGTACTTTTCTGCAGTCCTTTCCAGATCAGAAGATTTGAGCTGTTTTCTAGCTTGAAACAGAAGCTACAGGGATCCTCTCCAGCCTTACTTTGAATCCTTGCTGACCCTTCTGGAGGCACATCCCAATCCTATTCTGCTCATCCCAGGTTTTGGGCAAATCCAGATGCTTCTCCAGCACTCAGCACAGCTGTTCCTGTGCAGCCCAGATTGCAGCAAGTGGGATGAAATATCAGCACACCACTTCTCCCTCTCCTACTTGCCATTTTAATAGTGCCTGCAATGCACAGCAAACTAGAAGCAAACAACAGAGCATAGACTTCTCAAGTGGACAACAGTGTGACCAAGTGAAAGCACCTGGATTATGAAAGCATCTTTAAAAGAATTTGAATCAAAATTAAACACTTGGCAAAGCACAGACATTTGATCAACCAGCTGCAGCTCATTCCATGTTGCCCTCTGGAATGAAAAGTTGCTGAAGGGCTCAGACGAGTAGAGTTTCTCCTCTTTCAGTCCACTACAATGAAGCTAATCATTAGAAATTCTCTTGAGATGATACTGCAAAAAAGACTGCAACAGCTTTTCTTAACTGTGCCTTATGCCTTGTCAGGATGAGCCATTCAAGAATGTGCTGCTGCTGCTTCTCTTTTCAAGGATTTCTCCTGTTGACAGGAGCATTTACATGAGAATACAGAACAGGCACTGACTGACACTGTGTTGAGGCTCATCTAACTATCAAATTATGCTAGATTAGAATAAATGTCATTGACATACATGAACATAACACTCTCAGTAAAGTTTCTGCACTAACAAGTCTGAATATTTACTGAAGACTGTTTAAAGGTAGGATAAGTCTCCTTAAAATGAAGGATTTCTTGGTTTTGTTTGTGTATTTTAGAAAGAGAGAAATTTAAATTATTATGACAGGTGACATCTGATCAGTTTTGTCCCATCTCACATTTCTGCTGAAGACAGGATTGAAAGTGCTGAAAAAAGTTTGCCAGAGATGAGGGAGGTATTTCTCTCTATGCTTCATTATTTCCTGTAAACAAATACACCTATGCCCCTGGACACCATGATGTGAGTGACCTTTAAAATAAAGGGATCAACTCTTAATAAAAATCTCAATTGTTTTGGACTATTTATAGTCAAAATGCTGTATGGCTGAATATTAAATCTCTAAGATACACAGGAAAGATCTGCAAATGTCACAGCAATGAGCAACTCCTATTCCTGGCAAGGGTGGATATGGTATCTGAAATTCTGGGAGCCGTGAGAGGAAAATGCATGTCCAATATTTTATGATTATATAAAAGAATCTGAAACAATATGTATACAATCCACCAACTGGAAACCATTTGATCCAAGGATGGTAGCTGATTCTTTTATAGAAGGTGATCATATTCTTTGCCTGGGAAAGTGGAAGAAGTCATTCAGTAAATGACATTTTAAAGTTGGTCCCAGCCAGTAATGAAGAGTTGTTTGAGATTGCAAAGATCATAAATTTGGATTAAAGCATTCATGAATTGATACGGAGGGCTGTCACATCACAAGGATGAAATAAGAGCTGTCACCAAAGATAGGGTACTTAGAAAAGGCTTTTTCAACTCAGGGAACATTTAGGTATCTTGGTAGCATAATGAATGTATAAAGCAGTGTGAAAAGCACCAGATACTGAGATACACAGCATTAACTGCAAAATGGCGCAACGTCAATGTGGTGAAACACTCCTGAGTACTAAGGAATGAATGGTGGTAGTCTCCGCACAGTTAACAGTAGTCTTTAAGATCATGTGAAAGAACTCAAGAAGTCTCAGAGAGCTACAGAAGGATGAACACTGTGCTGACTTTGAGAAAGGTGGGAGTAAGAGGGAAGAGTTTAGGGAATTACTAAACCGTAAGACTAGCTCATCACCTAGAAAGACACGTGAACAAACTATTACATGGACTATACGTAAGCACAATGTATAAGCACAAAGAAATAACAAAGTGACCAGAACAGAAAATGAACATTTGTTAAGAACAAAACTTCTTCAAATCAATTCAGTTTTCTACTTCAACATCTTAGGCATATTAGCAGACTAGAATGAAATATCACATGTAAAACACATACATTTTAATCCCATACAGGAGACTTTTGGCAATCTGCTCCAAGAGGTTCATGTATGCAAATTACAGGTATGGTCCAATTAACATTACAGTCAAGACTACATGCAATTAATCCAAGCACTACTTTTTGTTGTTGTTGTTGTTTTTAAAACAGGATGCTAGTATCTCATTTTATCTTCCTTCAACTAACATCTCAGGGATTAACCACAGAATAATGACAAATAGGAAGGGAGTCCACTCTTGACAAGGGTAGATAATGGCAGGACAAGGGGAAATGGTTTTAAGTTGAAGGAGGGAAGATTTAGCTTAAATATCAGGGGGAAGTTCTTTACTGAGAGAGTGGTGAGGTGCTGGAACAGGCTGCCCAGAGAGGCTGTGGATGCCCTGTCCCTGGAGTTCAAGGCCAGGTTGGATGAGGCCCTGGGCAGCCTGGTCTAGTATTAGATGTGGAGGTTGGCGGCCCTGCCTGCAGCATGGGGATTGGAGCTCAATGATCCTCGAGGTCCCTTCCAACCCAAGCCATTCTATAATTCTATGAAGACAGCATTGATCATTAATAAGTAGATTAATGCACTTTATGCAGAAGAATGTTACATTTACAGAGCAGGCAGAAAACAAAACGGCCCTACTTTAGCTTTAATGAGATCCATCCTTAGAACTCTGCATTTAAGACCTATAAACTGGAGGACAATGCAGAGAAGTGGAAAAATAGATAATTACATGTGAACAACTAGACGAAGAAATAACTTCAGTTTTGAGGAAAGGCTCGAGAATATACCCAATGTATAAATACATAAAATACACTAAAGAGTAATAGTATTTAAATTGTGGAAATGAGAAGTGAGTAGTGGAAAGAAACTGGCAAAAAAGAAAGCCTGAGATGTGCGTCATGAGTGTCTGACAGTTCAGCACATTTGGCTGTGGAACAGCTCAAAGGCAATTGCAGAAACCAACAAAGCCACTGCTTCCAGTATTTCAGGCCTTGTAAATGCAGAAAATGTGCTATGAGGAACATTTCCTTGCACTATCTATGAAATAGACTGCATGATTAACAGAAGTTTTTCAACTCAAAATTCTATGATAAAACATACAGTCATTGAAAGTGCAACAAAACCTTACCATTCTTGGAGAATATATCCTAACTTTTGAAAAGATTGTAGCCTTTTAAGTTTCAGTGGGACCTGATAAGCATTTTTTCCTTTCATCATGTTTACTATGAGGGATAAAAATACTGAATTAATGAGAAGAAATATTCTATAAATAATGGTAAGGAAGAAATTCATGACCTGTGTTTCTCAATCAGAAGAAAGGTGACCTCTCATAGCTAATCTCAATATAAACTGCTTTGAAAATGCAAAGTACTAGATGAAAAAGTATTATTATTGCCTGGTCTCCGATGGCAGCCACCAGATATGAAGAACCCAGATTCCAGCCTGTTGGGAAGCTTAAGACTGTAGATAAGACTGATTGGTATTTGACATTCCCAAGGACTGATGAGCATCTTAATTCTCCTTGAAACTCTACAGGACTTCCCAGCAGAATCTGGCTGTTTTGACCCTGATTTTTAGTGTATGAATAACCAAAGATGGAAAATTATCCAACACTCAAAACATTTTCCTGAAGAAAATCAAAAGGATTATATGGATATGTATATCTAACATATAATTGTTGTCATTCTTTTGGTAACTTTTGTGTATTATCAGTTTATTTTGGACAGTTTTAAACATGGTAGATGCATACTGCCTCTTCACAATGTTCTCTATGTTTTTCATTCAAGGTCTGAGCTTTCACTTTATGTGATTTATCATTCTAAGTAAAGAGAAATTCTGGAATAAGCAAGAGTTGAAGGATTTCACTGTCAGTTATGAGTTACCAAAACCATAATTAATCTTTTTTTTATTATTTAGGAATATACATGAAATGTCACATTATGGACACTTGATGTGTAGCATTTCATTACTTTAGATTTTACCAGAGATCAAAATAAGAAAGTGTAGCTGAAAAAAAAACTTCAAGCAATACAATCCTCAAGAGTACAATAGCATAAGTATTGCTGCAAGTGATACAATTCAAAATACTGAAGTACTCATTAGCCAAAGCAACTAGAATAGGTAAGATCATTTTCAGTTTACAAGTTGATTTAACCCTGCTGTGATTTAGAAGCACAGCTATACAGCCTACTGCACCTTAAAATTTTGGCACTGGTCATCAAGCACATAGTGTAGATAATCAATTTGTCTTTAAAATGGAACACAAACTTTTCTCATCTGAGTGCTCAGATTCCTAAAGACACTAATCTGAGATTTCTAGTGTAATGTGTTTTTCAGTGAGAGAGGCTCATCTTAAGCATAAATATCAGCAATGAAGAACATATATCAGTAGCCTTAACTGAAACAATAAAGTCAGTATGGACAATTTATACCTCAAGTGTCTGATACATTAGGCATGAAGCTCACTGTTCTCCCAACATCTGGGTCTGATGCTTGGCCAAAGAAGAAACGTTTGCTCTTCTTGCTGATGCAGTTACGATGATGACATTAAAATGTTGCTGCTAAGAGTAATACGTCTATTATCTATCTTCAGCTTAAGGTCAGAGCAAGTGTAATGAACTTCATCTAGGGAAAACTCCCAGCTTCAAATAAACACAGTGAGAAGCAGTAGAAGAGAAGATGTACTGTAAAAGATGACACTAAGGATGTTTCTTTTAAAGGTTCAGCCTGGGACGTGCTGTAAGGAGCAGCTTTTGTGATTTTAGAAGACTTAAGGCTATCATTTGGATTTGAAATATTTACAAGGTATCTGGTTCTTCACCACACTGAGAAAGTTATACACACTTATCATAACAGGGAGTTGATCACGTCTTCAACATACAGTGTATGATTTTAGAGAGCAGAAATAATAGCATAAAAAAAATACATGACAGTGAGATCACTACTGAAAATGAGGTTAAACAAGAATTTTAACTTGTTTTTTTGAGACATGAAGTTGTTATCAGTTTATATATACAAGATATGATTGAGAGCTGCTATTGTTCTAAATTTTAAGCCCTTGAACTTGTTCCCAATTTAGTGCATATGTCTATGTCTGGTAAAGTTTGTCCTGTGGACAACAGAAGGTGTTTTTTTGAGAGGAGGTCTGTTTGGCTGCTATAAGAAACTGTCAGACAAGTTGGTTTGAGAACAAGAATGAACCTGCAATTCATAGAAGCCCATTTCCTGAAGTGAATTAGGAGGACCTCTTGAAAATTCTCCAGCAGGCAAGGAAGGGAGGCTGGGCCATTCGAACTTGGTCCTTTAAAAAGGATGGGGAAGGGTCACTAGGTCACTGAAATATGTGAAGTAGGAATCCACAGTATTTTCTGATAAGAACTGAGCCTGTGCATGTCAGATATCTTTGTTTTCCTAAGTATTCATCCATAAAAACTAATCTGTGATGAAACCTGCTACCTAACAGAATTCACACTCAGCCCAGGTCAAGCTTACCTTCCTTCTTCATGGGAAGAAAAGCACGGTACTCTCTCTTCTATAAAGCAAACATTATCTCTCACGTGATCCTGAAAGTTATCCTCAGAAGCAAGTATAAAATAACAACAGAAACTGGGGAAAGAGAAGCTGCAGGACATAAAGATTGTAACAGAACAACAACAACAAAAAAATGTAACCAAACTTCTGAGCACCTATGGGAAAATCTAGGCCCTGTTCTGCCTGCCCCTCTTTCTTTGAGGACAGGAAGGAGCAGGCAACAGTTTTATTTGCAAATATATTCTTAGATCAATTTGATTTTCACAACTCCATGATGCCAGACAGCAGTATATAAATGTGTATCTGTAGCAGAATTTGATGAGCGGTAGCTGTTGCTTGGAAAACAAGACCAAGTACTAATGAGATACCGTTAAAACTCCTGAGGGCTGTGAATGAAAAGGAAGTGAAAGTAAGCCGCAGTAGGGATTCCTGTTTTGAGTGATTATCCTGTTGATTTCTTATTTTATTCTTTCATTTCTTTTCCATCCTTTCTTGATTAAGCATTTCACAAATCTATGTCAATAATTTACCAATCTGCCACTTAGATTCCAACATAATTCCTACAACTCATTCCCACATTTCAATTCCTATAGAAATTCATTTGTACATCTCCTCACCAGTTTAAATGTGCATTGCGTTGACTTCTAATCTCCATTTGCAAGCTTCCTCCATTCCTCCTGTCCCTCAACCACATCAGCCCTTTCTTTACAGACCCAGCTCACAATTTGCATTCATTTTCAACTCTCTTCTTTACTTTGTTGCTCCCACAACATTCCTACATATTCAGTTCACATCTTACTATAGAGCTCAAATTCTGGTCTGTTGCTCATCTTTCTTTGTCCCACTAAATCAAACCTGTATGATCTAACCTTTCTAGTTGTTGATTTAATCATCTTAGGCCAAATTTTTCTATTGGTTACTCTATATTGCACTCTAATTCTCCTCATGTCGATTTTTCTGTGTGATCCTTGTCACATTACTTAGCTCTTTCCCCTCCATCAGACCGAGTACCCTACTTTCCCATAGCTACTTCTATGGGTTTTTTTCCCCATTTCTCACTCTACCTATCTTCCTGCTAGTGTGCTGTCTTTGCCACACGTGTATGTTCACAAAAGCCCATTTATGACTTAACAAGTAAACAGAACAAATTGTGATTGTTTTCAAGATACAGGAAAAAAATTCCCACCATGCTGATTTTGATAAGCAACCTAGTTTTACAGCTTTAACATCTTCCCTGTGTCATCTTCATTCTTCTGATTGCTTTCTCTATTATAGCATTTTTCCTCTTTTAATAAGAGCTTCGTATCAAAGATCACATCATTATGTTCGCACTTGCCTTCCTGCTTGTATTCTCTTCCCAGACTATGCAATAATGGAAATTATGATGGCTGAGATAGCCATCAGAAAAGTTCAGAATCACAATGTTAAGGTGTAGGTGGGTTCATTATATTCAATATTAAGAGGAGACCAAGGCAGAAGAAAATCACTGAGCAGACTTAGAGTATCAGTGTTTAACTGGCAAATTGATTTTCTCAGAATGGGTATACAAAAGGAGGACACACTTGGAAGTGTCAAGCAGGCTTTGATTATAAATACTAAGATTTTTCTTAACAAACTTATAAAAAGAGCTGAGTCTCAGTCACACAAGAAATTGGCTGGAAATCATACTCAGAAGTAACAGAGAAAATTAAAGATAAAACCCATTACTGGGGGGGAAGAAGCATTCCTAGTTAAAGTTTTACACAGCCCTTCCACATAAACTTAGCAGAAAATTATTCAATCATCTTTCTACAAAGTTAATAAAGTTTGATAAATTTCGTTCTAATTTTTGACCAACTCTTTCCACTTGTCTATTTATTTATGGTCAATGATAAGAGGAAAATGGCAGATTCACATACCAAAAGTAAATTAATTCCTTTCAAAATTTAGATATAACCTGAGTCCTTCATTTCAAAATTATCTGGCAAGGAAGAATATCACACAGAAACTATTGTGTCCATCACCGGGTTTGCACATTGTCTGGAAAGCTCCACCACTTTACAGAGCCAACCAGGTGCTTGTGTGCCACTGACTTTGAGTAATTATTTTCATAAGCCTTTGCAGCTAAAAGTACAAATATCTCCCACTATTTACATATAGCACCACAAAAAGTTTTTCAAGTTCACTACAAACTCAAAAAATGTTTTCAGTAATTATCTGTATTGCACATACTTGAAAAGAGTAGAGTTTGACAACAAAGACTTTTCTCCCTCTTCCAAATTACTGCATATGGTTACTATTTAGACCAGTCAGGTATGAGTCCTTTTCTTCTTTGTAGTAAATCATTAAAGAAGGTAGGAGGATTATTCATACTAGCAATTAGATGATTCAATGTTTATTTGTATCCAGTATTTGCAATAAGGTGATATGCATTTTAGCTGGTTGTTGAGTGATGACATCATTACTGGTCCATTGCAGTTGCTATAGAAACACAACTGGCTATTTTACAGGTCAGGCTAGTGAAAAGCTTTAGAGATGTGCTTGTTTCTAGTTTTTATAAACGGTTTGTCAACCATAGTGTTAACTTGCGCATTTTGGAGAGCTGAAGATTAAGTTATCTATATCCTAAGAAATGTGGACTCAATAAGATCAGCTTCAATAAGATCACTACTAAATGATCAATTTTTCTGCAGTTCAACCCATATAAACAGATCACAGTCCCAAAAGTTGAATGATTTGAGAGCAAAGTGCTTTTATATGCAAGTATCCTCACTCTGGCTTAAATGGAAAGACCACATCATGGTTCTTGTACCTCTTCACTGCATTTATATTTAGATTTTACCAACTGCATTTATTATATTACCACTGTAACACAAGGCAAACAAAAAAAAGTGATCATTCAGACAGAAATACTCTTTTCTAAATCTCACAAGAAAGTGGAAGTACCTAAGAGACTCTTGTGGTTTCGACTCTGCCACTACACTTAGAACTTCTGTAAATCTTGCACTGCATATTCTCTGGGACTATAGTTTGTGTGCAACATTTTAAGTGTGCAACATTTGATATTTGCAGTTCAATAGGGAACCTGGCTTGGCCACTTTTAAAATAAGTTCATAAATGACAGCATACTTTTATGCTTTCATAGTTCACTATAGCAATGCTAACTACAGCATTGCAGTTGCAATTACACAGGTGATTTATCAATTTATTTTGAACTATGTAGATATGTAATTTAAAAAAAAAATCCAATCTGGAAAAATATTCTGAAAATCTCTTTTCAAGCAGATAATATTTAATTTTGGTTCACATATTTTATAGTAATTCTTTTTTTTTTTTTAAGTTGCTTTGAAAAGAAAAGATAAGAGGTTATGATTTCATAGGAGGTATAGAAGTGCCATTTCATCCCATCAGTCTCTTCAAAAAATTTTCAGGACCACTTTCATCAAAACTGATTCAATTTCAATTCCATACATCATATTAAATCCACACAATCTCAGAAGAGACATACTGGTTGGTATTCAGTCTCACAGACTTAACTTCTATGTGTACATGGAGGCATGGTTACGAATACACCTGCATTTGAACTAGGTGTCAAAGCTGCCATTGTAACCAAAGCAAACTTAATCAGATGTAGACAACAGAGACTAGACAGTGGTTTAGACAGCCAGGCAGCAAACGTGTGCTGTAGAGAGACTGAGTGAATTGCTAGATTGTATTGACTTGCTCTTCAGAAACTACAGTGGGGTCTTAGTCAAATGGTAGACACCCACAAAGGCACTTAAGATGTCAAACTGTAGATGCGTCTCAAACATATATAAGAAAAATATGATTTAATTCTTCCATATTAAAATAGACACAATAAAAGGGCAATAGTGAAGGCAGTAGGAACAAAAAATAGGTGCTTATTCCTCCCTTACATAGTAATGTATTATGTTCTCATTTGGAAAAGCAAAACTTGGGTTTGAGCATGTGAACTCCCAGGTGAATGCTCATGCTCAAGCATCTGTAAAACAATGGCCTTGGTGTGGCCTCCTACGTAGGAGTGAATTTAGTGCCGGGGATAGCTTTGCTACACAGAGGGCTTAACTAGGCTGTGTTCTTAAAGAAATTTGTCATGCAGTGAACAAGCTACTGGAGAGCCTCCCTCAGCCCCACCATAACAACTCTGGCCAACTCAGCTTAACCTCAGGTACTTTCTTTTGCCAAATTCAGTTTGAAAAGGAAGAGCAGTAGAGAATCAAGCACTGTGCATTTCAAAATTTTATGCCTTGACACAATTCAACCTCACTACTTTAGTAAAACAAACATTAAACAGACTTGCCAAAGTACATTTATTTTCTGAGTGAAAAGAACAGTTCTAGCATAGACACTGGCTTTTGTCTGTTCCAGAAATGGGTACCAAACTCACAGGAAATTTTAGGCAATTAATAACATATGCACTATCTTTACTTAGTTCAGAAACAACTCAAGTAAAGTCTACTGTTCCTTCTTTTATTAACAGGTTTAAACACACATTAGGGACTGAGCAAGCAATTTCATATTTCTTTTCATCACTTGTTACTAGAAAGCAGCTTATCAGTATTTTAAAGTGGGGGAAGAAAACCTTATTACAGTATGATTTGCATGCCAGGGTAGTAGTACTTGATGATTTATTAAAGACTCTCATCAAGCTTTAAGCCATTCTTCAGAACGCATCAGGCAATTATTTCCCTTGCTTAAGGAGATTATATGTAAACTTTTAAAACTGGGCAAAGAAAGATATGCTATATTCTATTTTATTGGTTAAAATGTGTTATCTTGGACTGGTGAACAATTACATGAAATGTTCTAAACTCATCATGACCACTTCAATAATTAAGTGATCATCAGGACAATCAAGGGAAAGACTGCAATGATTTTTTTTTTGCATTAGTATGAATAAAGCCTGACAATTAATATTCTCTCAGACTCTCCTGCGATGAAAATCATGTAACCACTTCTATGTAGACACACAAATGAGAAATTTTGTACCACAGAATTTCCAAAAAAAGTGCCTAAAAAGAACAATTTAGAGAAAACATCAACTCAGATGTAATCACAGTGAAGTCATTCCTGTGTATCCATACATTTACTGTAGTACTTAAGCAGTGCTGTCTCCCAAAATGAATAGCATGGAGCGATGTAGCAGAAACATGGGGGGAAAAAAGCAGTTCCCCATTCCAAAACCTTTTGCAAGACATGTTTCTGCTCTACTTTAATTATAACCAACCAAATCCCAGCATTTCCATTTTTTAAGTTGTTTGCATGTATTGAAATCTTTTATTTATACAGATTTCTGCAGGTAATTTATTACAGGGGTTATTTAACTGAACCACCAATGAACCATGTTTGAGAGCACCTGTGTCTGCAGGGAGCTTATATGAAGGCCCTTCAGATCCCACACAGCTCAAAGACCAACCCAAATGCACTGTCTTTTCTGCTCTGTGCTGCAGTTCATTCAACAATTACAGGTAGATCATTCCAAAGAGAACAAAGACTTATCTATTACTTGCAAGAACAACAGTAAGCATCAAAATTCACAACTCTAGAAAGTTAAACAAAAGCTAAACAAAGTAGGTAATAGTCACCTGGTCATTCAATAACTGGATAGTTAGATTTAGTTGCAAGGTAAAAATTTTCCAGAAAGGCCAAGACAAATCCAGCAAAGCCTGTGCCTTTAGTCAAGCATTAATCCTACAGCCCTTTACAAGTTACAACATCACCAAATTTACTGAGCTAGCATTATGTATGTCAACCAAAAAGACAGCGGTAAACTTAGCTGGTAGCCTCTAGGGCAAAAAAAAAGTTAACAGAAGTTTTGTTTTTGTAGTAAGAATGGATCTGAAGCCTACCTCTGAACATCATATAGTATAGTGATTAAACTGAGAGGAGAAACTTGCTTGAAGTTAAGCCAACTGACATTGACTTGTGCATCTAAGAAATGAGGTATGAGTCATGTCTGCTTATATAGGACAGTATATTTCTATGCTTAATTATCTCTACTATACCACAGAGCAACATGCCACATTTGTATAATATATGGCTAATCTCTTGCTACCCCTTTCTGACCCATTGCTCAGCCAAGCAATCCAGTAACCAAATCCCAAAGGAAATATCTAAAAAAGCATTTTGAACCCCATCTTCAGAAATCTCGAAGGGGACTTGCTACTCTAATCTATTTAGTGATAACATCGTCACTACACGCCCAACACATTTCACTGCAAGATGCCACCTGAGTGAAGGTAAAATTTCCATTCTACAGTGGGATGGATAGAATCGCAATCTTTCATGCTAGGTTCTTCTTACCTTGATCGCTAAATGCCGTTGATACCATCATGTGACTTCTTCCACACGCGATTACTTCCTTCCTGCTGTTTAGCATGACCTTTCTTCTATGTTCATCTCTATTTTCATTATTTACATATAAAATTTTAAAATAAACACATTCTAAGCCTGGTCTTTGATTAAAAACTTTATTAATATTGCATAGATACCATGGAAATCAAAAAATGAAGCAGTTATTCACATAACTACCAAGTTGATAAACAAAGAAGCATCTTTTCCATTACACACTGCATGACTGCAGGAAAGCTTTAGAGAAGATGTAGTCCCTATGGGAAGAAAATCTATAAGTTGTCAGGTAAGAATAATTTATTCTAAGTTATTTGAAAGCTTTCTGTTTAAATGCAGGGTAAGTCTGTTCTGTGAAGAAAAAAAGTCATGACTGCACTGCTAAAGGCTCCTCTTTCTTGTATCAAGTTGTTCTATATTCTATTCACACTATCTGAAAGGGCTAACTTATTTTCGCATTGTGGGATTGCCCTTTATAGTATAGACATTCATAGAAGGTGGTCTTATGAAAAGTGAATAGGAAGACAAAAACATTCAGAGGAAACCTCCTCCACACCCAAGACAGCTATCACTAGCATATTTGATCTTTCAGGTGTACTGTTGGTATGGCAACAAAAACCTTCATAGTTCTAAGGTAGAATTGATAGTGTGGGACGTGCTACCAAGCTACAGTTTTGGAGCCTCTGTTATCAGATTAGTTTTAAAGGTAGACGCTCCTTGGTGTATATTTTCCAGAAAGTCTTCAAGAAAAAGATTGCAAGTAATTACCACTCCACTTAAAAGCAGTAAGAAAAACACAGATTATGTGGGACTGGTCAGGAAGCCAGGTTGCTCATACATGTTTGTGAACAGAACTTGCATATAGAATCTTCTTCTCTATTTGGTGCAGTTTCTGAAATTTTACAGCAAGGGAATCCAACGCTAATGTAAAAAATTATCAGATACACAAATATCTTGTAGGCGCAAACACTTAATTTTAAGCATCAAACAGCAAAATCATTTATGAAAAACAGCCTTCACCTCAAATTAACTTCAGTTATAGCCTAAAATGCAAAATCCTTTTGATATTATAAAGGAAAATGTTCACATAGATGTTCTCTGAAATACATGACAAGAGAGATAACTTCTTCATGCGCCATTTGTCTATCTAGCTCGTCTTTGCTTGTCTTAAACTTGCTTAACTAGTAGACATCAAAAACATTATCAAGGTATCATCCAGCCCTCTTGCATTAAAGAGCAATAGTCATTTTAGTTCTTAGAGCTATTCTAAGAGCACACTCTGATGCTTAGGAAGTTGTGTTCATTTTCCCCCCACAAAATTAAAATCTTATACAAGATATCACCCAGGAACATCTCCCTGATGTTCCTCATGTGACAATCTAACCAAAAACATTCATCAGTGCCGAGCAGAGCACATTCAGCATTCTGCTTGAGAGGTTTCTCACACTGCCATTTTTAAGGATGATCTAAAAGGCCACATCGCCACGCTGATTCAAACTGGGTCAATATATTTTCCTCTCAGTGAATGAGAGCAGCTGTAAGATTAAAATACAAAGCCCAGGATCTGAGTTGCTCCTATTCTGGCAGTGCATGGTCAGATGATTGAATATGTGGCCTGTATCTACCATGTCAATGTATGCTGGTAAAAGGGATTTCCAGACTGTCTTTTACTGTCTTTACAGAAAGAACAAAACATCCCTGTGTAGCGCTTCACACGCGCTAAAACAGCTAGCCTTACTGAAAGCATTATCAGTGCAATGAAAGGTAACCTCTTGTTCATCATACATCACCAGTTACTGCCTAGCTCATTTTCATTCAATGTAAACATGTTTTACTTCACTGATATGTTATTAGAGTATATCAGATGAAGCAGATAAAGTCAATTTGCTTCGTAGACTACTCTAGTAATGTGACTCCATGAAAACTGGCAAAATATATAGCTTGTAATGCTTGGTGACATAAATCAGTATGCAAAGGCAACATATCTTCAGAGAAAACAAAATAACAGGCATTTCACCATTCTCAAAATTCATTATCTCAAAGGAATTTAGTTCCATTACCTGTATAGCTTCAGTACGTGGGTGCAGGAGTTATTCTAGCAAGTTTTCTGGTAGACTGCATTAAGCATTACTTGATTTTAAGTTCTGCAGTTTAGCCAAATCCTTTGCTAGGATCCTCTGACACAAGACCTCTTGAGAGTAATCAACCACTTTCTTTATTAAATCATATATTAAACTTATGCCTTAGTGGGCAGATACCATTTCTGAACAGTCAATGAATCTCATTTAATGTGCCAAGGTCACATCTTCTACTGTGAACTAAATCATCCATCTCTTACTTCATTTTAGCCGAGGCTGTTATTGTGCTCGACTTCACTCTGTATCAGTCTGTGCACACCAACATATCTCCTTCAGATTTAACAGGCCTTAAAGTCTTTAAATTGTAACCACTAAAAGAAAGAATTCTCCAAATTTTTTGAAAAGTTAGAAGTTTCTACAACTCAGTTCAACATCCTTTTTTTTTTTTAATGTAAATGCAGTGTTAGAAAGCTGAAGGAATAGCAAACTCCATTTGCAATGCTAATTGTATTTCGTCAGAAGAACAATATCACTTTCATCTTTTCTTACATTCTCATTATACCAGAATTCCCTGCATTTTTTCAGTCCATGTAGTGAAAAACTATTTTCTTAGTGGGTACGCAGTATTAAGTCATTTATACTGCTTTATTTTGGTAACAAACCAATTCCATGAGCACCACAAATAACATAGCATCAGTTTTCTAACTATTTGGTTTCTGCATTCCTAGATAACTCCCCAATGAGCATCTAAAAATGTTATGCTACCTCTCTCCTTTGACCTCACACTCAACAGAAACACCTCCAGTCAACCTCTTCCAAGCCTTTTCCTTGTTTTTTCAGCTCTCCTGTAGCCCTTGGCTACTAGCCAGGAGAGAGAGGGCTCAGTGCTGAGTACTGCTTCCTAGCTTCATCCATGCTGCCTGCCAGTCCAGGGGAGATTCATCATGGGAGAGCCAGAGGGCAGAAGTGGCAGTCTGAGCTTTCACTGTGTTCTTCCCTGCAGTAAGGGCATTGCTTTGGCATTTCCCCACTGCACAGATATTGATTGGCATCTGTCTGGTAGGGATTGAGATCCTGAAGAACTCTACTTCTCTGCTAAATCTCTTTGAAATTGCCAAGAGGCTCAATGCTTTTTCTAGGCTGCCTGGTAGGCAGGCAGATGGCCTGATCAGCCAGCATTTTTTTTTTTCCCCTGTAGAAGCTAGGTCAAGAAAAAGAGTGAATTTCTACTGCATTAATTCCTTTTCATTCTCACTTTTATAACAAAAAAAATTAAACTAGGCAGACCTGGCCATAAAGTAAAAGCTAACCTACCCTCAGTGTCTTCCATTGAAGAAGTTCATCTGAACATGCACTAATCCACTACTAGCAAAGCATCTGCATGGGCTGCTTTGAGAGCACAGAGGGACAGGCACTGCAAATGCCTATTTCAAGAGCAGATAACTACTTTCCCCTTCAATTTACTACCTTCTCAGAGATTAAGATTGCCATGAACCAGTCCTTTCTGACTCACCGGGGTAAAAACAAGCTGCTGCTAGTCACAGACTCTGATGGAATAAAACCCACATATTTTTCACTGAACTAGAACAGGTCCTAGATTCTAAAAAGCCACTCCAGGACACAGTCAATTGCTTTTTTAATGATTATACTTTTTTATTCTTATGGAAAAATATATCTCAAATGTTTGTGTATTTATCTGCATTCTTGTTCCCCAGATACTTCCTCTGATGAAAAAGATACTTTTATTTAAAAACATATGATTTGGAATCCTTTAAACACTGCTGTGAGAGACAAAGTAATCTTAAGGCTTTCTAATTTCTTTTTAAAATCAATATCCATAAGAATCAGATGAGGATGTGAAGCTTTCTATCAGTAGGCAAGTCCAGTCTTACTGTCAAAAACAGAAACTTACTGAGTAGATCATCACATCAGTGATTATTACTGAAGGTTTATTGATGTGAATCCAGTTCCTAATGAAACAAAACCATTGAACCACAAATGTAGTTGACGACATTTTGTTTCACCAAATCAGCAGGCCAAAGATAGTGGTCCTCTTTCATCTGAACACTATATTGTTAGGTGTTGCACTATATCTGTTTATTACATAATGGACAGATTTTTGCTGTTTTCCCTCTGGTATCTTAAGTGAAAACTTCACTTTTTTCAAAAAAATAGTTCAAAAATGATTAATATATTTCAATTAGATAGCACACATTTATCCCCTGAGATTTTCAGGGGATAAATATATATAACCAAACTATCATTCGACTCTAAGCACGTTTTTACTTCAGGACAACCAAGAAAAAGATACAGAAAGTAATAAGTATGCAGAGGTAATACCTAAATACAGAGATCTTCTAATCTAGAAAACAACAGCAGATCATTAACACAGTAATTCTCTCGACACTCCTGCAGATAAGTTCAGACAAGAAAACGTTACTAGATCCAGTTCACAGACAGCAAAAAAATAATAATCAGGCATTTACAGGAGTGATTTTCTCAGGGTCACAAAATAGAAACAATAGTGATAACTCAGCATTTCCTCCCTATGAAGCTTCAGCTAAAGATGACTCTCTTCTCTAAGAACTGAAAATATACAGTCGCCAGCAATCTGAAAAACTGGTCAAAGAAAAGTAGTGGTAATTCTAAATGCCCTCAGGAAAAATAGGCCAATAATGTAGCTCACATCCTGGTACAGCTAGAGTCATTGAAGGTTACTGCTTTAAAAGGTGCTGGAAAAAAAACAATGAACAGGTGTTTGTACTGATGGGGATTAACAGTGAAATCCAATATGCGTTTCTGTTTTCTTAGTAACCCTTACGCCGTCATTTTTCATGTCCAGTTTTAATGACCTTAAATGTTCTCAAAGTCAGCTATGCTAGAAGTGTCATTCAGTGATTCTAAAAGCATTCCTGGGTAGTACAACAGCAACCTACAACAAAATTCAGGATTCAGACAGTGTCCTCATATCTTGGTTTCACCTGAAGGAACAGGAGACACTAACCATGTTTGTCAGAGACAACTTTCAAGAGAGTAGAAGACACAGAGTTTGAACATAATCATAAAGATCAGTCTTTAAAGCAAATATATTCTAAAATATTAAAAGGTTTTTTAAAAGTTCATTTGATTGCATGCACTCTCCATTGCATACTTAAATGCTATATACTGCTACAAATGAAATACCTGCCATACTACTAAGAGCTAAGATTCATCTTTATGAAGCAAACGTCCATTTAGCCATGCATTTCACTTTGTCATAATGAATCATAATTAACAATTCTGGGGCTATACTACAGCACAACACTGCAATCCCTCCCCCACGCATACATGCTGACATGCAAAATGTATTATCTAGGCTCAGCAAATCTTGCTTACACATAATGGTCTGGTGAAAAAGAAAAGTTAAGCAACAACTGATGTGAAATAATCACAGTTGTGGAAGAAACAGATAGTTACCTAAACATCTGTGTTTGAGACTCCTGATAGGCTCATTCCACTATTAGAACATGCTAATTAGTATATACTCTGGTTTTCTCCCTGATATCCTTCTTGTCAGGTATAGCAAGGGGAAAAGAAAAAGTTGAAAGTAAGTGTTAATTCATCTTATAAATTAACACATACACATTTGGAAGGTGGGTATTTGACTATCTTCAGAACACTTAAACAAAAACAAACAAAAAACCCTAACCTCATAGCTGCATGAGAAATTAGCAGCCTGTAAGAAGCTTGCATCAAATATCACATCTATAATGTGTTGATGATCAAGGTTTTTTGTTTTGCTGTGAGTATGGAGAAAGTCAGCTGGTAATCAAGGAAGTGCTTAGCAAGGCTTTCTTTCTTGCACTGAATTCCTAAAGAGAAGGGAGATGTCTGCCGAGAGACAACTCAAGAAAGAAGAGATGGGAGAAAGGAAATTCTTTCTGTTTAGCAAGCCAGAAGTCCTGAAAGATGCAGTAACAGCAGCTGTTAGAGTCTGGTGTTTCTTTCATGACATGTTTCCTGGTGCTGAGTAACCAGATGATTTCTGGAACCTTCTGATAACTGTTAATGCTCACTTAAAGCATGACGCTTATAGGAGACTTTCAAAAGAGCTAAGCACATACAGGAAAGTCTAGTCTTACTTAGTGATGCTAAGCAGTTCTGAAATCTTCCCTGCACAGCTAAAATCCTGACCAGTGTGACAGCGGTTAAATGGAAAGGAAGAAGTGATGGCTTTCCATCTCAAAGTAGAACAGAATTATTCTGAAGTATTTCTGAGCCAGCCATATGTGCCTACCAGACGTGTATTTTGGCTCTAGAAATAAATCAACGAACTCCCTGCAGAGAATCCCAACCCAGGGCAAGGGAACCTTGCCTGGGGATGTGGGACCTGGGTAGGTTCTATCTGGCCAGTGCCTCAGCCACTGAAGCTTGAAAGGGCACCAACAGGTTTTTTGCAAGCGGGTGTTTGAAATATACTACTATAATACAGTCTGTGAGATATTTTCTGTACCAAGAAAAAAAACATCAAGCTTTCAATGTTTTCCAGACTTTGATTGTTGAAATTGTAATACGGTAGGACCAACCAGAAAGAGCTGCTGCTAACTACAAAGATAATGACACTGATAATACGCTGTCTTTGCTGTAAATATCACCCTTTATTGTCTTCAAAGTACATGGCTGCTATTTGCTTGTTTGTTGCAGCCAAGGTTCAGTTTTTCCTGTAGGTCAGGCAGAAGATTACTTAATTACACTCTTTATGACAGAAAGTCACTGATTCATATTCCGATACAAAGGAAGATATATCTGCCATTCATTAATTGCATCAAGTATGCACAGTCTGTATGCTGTCATGAATGGAAAGTACATCATCTAATTTTCTAATACAAACAATAGATTCAGGAAATTAGTCATACTTTAAGTTGATAAGTTAGGACATTGTTCTGTTAAATAATTTGAAATTTGTATTCATACCACAGCTGATTGTCAACATGAATCCAAACTACTTTTCTATTACCACAAATACAAAATCAGTTCTCAACTCTATTATATATAAAAATTTCATTGTTAATCTAGGTACTTTTGTCTTTCTAAAATAGCCATATGAAAGCCAGTAAGAAACACCTTAAACTTTTCAAATAAATACAGTGAATTAAGGAAGCTTAGTATACCATATCAGTGACAAATTTTATGCCCATTGTTCGGGAAGCTTAAGGAGGACTCTAGTTTTTAAACATAAGAAAAGTCAGTTGTTCAGTGCCACTCAAAAGAAACCACAAATTAAAAAAAAAAAAGAGTCCAGAGGCATTAAAGAAAGGACAGAACATCCCATGCTGTTGACTCTCATTATGGTCCAAGACTAGTCCCATTTCTGAATCAGTACCCTTGGGCCAGTGGTCCTCACTCCAACAGTGCCAAGCAAAAAAAACAACTCACTCTAGACAAATTCAGGCTCTGTTTTTCCTATTATTCCCAGTTTCAACTTCTTTTCCAGAGATTGCAAAGTAAAACTTCATCTCCTGGAGACTCTTACATCTTCAGAAACAAAATACTCCCATCTTACAACTAAATCCAATATTATTCAAGAGAAAAATGTCTCAGCATCATAAATCTTTTTGTTTCAGTACTGGTAAAGAACTTGTGTGCTACCGTAGATATGATAAAGGTGTGTGAATTGCATACATTTATCTTCTCCAGCATTAAGCTCATTTTTTGAAGAGGTGTAAAAAACGTGGATAATATGAAGAATAAGGCTGGAGAAATGATGAAAAGAACATGGCTGCATTGAGTATTTTACTAACAAAAATTCATACGCTTGCTAAAATGTTTTGATGAGAACAGACATTCTTTTCTCCTTTCAAACCATGAGGTTTTTAGCCACAAGACACACTCTGGAAACGCAGAGAGAAACTGAAAGTTCAACAACTTACCCTCCAGAAAAATCAGTTCCTAAAACGTAAGATGACAAAGAATTTAAATAAAATCTTAAATACAGCATACACTGAGTAAATAAAGAAAAATAAGATACGATGTCTGTTGTCTTTCATGACAAGCAGAACATGTCAGCACAATATTGATGTATCTGTAAACAGGGACCAAGGTACAAATGCAGGTTTAGAGCCTAAGGAATACTGTTTTGGGAAGCCTCTTAACATATTAACGTAAAACTCTATTACTCTCCTCCATGGCTACTGTGTAGTATGAATACTTAGTTATCTTTGAATGTATAAATCAATAAACCTATATCTAACAAAAAGTCATTTTATGCTATACAATGATTACAAACATCTTCCAGCTTTTGGATCAAGCTGATTTTCTGACCTTTGTGACTGGAAAGTCTTAGCTCATTTCTTGTTTCTGAATTTTTTTTCCCTTCTGTGTTTTCCAATCATCTTTAATTAGCATGATTTCCCAGAGCAGTATCCCTCAGCATTTTATTTCAATTTTCAAACAAAGAGAAAAATTCAGCATCATAGAAGACAACAAACTGGAAAAAGGCAACGTTTAACAGGAGGACTGTGAGCATGAGCAACCTACTCTTGCTCCATCCTCTCTCTGACAGAGCATTGTACATATCTTGAAGCTTTTCTGTTGAAACACGTGTTGGCAGATGCTTGCTAGGGAGTTTAAAAGTTACGCATTCTGTTATCCTCATGCATATATTTTTATGAGCACTGATGAGAGAAACCAGCAATGAAGCCTTATACATTACAGCCTACACCCTCAGGTCAATCTCAGACAACAGCAAACTGCTTCACGCTATTACAGAAAACACCCTTCTGCCATTTGAGCCAAGGCATTGGATGCAGTTTTTACCCCAGAGGGTTTGGACATCTTCTTTGTCATGGATCACTGAGCTCCTTAAGGATAAAGAAAAAGCTGACCTTCACTAAGGATTTTGAAGCTGTGTCACTATTCTGCAGGGAGCCAATGCAAATAGAAGATGATGGATTTGATGTGCCCATGGTAACCCACACTGCTGAGGAAGTGTGTTGCAGTGTCCCACACTCCTAAGGACTTGAATCTATATGATTATGTTGTGCTGCAGTGGTTCACAAAGAAATTTAAAAAAAAAAAATCAAAGGTTTGCATTACTATCATTATCCATAAGAAGAGTACGGAGTCTCAGACTACTGAAAATGGTGGGAGATTTTGTTATGTGGAACCACTATCAACAGGGATTTCAAAAGCATTATTAAAACTACAAAGAAATTGATGAATAATTCATCTGCTAGAAATTACACTTGTGGGGAGATCAAAATTATTCACCAACTTGGAAAGCACAGAGGGTTAAATATTATGACAATTTATTTTGACATTCTCTAGAATAGTTTCAATATTTTCAAAACAATAACATCCAGACTTTCTATTTTGAAATAGCATATTTGTTTTGAAATTGACACAACATTGTTCTGGATTTAACAAAAAAATGTTTCAGGTTGGCAAAGAATAAGATTTTTCTTCCTGCTGGGAAAAGAAAAACTATTAAACTCATTTAAAGTTGTTTCAGCTTGTCATTATAAGCATTGCCTCCAGAATACTTAGTTCAGCCACTAAACTTCAAAAAAGGGGAAGTATATCACTCCTACAGCTCTCTTTCCTACATTGCAAAACCAAGCTAAGCAGATGCAGATCACCTAGAGTACTGTACAGCCATTTCTCCCACTGTACATTTGCCCCTACTATTTATCTCCCAGTGTACTCCATAATGATCAAACTCCATCTCCTCTAAGAGGTGCATAAATCACTACCTACTTTATAGGGGGATTTTAGCTGCACTATAATGCTCCTTCTGCTTCTCAGACTGAAAACATGTGGCAGTTTCATTTAAATGAATCACAGAGCTGTATACCAAATTACACACAACATACGATAACACAGTCCATACAACAGTTAATGTCCTATTTTTATGTTAAATTCAATTTATTCTTACAATTTCTCCACAACTTCAGCTTTTTAACAGACTCAAGCATTGACAATATATGAAGCTTATTCTAAAGGCAGCCAGGACCAGAGCACTGGAGAATCTCGGCAAGTAAAAGGCAGCTACACAAAGCTCTCCTTACACAGGGAGGCATAAAAGTGATTTGGGGTTAACAGAAAAAGTAAATTCAAATCTGGCCAAACAGTTGGCAGTTAAACTGTAACTCTTAGATGGTAAAGCTGAGTTCTGCAGGGAAACTACAGTCTCAAAGTCTGGATTATATGGAGCCATCGATGCTACAACTGACTCAAAAAATAGTTTACTCTGATATAAGGAAGACTTGAGATTTTAGAAGATGAAGAGGTAGATTCTGTTCTCCAACTCTCAGTGGCTCAAGCCAAGCAAAGAAGGAGGCAGCCAAGGTAATTCTCGGTCACTTTGCAGTATCTGTCAAAGAAACTGAAGCTTTACTTAGTGTCTCCTTACAGTCTGAAAAAACCACACCACTTTGAGATAGACACTTTCCCTTCCATGCTCCTAGCATAAATCCTTCCCAGGGTCATCAGGACAAGTGGCACAGCTGGTCGCGCTGATCCTGAACCTTTCTTCACTGAGGCAGCTACCTTCAAACCAACTCATAATGGGGATTTTAAAAGTGCATAAAACATGTCCTAATACTGCAGCAAATACCTGTTTTAAACAGATAGCAGAGAAAGAAAAAAAAACCAAAAACAAAAATATCAACAGAAAACTCCACTCCTCTTCTTGGTATTTGATATTTCCTATGTATTCCTTCTCAAGTCATTTTTAGTTGAGATTCATGTAGGGACAAGCAACCAATCTATGATCCAAGGCTCCTCCTGTGCATGGCACTGTGTGCAGACCTAAAAGACTGTCCCTTCCCCATAGCATTTGTAGTCTGCAGAGCCTTAAAAACAGTGCAAAATTATGCGAGATCAAACATGATGTTATGGCTAACAAACAATGAAAATGAAACCAGGTAGACTCCTGTTCACTTTCCTATTAGGAAGACTTGATTAAATTAAAAGCCAACAAATGTAAAGTACACTGAAGACATACTTTTATATTCAGACTAATGCATGGAACTCACAGACATCACTGAGATTTTGTGCAAATAAATAGCTTGGAAAGATCCAAACAAGAATCAGGCATTAGCAAACAGGCACAACATCTGTATTTTCCATACTGAGGATGAAAATTACAAGGAATGTCAATCATCCGTCTTGAGACAAATCAGCCAGTCAGTCAGCAAATACTCTTAGTAAATGTTTCTTCACAAAGGAAAAAAATGGAAGTGTAAGATCTCACTTTGAATCGCACACACTGAATATTCACCACTAATAAGACAGTCCTAGAAGACATGGACAATTTTAACAGGTGAGCACTGTTTATCAGAAAGCTATTCTCAATTCACACGCACTTCAGTAGCACTGCTGTCCAGATGGCTACATGAAAACTGAATTCAGCCCTCAAAGCTGGAGAACTCTGGCAAGAACAGAAGGAAGTATTCTTCTATTGAATCCTGATGGGCTAACTGTCCAGTGCGTTCTCTAATTTGGAGTCATGACTGTGTTTCTGTTAAACAGAAGGGCAACTCATAGAGACTCAGTTTCTTTCATTTATCTAACATGTCTCAACTGTGATCAGAATATACAATCCTTGCCTGAAACCAAAATCCTGTCGCTCACTACCTCCCTCTTTCTTACGAATTATTGTAACTCATCTTCTCCCACTTCCCCATTTTATTTGCCTTATTCCCTAAAAAAGTATGTTTTCTTTCTCACATTTTATTACCACCTCTTCCTCAGCCTTTTATCTTCCTTGTTTCTATGATTGCAATTCTTAACGCTGCTGGAGTGGCAGATTACTCAAGTTTATACTTTCCATCTAAGAAGCTTTCCAACAAACCTACTGGGAAACAGGAAAAAGGGAATCAGTCATATTTCAACAACAAAGCTCCAGAGAGAATTTATTTTTCTCTGTTCTATTCTCATGCTTACCAGATAAGTGTTGGCAAGTTTCTCAAAGGCTTTAAACTCTCCATTCTCATTTTGAGTTCATTTAACATACTTTGTAATCACACTGCTGAGACAAATTCATTTGTAATGCATGTAGATTAATGCATCTAGTTTCATACTCTAGGTGTTTCAGTCTTGGCATTGGCCTTCACAGTGGCACTTTCAGTAGCCTGCAGTATCTCATTCATTTGCTTACATTATATCACCTCTCAGTGAGTCCTCATATTTACTGTGTCTCTGAAAATGATCAACTGCCAGCCTGCAAAATCACAACTGTCTAGTCTTTCCAATTATCCCATTGCCTATCCTCTTATGTTAAAATTTTATGATAATGTGCAAGACCAGATTGAAGTCAATCACTCACATAGCATTGCAGGTCTGTAAAGACAGTAGTGGTTAAAAAGGCAGAAGCTCTGTCTGATATTTTTTCATGGCAACAGTGATACGAAGTCCTATCAATAACAGCTGAAAAAAAAATAAAGGCTTTGGTCTTACATAGCTGCAAAGCTGCAGTTACTCTTCTCCTTTTTCTCTTTTTTTTCCTCCTGACTGCTATCACATAGCCACAAACAAAAACAGTATATACCATTCCCAAATTGTTACATTTACTTAACTGTGGCATTTTATGAGACTTCCAAGTAAGAATGTCTAACATAGGATATGAACGAATAGATGGGGCAGATGAGATGTCAAATCGATTTCTTCTGCAAGTGTCACAGAATACGGGTAGAATTTTCAAGAGCACATTTTTCTCATCTCTATTCCTGATGCAAAAAAAAAAAAGCTAAAGCTCCTCCTGGCTTCGCAGGAAGCTATGACAACAGTACAGAATTTTTACTTCCAAAAATAAGTCCCATAATGGTTTCGGGTGCTGAATAGTTCAGTATTTAATTGGTGGGGAAGTCTTAAGATTCAGACAAATGCAGATAGGAGGAATAAGAATGGATGAAAATGCAAGGAACAAGATACAACACACAAGGAATAACCAAAGAATGTAAAGAATATGAAACAGTAAGGAGAGGCAGAGAAAAATGTATATTCAGAGATTTATTAGGGGAAGAGTAGAGAAAAAAAATAGATTTCCCATCAGAAATAGCAGCTTACAATGATTCAGCCTGCTGTGAAAAATCAGCAGAAATGATAAGTAAAGTCACATTCAGGTTGTCATTCCCACATACAGAAGTGCTTAAATCAAACCTATTATGCAGTTTTCCTAATCCTCATGTTAACATGCAAGAGCTGACACACAGCATCTTCTTAGTGATGCCTTCATTGGAAGGAAATCAAAGAATTCTGTGTTATTTTTAAGCAGAAAAATAACATATGCCATTTCTACTAAACAACAGGAATACATTTTTCTTTTTCAGCTTAATCTTACTTTAGTTTGTAATTAGTTTAGTATGGTATCCCTTCAGCCTTTTAGCCAAAAAGGGACAGGAGGAAAAAAAAATTACACCCCCATAGAAATAATAAACACAGCTAAATCACTAGCATGGAAGATAGCTGCATGAGCCCTAGGTACCAAAGCTTACCCACAAATAGCTCATAGTGAATTATACATACAGTTTAAAACCAGTTGAAATAAGTGCCAGGTCAGTAATCAGGCAGCAGTGAATTTGCAAAGGCTTTGAAACAAAATTCTTTTCTTGATTCTCCCTCTCTGAAGCACAACTAACTGAATTAAGATACAGATAGTAATGACTGAAGTGAAATGTGGGCAAGTGTTGGCCAGCTCAGCAGAACTGGAGTCTTTTGGTCCTACATCAAAACAGATGGTTGGTGCTGAAGAGGCAATCGTAACATGCAAGTCACCTTTCAATCTGAAGTGAATTCTTGACATCATTTTGTGCCCTAAAGCATTACCACATTACCAAAATGGAAGGGATTTGTCTTGGCTGAAAGTTTCAGCAGAAAAACAACAGACTAAGTATCACTGTAGGCCAGTTGCCTTGATTCCACGTTGAATTTCAGCTTTATAATTCTTATGTACTTGCCTGCCAGATTACCACCTTTGCATGACCTGAGGCTTCCACTTTGTGTGTTCATACCAATGCCTCCCTTTAGACAAATTCAGCTTCTCCAAGTGATGGATATCAGGCACATTTTCTAGCCTTGGAAAAGTACCAAGGTCTGTCCTGCAAAGCCAGAAGGCTGAGGACATTCATAAAAGGAAAAATGAATGGAAATCAGGAAATACGTGCTCTTTTCCCACAGCAATGTACCCTGCTGTTTATCCTACCTTCTCTATAAGATGCATCTCTATCTGAGCACTGAAACAACACCAGAAGTAAACCAGAGAAATTCCAAAGTTCACTGCTTAGGGTCTTATTTTAATTCCTGTGATTAGAAACACAACTGCTTAGTTTCCTAACAATTCATAAAGAATGCCAGCCTTACAGAGACATGCTTGAAAAACATCTGGCCTCTAGCAAATTATGGAAAGGTCCTTGATGTAACATTATTCTGTATCACTCACTCCCACAGAAATACACAATATTCTTCCAGGTGAGCAGCAACAATCCAGCTATGGATTTCTATACATGCCTGGTAAAACATACATTATCTAATAAATAAACCATTAACTGTGTGTTTTTAATGTCCATATTAATTCATATGCAAAATGCAAACATTGAATTGTTGCACTTTTTCAGCACTAGAAGACTTTGCTGAAAATTTAAAGGTAAATGTCTGCCAAGGTTGTACTGCCTTTGCATTTTGTTGGACATCCTTAGTATAGATAACTCTCTTCAGAATCCATTCCAAAACAACTTGGAACCACTGATCCAGGTCTTAGCTTTCCTTTACTAAGCAAAAAGCATGAACCACTAAAGAATAATTATTTTTTTTTTTACCATAAATTGGAAACAAGATTTTTTCCCTATGAGTTTTACTATCATCAATATTAAGTCTCACACATTGTGTCACCCTTCAAGATATTTGTCTGCTAAGTAAACTATTGTCTTATACTTAATTCATCATCATTATCACCAAGCAACAGCCATAAAATGACTACTAACGAGCATTAAATGCAAGCTACAGAGAAACTCAAATCAAATGTAGTTCTGTTGTAATATAGTCTTATTTTATTGAAGCTTGACATATAATTTGATTATTTTAAAATAGACTGATGTTATTTTAGATTAGAGGGTAAACAAAATATGCTTGTTCATATTCTTCCTGTATCATGGAACATTTTCATCCACATTGATTATAAATTATAATCATAGCTAGCAGGTGCTAGACTGCAATTGCTAATTGAATCATGATGTAATAAGGAATAAAACTCATAGTGACTGACATGTGCTGAAGTTCTAGACTTCAAAATCAGCAATGGATCCTATTACCAACCTTGATAATGCTTCGGAAATGGGCTGACATTGCTGTCTGGCACTATCTTAATTGACAACGTTTTCCTCACCTGCCAACATCAGTTAGAGATTGAAAGTATTTGATGATTAAAAATGAAAGATTTCTGTGTTATAAGGAAGTTACCTGAACTTTAATCCACACAATCTACACAACTGCTTAAATACAGTCTCACACTAACTTGGAGTATCAACAGTAACAACAGGTTCATTAGTAAAAGTTATTCTGAATATCTTTGACCTTGGAGGCACCAGACAGATGAATTAGTCCTCTACCTACAGTAAACAGTGTGAAAAATAAGCCTGCTGTTGCTTAAATGACTGTCTTCCTATTTGTCAGCACCCCACTTGTGTTGTTTTATTTACTTTAGGCTTTTGAATCACTGGTAGTTTTCTCACTCAGACTACACTCCAAATATAACGAGCACATTGCATTCCAGTGGTTTGGATTCCATTATATTTATTTTGCTATGCTGGACTACTACCAGTTTTCTCAACACCGTATTTCCACTCATGGCAAGTTGGCAGAAAACACTAGCATGAGCAACGCTCTATTATATCTACTATTTTTGCAGACTTAAAAGGCCCAGATCTATCCTAGACAAGCTAGACTAGCACAAGACAGTTTTTCTCCATTGCCAGCTTACTGCTGGCCATTACTTGCTTCTCTGCAATCACCTACTTAAGAAGTGCTAGTCATATTTTTCTGCCCCTGCAAAACTCTTCAAATTTTTTTGAAAAGCAGACATTTCTAATTGATTTTTCATAAACTTGGGGCAGCCCTTGTGGTAAACAAAGATACTGTATTGGAATAGAGCGTACTTCTTTTTAGCTACTTTAACTTGAAAGAGTAGTAACATGCTTAGATGGTCATCTTTGTGAAAAAAACTTCCTGATCCAGCAACAGTATAGTTCCAGCCACTCCATAGGTAGCATCTAAGTCACTGGCACCAGAGACCCTTCTGGAAGGAAGAAACAAGCAGTCTTCTTAGCTAGACAAGGAAAGTGACATTGGTGATATTTTGTAATATCTGTGATTTTAGAACTGAATGAAATAGAGAACTATCCATCATCACACTTTTGGCACTACAGTCCATGTCACCTGTAGTGGGTTAGCCTTGGCCAGCAGTTAAATACCCACCTGCAGCCACTAGCCAACTCCCTCTTCTCAACAGGATCAGGGTAGAAAATAGGATAAAATAATCCCTTGGGATGAGATAAAGACAGGGATATTGCTTAACTGTTACCATCACGGGAAAAACATAATAAACTTATAGCAAATTAATTCAATTTATTGACAAAATAGATTTAGATAGTGGAAAACAAAGATAACAAAACATGTTCCTCAGTGGTGGTCCATTTCCATCAATAATTTACACAACTATCTCTGAGGGGATATCTTTCCATCACTAAGATCCACTTGCAAAAGCTGTTGATTATTGCCTCTTATCCAATTTCTTCGTTAACTCCCTGTCCCATAGTGAAGGATACCAGCTTTCTTACCTATTTTTTTAAATTCCTGACTGTCATTCCCTGTATCTCAGCAACAGAGTAACCAAGTTGCAAGCCATTCACCTGAATGGCAAGCATAATGTTTCCGTACATCTCAAAGTTCATTCAGGGGTAGGGACCAGGTGATTTCTCACTGTTAGGTGACTTCTGTCATTTCCTACTCTCATTTTCTTGCCAAAGGACAAGCTTCCTAATTAGACACTCCCTCCTTTTTCCTTTCCTGATGGATAATACGGACCTGTTAATCTCTGCTTCCAGTTTTCCTTTTGACTACTGAAGCAACTGAGGTAGATAGGTTTGGGTCCCTATCTTAACAATGGTGCCCTCAGATGCTGAAGCCCTTCCTCCTCTGCTCCTGTGATGGAGCTGAAAGAAGACTCAGACACTGGCCAAGCCCCAACTAAGTGCTTTGAATTAATATGTCTCAGTGGGCTATGCAAGGCATCCTTCAGTCAAGAGGTGCCCCAGTTCAATGGGATTACATGTCTGTTCAGCCATAAAGCTGCATCCTTTCAATGGAAGTGATTGCCCCAGGCACTTGCTCAAATCCACACACCTTGACATCCAGGGACTGACTGCCTCAGGGCACATTTCTCTGCTGCCTCACCAACAAATTGTTTACTCTTAAATCAGGTCAATGAAATCAGATTTCTATTCGCTTTCTGTTGAGTATATGAAGTCAGATAATGAGACCAAAATGCTTGCATAAGGGTGTACAAAAACCTTGTGAGCTCATACAATAAAGCTAGTGATGCCATTGCCAGAGGCAAAGAGGAAGATGTAATCCCTCATTCTCTCCACAAGTTAGCTCAGCCAGCAAAGGAACATCATCTGCCAGGGACCTGCACCAACACAAGTGCATGGCCATTGCTTTTATCAACATGTTCATTGGCACAATGAAATAGAATGATAAGCAGCACAGAGAACATCAAGATCCAAAAGTGGCCATTAACAAGCCCTACACTTCAATATACAGTAAAGCAAGCAAGCTCTGTGATCAACATAGAAGCCTGCCAACTAGCAACTACAATAGCTACAGGGCACTCACATCTAAACTGCTGTTGTCTCAGGCCACTCCTTTGGCAATAAAAATGACCCCAGCCAACAGACAAACACCCAGCAACTCTAAATCACCTCAGGAACAGGACAGAGAGAAAGTGAGAGGAGAGAAAACTTGTGGATAAAAATAATGAGAGTTTAAGAGGGAAAGTGTAAGCCACATGCATAAGGCAAAGCAAAAAGAGGAATTAATTCCTCCCCATAGTCAGGCAGACATCCAGCCACTTCCTGAAAACAGGATCTCTCAGCACATGCAACAATTGCTTCAGAAAACAAGCACCATAACCAGAAACATTCCCCCCCCATTCCCTTTTTGCTGCGCTTTTATCACTGAACACCTTGTTGCATGGTATAGAACATCCCTTTGATCAATTTGGGCTGAGGGGAGATAGAGAAGGCTTTGATGCTGCGTAAGCACTGTTCAGCAACGTCCAAAACATTTGTGTTATCAACACTGTTTTAGCCAAAAAAGCAGAGTACGGCACCATAAAGGCTCCATCCCCAACAGATCCAGTACATTATTTCACCATATTCCCAAAGGCTGTCAAGGAAAGGATAAACAAGAGTGACAGAAGTAAGCCCTCAGGGAGCCTGGGGGAAGGAGAACCTGCCATGTGAGAACTCTTGGGAAGAAATTTGTGATATCAGCTTAATAAATCCCTTAGCTTCTACCAGCGCATGCTGCCAGGTCAACAGAACTGTGTTATCAACAGCACAACTTGAATAACAGGTCATTATTACCCAGGCTGTCCATGAGCTGGCCAGCACCAAAAGCACTTCATTCTTAAGTTTTGTACTGGTGTTTTGTCCTGCATCCAAGACAAACTGAGTTGGGTACAGTGCATCAATGACAGCATAGTAGCAAAGTCCCAGGCTGCAGCAAGTAAGGATATACTCAAGTGTAGCAGCCATGGACACAGAAACAAAGGAAAGAATCTGCTTACCCTTTGAAGGCCTCAGGTGTGCAGAGATCTCCAGGAAGATATCCTTACCTCCACTGCCGACCCTTAAATGAGGTTTGGGAACGGGTGGATCCTGGCTGCACCCCTTCCAGTCACTCAGGTGCATTGCACGCACCTGAGCTCCCCTGGGTTGGCTCTGCCTTCCCACCAGGTGCTCAATCACCACTTCAAGCTGTGACTTAGCATTTCCGCTACATACAACATATCAATTAGTGATTGTGATCTCCTTCCCCAAGAAACCAGAAAAAAAAAGAAACTGGTTGATTCTGGGTGTCTCCATCTTTAAAGAAACGCAGAAACCACATTTTTTGCCATTGCTCTCCACTTCCACATCTTAAGACTGGTTTTCCTTGGTCACTAGTGCCATATATGACCATAAAACTGTTTTTTTGGTTTTTTTTGCCTGCTAAGCATGAATATCTCAAATATTTCAGAAAGTGTAAAGTTAAATGTCAAAAAACACCATTATTAATACTGGCGTGCAAAGGGAGGGTAGTCAAGGAAAATGTCATCACACTATGCACCTTGAAAGGTTTGTCACCCTATGCTAAAAGAGCTTTATTAGGTAGAAAAAAGCTGATTTGTCCCTCTGAAAATGCACTAGGTTTACAGCAGAGACACCAGCTGTGCCTGTCTCCCCTGTCTAGTGCCCAAATTTTCCACCACTCTACCAGCACATAAAACTCATGGTTATACAACAGCCTACAGTGCAATACTAATGAAGACCATAAAACATTAGAAAGCCTACAGAAGTAGTACATATACCATTACCAAGAGTTACACTGAAAAATAGAACATACATTGACATATCTGTTCCTTCCTAAAGTTCCTCATATATTTACACAAACTATTTTGCATAGGTAGGAATTTAAGAAATTTTCAAACTGCAAAAGAGAATTTTCATTTCCAAAGGTTTATCTATCATGCCAATTCTCCAATGATCTCAGAGTAACCTCTTAAACTTCAGGGTTTTGTTTGAATCTTTCATTTGCTTTGCATTACCTTCACAGATGCTGGCAAATCAGTTACCTGCTTTGACTTGGCACATCATTTCAGAGGACATACAGGAGTTTGATCCACCTTGCAAGATTCTCACAAAACCTAATTTGTTTATTATGTAATATCAAACCTAGTAGCCTGTCTAAACATATTTAGAAGCATGATGCTAAGCATCTTTCTACATAGTCATTTGACAATGATTAGTTTTGTGAAAAGAGCTATCACCTGAATTTCCTTAAGGGTGCAGCTTATTTTCTTAGTATTACTTTTGCCTTAGTTATTCTAATACTACTACAATCACTGTTTTTAAACAAAGCCATTCTGATTTTCTCCTTTTCCATTAGATTTTTAGTTTGCTTTTTGTTTAGTTTTGTTTAGATTTTTTTTTTTAAAGCTTCATGATCCTTAATTTCATATTTTAATTGTTTTTCCTTACTGGATTCTCCACTACATCTGGACACTGCATCAGTTTCAGAATCATTTGCTATTCTCCCTTCACCTGTCCCATCTCACACTGGCTTCCTCCAGGAACAGGAATAGCCTTTCTTCTCACTAATACTACTCCCACTTCCAGTAGCAAATCAGAGAGATTGAATTTCTTGTCAGCTCTTGAATCTGAGTTTGGGAACACTTGCCTAGGTATGGCACAAATAGGATCCTAACTCCATGCCTAAGAATGAATAACTCATCCTGGAAAAGTCTCCACAATCTGACAATCTGGTCTTGGCTCAATTCAATACCCGATAATTCCCACTGTATCATCCCAAATTAAACTCAAGTTCAATTTTTCCTCACAGCTCTCTTTCTGATATCTTAAATTTAGTTGAGCTAGGCTAGTGCCTGTCTGCTTTGATCAATAGCAATATTGAAGATATCACAGGAAAAGCACTATTTAGCCAGGTGTCCTTTTTGTAAAGGCTTCCTCTTTCCAGTGAGTCAGAGCAGATTGTGGAGTTGATATAGTGCAGCTGATAACAAACCTGTGTGTAAATTAAAGGCTTTGTTTAGGCCTGCTATTGCAAAAAGTCTTGATTTCACATTCAGTCCCACTTCCATCAATAAAAAGAAAGCTCTATAAAGGCTTTTGGTTTTTTTGCTAAGTTGTAAACTTAAATAAAAATGACTGAGCATCATGTTAGAGCAATGTTAATGCATACTCCAGCTCCTGATTGTATACAGATGACCAAATTCATAGCACTGCAGTTTCACTGCAACTTACTTGTGAATAAGTTTGCTAGATTTGCCATTTTTAAAATCACTTAATTAGGACAATTCAAAGAAAAATGTTTTTTTCCTTTTAGTTCTACATGCACTTTAAAACATGTGCAAGTTCTATAATTTTTTTTTTATTTCAGCCAGCTGTTGGGCACAACCCAACCTACAGCAACAGCCAGTCTGTCTTATAACCAGATCACCCCACCCATCCCTAAAAGTGGTTCTTCCATACTCAATCACCAGCATAAAATAGGAATGCTGGAAAACCTGTCTGAAAAGTGAGTTGTGATTTCCAAAGAAATTCCATTATTAACATTTAATAGTTGAGTGGTTCTGACAAGGTTCAGAGTAATGCTGTTGGGCAGATTCTAAGATGAACAATTAAAACAGCATCACGTTTGTTAAAGGTTTAAAGTCAAATTTTGAAGATAAAGTGTTTCACATATTATCCATGGAGACAGAAATCAAGTAAATGTTCTAATAGGAAACTAAGGTTTATATTACCAATGTGTCTAGTTTTGGTGCTTTCTGTAGAAGGCTCATTTCCTTTAGCTCTCTGTATGGCCAGTATCAGATGAAGCACTGAAATTGGGTAAGCAGTAAGACACCACTGCAAAGCAACAATACACCATCTAAAGCTACCGGGGTATTTACAAAATGACCAGGGATGCTGTGATCCAGACTAATTTTATTCTTCAATTAAACTTCTTCAATTCACTGAAAAAAATAGAACATATCAGTAATGAAGTGTTTCATTATTCATTTCAAGTGATGTATAGTGAATGATGCAGATGAAAGGCACATGCACAGTTCTAAAGCAGAGCATCATTTTTGGTACTACTTGTTTCGTTTTAATGCTGATGGTGCTCCAAATGTGCCGAATCTAAACATACTTCTAGAGATATGCTTCAAATAGATTATCAACAGATTACCAACAAAAAAAAAAGTAATGATGAAAGGAGAACCATTGATTGTTATTGAATAATTACTTCAGCAAGATTAGCTATATAACTTATAGAAATCGTTACTGTGGACTTTGAGGAGTGATGCAGACAGGGAAATACTAATATCGTATCACAGAGCTAAAGAGAGCATTCCAGCCTCAACACTGACAGAAAAGCATTAGGGAGAGAAAGGGACAAAAAAGTTTTATAGATAAGAATGAAAACAGAATAAAAAGAAAACAAAAGCAAAGTAGGTAAAGAGATGATTCTCAAAGGCCTTTAAGGAATTATGTTTAAACAATAGATAAGGGAGAAACAAAGAGAATAGGGAGAATAAAAAAAAGACATTATCCATCTAACAGACAAGACAGAAAATGTCATCCTTCATCATCAGAACAAGATTCATTGAAACAGAAAGCCAGACATAAACACACTACAAATCAAGGTTAAATCAAAGAAGCCTCAAAATAAGAACCATCAAAAAAGGCATGAGGATAAATCAGATCTGATAGAACTAAGAATTGCCATAGTTCAGTGAATATCTAACAAAAAACTGAAATTCTAGAAGAAATAAGTCAGTCTTTGCCTATCCAATACATAGTAGCACTGTTTATTCAAGTAATGTAAGTGCACACACATATACTGACTTAGCTGTCTGCAAGTTTAATGCTTAAAAAATTTCTGTGTGGTATCAGTGTCCTATCTTTCAATAGCAAAGATCAGAATAAAGTGTAAAGCTGAGAATCACAAGACTGCGAAAACAGTTCAAGCCATGTAAACCATTTGATAATTTACAGTTTCAAATTATCAGGGAACATTCAGTCTCTCCTTAGTAGTGTCATGTGCCACATTTTCACATCACATTCTGAAATCAGGATTCTTCATCATGTTTTTGCTCTAAAAACGTATGTATGAAATATTCCTCTAGAATATGTGAAAACACAAAAAGACTAATGTCATATATCTGTAAAAAACAGGCAATAATTAACATTTACTTTGGCAAAAGTTAACACCATCAATTAAACTGCCACATAACTTCGTATTTTCTTCCCAAGCTCTACTCTACAATCTTGTTACTTCATTCATTAGAATGGTAAATACTGAAATGACAGGTAGCCTGAACTGCACAGTTCTGAAACCAAAGGACTGCCTGAAGGATTAGAGGAAGAAGGGATGCAATGAAATCCACTTACAGACTTACCTTCCAATTAGCAGGAACTCTCCAAGCACTCCCAGGCGTCTCATGGCAATGAGGATTCCCCTCACCGTCATGCCCTCACAGAAGCAAACCACCACTCTAGCCTTGGGTAATCTTTCTCGCAGCTTGCGGAGTAGGCGATCAAAGCTCTTTTCCCCAGCATTGCTATAGATCTTGTCAGAATGAGCAATGCAGAGACCCTCTTGGGCAGCCAGCTCTTTGAAGGCCTCCATTCCACTTTCCCCATAATTTCCTGTTTTAAAAGAAAAAAACAGTTAACATTATATGAAGCATTTACCCAATTAAGGGGGTGTGGGGGTGGTATGGTGAGAAAGGAAGAGTTTTCCTGAGAACTCAGCTAGCATCAGCAGAAAGAGCAAAGGAGTCTCACTGAAGTAAACAAACTCAGTGTAGCAACAAGATAACTGTGTATCGCTAGCTCTTAATTGACCTGGGGACTGCAGGTTTCTTTCCTTACATTGATTTACCAGTGAGTATCAAAGGCAAACAAGGTGGAAAAGTAGAAAAGGGGACAAAGGCAGCTCAGACAGTAGATTCCAAGTTTTATTAACAGTTCTCTGGTAATAATCACAATTGTTCTATTCCACAAAAATAGTTACAGAAAAAAAAAGGGATTTCATTCTAGCTGTTCTGTACCCCGCACTGCCCTTGTTAGTAAAATTATAGAATGGATCATATCATAGAACGGATCATATCATAGCATGGCTTAGATTGGAGGGGACCTTAGAGATAGTCTAGTTCCAGCCCCCTGCCATGGGCAGGGCTGCCACCCACCAGATCAGGCTGCCCAGGGCCCCATCCAACCTGGCCTTGAATGCCTCCAGATATGGGGCATCCACAGTTTCTCTGATCAATCTGTTCCTGAGCTTCACCACCCTCTGAGTAAAGACTTTCTTCATAACAGCTAACCTAAATCTCCCCTCTTTTAGTTTAAGATCACTCCCCCTTGTTCTATCACTATCAGACTGTGTAAAAAGTCAGTGCCCCTCCTGCTGGTAGAGCTCCCCACAAGTACTGGAAGGCTGCAATGAGGCCTCTATGAAGCCTTCACTTCCCAAAGCTGAACAAGCCCAACTCCCTCAACCATTCTTCTTTGGAGGGGTGCTCCAGCGCTTTGTTAATTTTTGTGGCCCTGCTATGTACCCACTCCAAGAGCTCCACATACTTCCTGTACAGGGGGCCCCAGGCCTGGACACAGTACTCCAGATGGGGCCTCACAAGGGCAGAGTAGAGGGGGACAATCCCCTCTCTATCCCTGCTGGTCACCCCTCCTTTGATGCACAAAACTGAATGAAAGACTAATGTAAACTTAAAACAGCCTAATCTGGTAGAATTTTAAAAGCCACGTGCAATTATCTGACTGACCAGTGTTAATAACAGTCAAAATTTAGGTCTGATGTTTCTCTTGGAATAGACTTTATCCTTCCAAAATAGCTCTAATACAGAAACATCCGAACTTTGTGGTTCAGACAATATCAAAGCTGATTCTAAACTTTTTTTATTTTTGTATTCATACATTTTGGAAGCTCTATAGCAGCTTTGTAAAACTCAAATTGCCTTCAGCTAAGTGAAATCTTAGATTTTCTTTGAATATTTTATATCTGCCATGAGCACAGAATTTGTGATGACTATCAATCAAACAAGAGGAACAGGTGGATTACAATAAATTGTCTATTAAGAGTAACAAGAAATGATTCAAAAAAAAAGAGAAGCACTAGTTTTATGCTATCCACATCCATAATGTTTACTTAACTTTTTGAGGGAGTAACATCAGATATGTAGAGCACTTCTAGACACAGCCCTTTCCAAACCTGGCGTAACTGAAGGGATCCAATTCTCCTCTTTGCAGAGAGGGTTTCAAATAGCAAATTGCAAAGAGGATAACTCCTAAACCAGCCTAAATTCCTTCATCCAAAAAGTGAAAAAAAAAAATTACAGCAACTCAAATAGCACAGCTACCAGGGAGAAAAATCAGCAAGAAACAGTTCAGATATTCTTTAAAAATCCAAGAAAAATAAGTGCATTTTTTCCAGAAACCTTCGTCATTTGTAGCATAGGAGACAAAATGCAGTTTCATGTAGTCATGCTCATACTTACAATGTAGGCCCAAACCTTCTGCACTTGGTGTCAGAAACGTTCAAGTATCACAGCCTTTTGCACTGAACTGCCCTAGTTTCTTACAAATTTGCAGAACAGCAGTACGGCCTCTTTTCCAATCTGTTACTCGATGACAGATACAGCAAGCAAATCTGTCTGCTCTGTTGCCTGTCAGCCAGACATGCTCTAGAACAGGAACAAGGCCCTGGCCCTGCATGGCTGTGGGGAGAGGACCGGAAGAGCTATGCCCAGTGGGAATGTATCATCAAGCAGATCTGTACTACCAGGCCCCACCCTATGATCCCGCATTTGGCTAATGCCTCACGTAGGGTTTGCTGCCATAGAAGCTCAAAGGAGATGCTGTGGAGACATTTCCATTTAAGTGTAACACATAACTCACTGTCACCAAGGGATTTGCTCCTGAATCTGAGGCTGGGCAATTGGAGCTACAGCACTCTTAATACCTGTCTTAGATTGCGAACTGCAGCAGGACAGCTTTGTTGCTGACTTGCTGAAAATCAGAATATATTTTCCAGCTTCATGTGGAACCTCATGCAACATATAAACTCATTGGAAATCAGTGGGATTCATCCTGAAGTAATGTCTTACCTCAGATGAGCCCCTGGAGTGAGTCGTCTTAGCTGTTTTGGAAATGCACATTAGAAAATAAATGTAGTAAGATTTCTACCTGAATTAATATCACCCTAAATGTTCAGTTAGGATAGGATTTTTTCATATATCATAATCAACACCTAATCTGCTGTAGCTGAAGTCAATGATTAAAAAAAACAGAATGAAATCTCCTTGCAATGCTTTTTCCCAGCTTTAATTTTGATGGAATTCAAATTACTTCAAACATACAGCCACACCTGTTCTAGCAGTACAACAGCATACCAAAACTAAGCTAAGAGGAAGCTAGATTGTTGCCTATAAATTCAGTGAAAGCGATTAAGAGCCTAGCAGGTATAAAAGCTAATTAAAATCAAGAACAACACTGACAAGATCAAATAAGCGAAAACAAGACATCAAATTTGAGGCTGAAAATGAAAGCTTTCTAATCCTGATACGAAGTAGTGAAGCAGCTTTCCAAAAGCAGTACAAGAAAAGAAATCTTATTTTAGAATGAAGGTGGGTAAGCTCACAAGAGCATTATATAATGTAGATGTCTGCAACAGCCAGAGATGAGACATGATGACCCAGGAGGTACTTTCAAAGTCTGTTTCCTGCAATCCCAAAGCAAAACATCACGCGGAATATCTTCCTTCCTCCAGCAGAAAAGATTAGAGGAAAACAAGCACGTGACAGATGGGAGACACATTGTTCAGTGCTCTCAACTACTGGAGTAAGCACAATACAAGGACACATATAGAGTAGAAACCACTAATTAATTCTGTGCAACAGCCAAGAACATATCCATCTGTACCATCTTGCTAGGTATATCCACATCAATCAACACACGCAACAGCTGAGAGGGGAAATGTGTAATGAAAGAAATCTACATAAGATGGCAGTTGGTGAAGAGTTACAACATAATCAACAATTACAGCAAGACCCTGGGCTGCAGACCATTTTTGCTTCGAGAGAGCGACTGAAGATCCAGCCTCCTTTGTAACAGCCTTTTTGTTACCAGTATAAACTGGGAAATGCTGAAGTTTTTATTATCTATTTATTATCTGGAGATCACAAACAACCAATTTTCATTCTGACCTGTACTCAAACACTAGTTGAGCCAGTAACATACTTTGAGCCTCACAGTATCTTGCTAATTTTTAACAATTTTTCTTGTTTTTATCTCTTTTAACAAGCAAACAAAAAAAAGCTCTGTTCAACTTGTATCCTGTTCAGAAAATCAGACATTCTCTCTTCATGCTTTAGTGCTTTTATATAGCTCAGTAAATTCTCATCCTATCACAGCTGCAGTTTTTCTAATAGTTTTTATCATGACACTGTTCTCTCAGTGCCAAAGACAGCCCTGCTTCAGGACTCAAAGAATCCTACTTAATGCCATTTCTGCTGAGGGATCCCCATATTTCAAGACAATAAAGAGATGTACATAGTGGGAATTATTCTAACTCATTGCATTTCATGCATTTAAATAACAGAAATATTAAGATGATGCTTTGTTAAAAATCAAAGGTAGCATCTTGATGAACAGAAGACAGACATTTTCAAGCATATACTTAACACCAGACTTGTATAATGCTTTGTTTCAAAGTCCCCCAAACTACTTCAAAAAATTTAGCCTCATAAATTGCTCCTTTGAGACAATATTACATTCGTGTCACAGCTGCCAAAGGATGTTGAACTATTTGCTTTTATTAGCACTTCAGCAGTGTGGGGAGCAGAGCCCGGGAGCTCCATCTAAAAGGTTTATGCTGTTCTTATTACAGTTTGGCAATTTTACTTCCATTCTGTTTGTCAAGAGAACCATTTATGCTTCATTTATGAAATGAAGAGGAAATGTAGCCTCAGCAATTAGATGCTTATGAGAATCTTGGAGATTGTCTTTTTGAGAGGTGAACAGAGCAGCTGTGTGGGTCTTCCTGAGCCACATGACCAAGTGTTTACTTTCCAGGGAATCCTGAGCATCCTGTGGCTGATTTCATTCAAGTATAGGAATTATTTGTGGAGCAGCATATGAAAATATGAACTACTCATATCTGTGCTGCAGAAAGCATCTTTTTGAAATCTATAAGCTAGCACCTGATCTTAAAATAAAAATATCTTAAAAGACAAAGAAAATCATAATGCTGAAGAGGAAGATTCTGTAAGACTCTTCCCCTGTTTAGCTTTCAGGATCAATAAGGATAATACCTTCTTTCTTAGAGATCCCTCCAACTCCCCCTTTAAAGACACACCTGGAAAATAGCAAAAGAAGGAAAAAACAAAAAAAACCACAACCAGACTATACATGGAAGAATGGTCCAGATGTACTTAAAGGCAAGAAGCAAGAGATGCTCCAACTACACGGGCCATGAACGATGCCTTCAGGAGACGTGCTATTAGCGGCTTATTGGCCACATTTATTCCCTTCAACAGTAGCAGTAACCACAATTTAACTTAAAGGTGAATAAAACAGCAAGCATACCCTGAAAACATATAGTAAAGGAAGTGCACCAATTAGAACCACAAAATCTAGTTTCACTGCAGGGTTCTACAGAGGCCAGTTGTATCACAGGAAAGTCTCTATTTAGACAAGTAAGCCAGAAACTATTCTCCATCCTCTTCTTTCCCCTCTGATTTATGATCTGTTCGCTCACTTCTCCCAAGCTTGCATATACATTGCCCAAGGTATGAAGTTCATTTCAGTGTTTCAGCATCAAATCAGTATAGAAACACCTCTTTTACTCAGCTGATTAATGGCTTTTTGGCAGAGAGAAATCAAGATGGCTACATGATTTAACAGCAAGGAATAACTACTCAAAATCTTCTCTACTCCAAAGACAGGTTATCTGTGAAGAGCAGAGCAAGGACAAGATCCAGTTACTAAGTCACTTCCTAAATCGTTCCAACAACTGATTTTATAAAAAAAATTGGTGGTAACATCCAGAATGAGACTGAGTAGTTTTCAAATACAAGTTTGGCAAGACTTGAAATTTTTGGACCATTCAACAAACTTGGGGAAAAAAAAAGGAAGTGCCATTTTTCTCCACTACAAAATCCTCCATTTCCCTTAACTATCAACAAATCTGTGAATAGGGTGAGTTAATGAGTCAAAGATTGAGATGTCTCATTTTAATTTGTTTCTTGTCAAACCTGGACTAGGGTCCATTGAAAACTAAAATGAAAAAGTTCAACTATCGGATTTAAAATTGTATGTTTGCAACTGTCTGGGAGCTTATATATCCTCAGTTAATGCGGCTTAAGCAGTCACTCTCTAATCTGTAGGAATTAAACATCTTACTCATGTTTGTCCACACCTTCGATCTAGATAATTAAAAACAAAAGACAAAGTCTCAAGCTACTTCAGCAATGTAGTAGACAGGCTAAAAAAAAAAAAGATGCTTAAGGAATGGGTCTGCCCAGCTATATATTTGTACCTCCCATGCACCTACCAACAGCATACTCCTACTTTCTTCTAGAGGAGTGAAAAGCACCCTGTTGGCACAGGGCTTTCAGGACAATTGAGCTGACATAAGCCCTCCCCTCTTGCCAGACTTCCCTGTCAATGCGCGAAGGTTAAAGATGAAACACTTCCATGTTTCCCTACACAACCTCTTTCAAGGTTAAAACCACACTGATGCCAGAAGGGGTTGAATTTTTCAAGTTATCAGTTATTCCAAATAGGATTTATCTCCTTCTTTTCAGTGAATGCTCTTCACATCATATTGACTTCACTGCCTAAAGCCCTTTACCACACGGTTTCTTTTCAGAGTTCTGATAGCTTTTTTGGCACCATTTTCTTCACTGGATATATCTCAGCTCATGTTTTAGAAGACAACTTTAAAACAGGAGAGCTAGGCTATGAAAACACTTCAGAAATACTAAGTGACCAGCCACTTTACAGTAGGATGAACACAGCATCAGTGTGAGCTTCATTTCTGATATCAGTCAGAACAAAACTGTGGAAAACACACAAAAAGACAAAAACTTCACTAGGCCTAAAATCCCAGTCTAACACTCAAAGTTAGAAAGGAAAAGCCGTTCTCTTATTTATCATAACTGGCTTGTAGGTAAATCAACAAGGAAAAAGGTTGTTTTACAAAGAGTGCTTAAGTAGCTATTTTAATTCCTTCGAGTACAACAGCATTGAAGAGGACAGAAGCCCTTCTGAGACTGACCCTAGTTTAATACAGCAGCATAAAATTAGTTTTTCAGGTTGAATGTCACAGATAATGGCTAAAGGTGCTCTACTCCTGGAGACCAGCTGGACTGCCCAGTGCTCCCCAGGTTCCTGTCACTTGCTTCTCATACAGTCACCCTGATCCTCAGTTCTGAAGTTGTTTTTATGCTGGTATGCTCTCAGGCATTACAGACCTCCTTACCACGATCAGTTTGCATCCCAGAACAGCTTACAGCTCTGCTAAAGTCAGATTTTTCTTTACATTTCCCTGCTTACTTTTCTCTGACTGCACTGGGGAGATTTTGCATTTGGTGGAGGCCTCACTGTCTCTTAATAGCGGAGGGCAACTCATTAGTAGCAGTATAAACATCTCATGCCCTTTTAAACTACCTTTGCAAAGTTTTCTGTCTTTGCCACAGATTTCAAACCAACAGCAGCCTAGCCTGATGAAAGCCAGAAAGATATGTTAAATGAATGAACTGAGACATCTTTAGTGCAACACAAAACTCTACCATCTGTGCTCACAGCCTATTTTCTTCAGAACTCCAGGCCCTTGTAGAAATGCAGAAAGAGAGCTGTTAAGACCACACTAGTGTTTTCATTTTCTGAACTCAAATAACACTAACTACAAGGGAAAAAATAAAAACAGAAAATGAGAAATTAGATGATTGCTGCAGAAATAATGCAGCATTCCTATCGTGTTCAATCCTTACAGAAAAAGATAATAATAATTATGTTCCAGATAAGGAAGCCCACATTACTGAATTAAATACTAAGTTACCTTCTAGTGTTAATTACAAAATACGCATGCTCTGCCAAGAACTCACCATACTGATGCATTAACTCAGCAAAATAGATCCAAATATAAGTAAAATTTTGCTGTCAGATAAAGTGGTTGTATTTAAGCCTTCATCCAGAATGAGCCAGGTGCATCATCTTGAACTACTAATTGATATTCTTATCAGAAATACAAGCACGGGTGAAGTCAGTCCTGAAGCAATGAGACCGTGAGTACTAAATTACACTCACATAATAAGAAAAGGCTGAGAGGGCTAAAAGTTGTGAGATTCTCCATAAGGAGTCAGTAAGACTAGAAATACTTCCTGATAACTTGCATCACTAGGGGTTTTAGGATGCACCTGGAAAGGGTTAGAAAGGAGATTACCCTTTGAAGCATATTTTCTATTCATTTTCTTATGAAGAAGTTACTACTTTTACCCATTCCCACTAAAATCCTTTATTTCGGTGGCTACAACATCAAATGCTTATTAATTTTTAAGAGGGACAAGCAAACTATTAGATTTTATTACTTGCTGTCTCTTAGTATGCATCATTGAAAAAGTATCTAAAAAGCCACTTAAATGAACTATAATACCAGATGTAAACATTCATGGTCTTTAGAGCAATTATGACTTTAGATGATTTTAGAACCCAATACTTTGTGCTTAGAGCTGTGGTCTACAGCTCTAGATGTTAATTATATCAGTTTGGGAATAATGCGTACAAGATGAATCTTAGTGTTTTGCCTAAGAAACTATACCTAATCATAGTTTATCCATCATCAAAGAAATTGTTCATCTAAATGGAATAAATTTCAGAGTTTTATTGCAATTGAGTTTTTTTGTTGTATGCTTAATCAAATCTCTGGATATTGTGATACGATTATTCAGAAGAAAAACATGTAATTTTAGAAAGAATTGTGTTTTAATTTAAACTTGTTTACAAAATAAAGCGTCTGGTTTAACCTGCAGGTCAATTCAAGAAAGAAGAAAATAAATATTAGTTCCTAATATTATCTGAACAGTTTGCCCTCGCAGATTTTTATTTTGATTATTGTGGCTTATCATTTATAATTAATGATACCAGGACAGCAGGAAAAAAAACCTGAGTAACTTTTTTTTGGTGTGTGTGTAACAATTCTGACTCTTGAATTTATACACAAAGAAAGAAAGCTGAAAACAGTTTAAATGCTGAGTCTGAAAGCTAGAGATAACAAGCAAAAGCATATTTTTAATAACTTAAGAACAAGGCCTAGTTAAATAGAACTGGAGTGCATAAGCAAAATAAAATTATCATCTAAACAGAAGTTTTTCACTTTAGGAGAATCAACATGTTCAAAATGACTGAATTTTACTTTATAAATACCTTTTCATTAAGAACCCCCAGACAAAAGGCATTTAGACAAAATATTTCCAGCTACCCCTAAGCTGAAATCTTTATTCTGCAAACACTGTCACATAGGGTGATTTCAGTACTCACAGAGAGGCTTTAAAATGCTTACACTAGAAGTGTTACACACTTAGCATGAATGTCTGCAGGATTTGAGCCTAACAAAAATAAATTGAAAACAACTACAACAAAATCAAATCCTAACTTTGAGCAATTCTCCCTTTGATAATATTGAGGTGAGATATTGACGCCAGCATTTCCAATTGAATTCATAACCTCAAGGATTAACGCAATATAAATGTTTAAATCCCACAGTGTTAAAAGGCAGATCTGATACTGATCATTGAAATGTTTGAAATACCTTTCCCTGCAGGCTACTCTAGTATCTGCAGGTGAAAAGGTGGCTTAATGCTTAGATTCCAGGCAGAGCTGGTACAGGAAATGAATGTAAAAGCTGGATTACCACAAACAAAAATAAATTATTAGTTTACTTTGTGTAGCTCCCACAGAGGTAATATAAAAGACGGAGCTTCAGAAGGTCACACTTGTGAGATAGAAAACCTGGCTAAATGTAAGTAGGACAAAGTTAAAAGGCTTAAAACGTGAGATATTATACAACACTTAAAAAACACTGCTTGTGAATTAGGAGCAAAAATTAACAGTTCCTCTGCTCTGATTTGCCATTAAGCTACAGAATCACAAACTGCGATTGAGCGTAGGCACTGAGTTAAACAAGTCCTAAAAGAACAAAGCTGTCACAACTTTCAGAAAATTGACAACAAACTCTATGACTGATGGTCTTGCATTCTTGATTGGTTTACTTTTATCTCTGTGTCTTTGAATCTCTGTATTACAACTAATTGGGAACAGAATAACAAACCTAAACTACTAAGTAATTTCAAAATAAAACCAAAACTTTGAGCTCCTGTTCTTCTCTACTGGAAAATAATAAAACTGGAAAGAAATCCTAGTTGAGCAGTGAGATTTGATGCATCAAGCTAGCCATCAAGTCCTACAGAGCATGCAAGAATGGATGCCATTCATTAGCACACACGTCTTTGAAAGAAACTGAGCATTTCAGTAATTCACAGTTACTGATTTCTGAAGGCTGGAAGCAATGTTTCCTTTGGAAAATTCTTGAAGCCAGATTCACCTGACATCCCACAACTCTTTTATTAAGGTAGGTACCAAGCAACTGTATGGATTGATCCCTTAGGTAAAGGAAGAAACAGCAACAAAATAACATTGCCAAGTCCCTTCAGACTTTTTCCTGTCTTACAAGAGAAATGAAATCTTTTTTGTGCTCGGAAAAAAAAGAGTAAAAAGGTACACAGATTTTGTGAAGACAAACAAAAGAGATGTCACCTCAGCAAGTGCTCCAGAACGATCAGCCACCTTGTATTGTATGTCCTTGTGCTGCCTCTTAGCTGGGTTTTCGCACGATACTATTGATAATAAAGTCAAGAAAATTGATTACAATTCCTCCAGCACCTGCGCACAAACCACAGGCATGCTCCCAGATACCTTCAGTGCTTTCCACTCTGCAGATCAGATGGGTCAAGGCTTTTGGAATAAGAGGGACTTGCAGCATGCCTGGTGTGGGTCTTCATGCATTGTGCGTATTACAGAGACATATGTAACAATGTTACGCAGACCTACAAAACAGCTAGTGGAGGGAGAAGAGAAAGACTTTCCAGGGTTTTGAGAGAGAAGAAAAGACAATTCACAGACAGAAAAAGTCAAAACTTCTTCCCCAGACAACATGAATTTGCTTTCTCCATGCTCACAGCCCTGTGACTTACAGACAGGTGCTGAAGTACAACATATGCGTATTCACAAGGACTGCTGTCATCCAGCACGTTCTAGCAGCTTCCTGACCCCAGCTTAAAGGAAACACATAACCCACGAGCATGTGCAGCTGTTCAGCCCTCATGTGCCCTCTCCCAAAAGGAACCATTCTGACGAAGTGCCATGATCTAACAGCAGCTCCTCAGGGCTTGTATGGGGTGGTGGGCTCCACGGAAGGGCAGTGCAGCCCTGGGTACTTGCATCACCATGTCTTTTCCTAAATCACACCTGTGAGGGCTGAAGCCCTCAGAGAAACAAGGTGGTGGGGAATCTGACTGGTGAAGAGGACACTGGTAGACCCTAGAGACGAGCCAGAGCCCATCTGCAGGGCTGCAGGACTGTGCAGCAGAAGCTAGCAGCCCAGTTGCCCTGAATGCAAGTGGTGGCTGCCAGCAGTGCAGGTGTCTCTGCCAAGCCTCATCCACTTTATTGCTCCAGAACTGTGAGATGGGCAGCCTCACATGTACCAGACATCACTAACGTGGGTCAATATCAAGAATGCAGAGGAACGATGGGGCTTTTTAGGGTGTTATGCAAGTCTAACTTGGCTGAATCAATAAATGATCACACCGGTCTTGTGACATCAAGTGTGGTGAATCTAATCTGTGCAAGCACAGCACTAAAATATCCCATATATTTCTATCTGGCCTCCTTTTGATGAAGAGGACTGCAGCAGTTCAATGGATGTGCTTCTACAATTTGGAGTATTAGGAAATCAGTCCCTAAGATCTTGCCTGGACACCATGGGGTTGTGATTCAAAAATACTGATACTATAAACTCTGTTTTGGCATTGTATAACACAGCATCTCTAACACATCTCTGGTATGAAATAACATAATGTTCTGTGACAAGATGTAAGCAACACAGAGTGAAAAGATACTGAATCTTTCAAATGCAGAGAATGTTTTCAGGCCAGATATCATCTGCCTTTTGTATCTAATCCAAATATAATCAACTAAATTGAAGCTGATACCAAAACACATGTCAGTTCCAAAAATAAACAAATTTTCAGTTGCTAATGATACTGAATAATTTTCTTGCTTCCCTTTATTTATTTTTCTGCAAAAAGCCTCAAAAGTTCATTATCTCTTAACCACATTGCAATTAAGCTTCAGAAAACTGAAGCTTCTGGACTTCAGTAAGGCCTCTGACACGGTCTCCCACAAGATCCTTTTCTCCAAATTGGAAAGATATATTTGATGGGTGGGCCATCCAATGGATGAGGAACTAGTTGCTAGATTGTACCCAAAGAGTACTGGTCAATGGATCGATGTCCAGATGGAGATCAGTGACAAGTGGTGTCCCTCGGTGGTCAGTACTGAGACCGATGCTCTTTAATACTTTCATCAAGGACACTGACAGTAGGATTGAGTGCACCCTCAGCATATTTTGCAGATGACACCAAGCCATGTGGTGCGGTCAACACACCTGATGCCACCAGAGAGACCTAGATAGGCTTGACCAGTGGGCCCAGAGGAACTCCATGATGTTCAACAAATCCAAATACAAGATCTTGTACCTGGGTCATGGCACCTCCCACTACCAATACAAGCTGAGGGTCAAAAGGATTGAGCACAGCCCAGCCGAAGAGGAGTTGGGGGTACTGGTGGGTGGCAAGCTGGAGATGAGACAGCAATGTGCCCCTGCAGCTCAGAAAGCCAACCGTGTCCTGGGCTGCATCAAGAGAAGTGTGGCCAGCAGGTCAAGGGAGGTGTTCCAACCCCTCTGCTCTGCATTGGTGAGACCTCACCTGGTGTACTGCGTCCAGATATGGAGTCCTCAGCACAGGCGGGACATGGACCTGCTGGAGCACATCCAGAGGAGAGTCACAAAAATGGTCCAAAGTTTGGAACACCTCCATTATGAGGGCAGGCTGAGAGAACTGGGGCTGTTCAGCCTGTAGACGAGAAGGCTCTGGGGACACCTGATAGTGGCCTTTCAATATCTAAAGATGGGCTAAAAAGAAGAATGGGGCAGACTTTTTAGCAGTGTCTGTTGTGGTAGGTCAAGGGGAAATGGTTTCAAACTAAAAGAGAGGAGATTTAGATTGGACATAAGGAAGAAGTTTTTTACAATGAGAGTGGTGAGGTACTGGAGCAGGTTCCACCAGAGAGGTGGTAGAAGCATCATCTTTGAAGACATTCAAGGTCAGGCTGGACGGGGTTCTGAGCAACCTGACCAAGTTGTAAGTGTCCCTGTTCATTGCAGGAGACTTGGACTAGATGACCTCTAAAGGTCCCTTCGAACTCAAACAATTATATGATTCTATGATGCTATGTTTCTAATAATAAATTAGTATTAAGCATAGGTGTTAAGCTTGTCAAGTGTTAAATAATAAAATAAAATAAAATAAAATAAAATAAAATAAAATAAAATAAAATAAAATGACCAGGTTATTTATGACAACAAGGTCATAAAAGATTCATAATAGTGACAAATAAATGGAGATGATAAACTAGTTTCCTTAGAGAAAAAAAATCATTGCCTCAATTTCTGTAGTACCACCAAATTTGCACATACACTCCTCTCTGTGTCAAATCATAGCCAGCACTTAAATTAAGACCTGGTAGTCCTTTGCATAAGTCTCACACAACCTTCACTCCGTGAAGGTAAGCAACATATTTCAGTTACATTAGATTGTTTTTAGTACAGTACGAAGATTTCACCAATAGAACAAAAATATGCTTCCCACACCTTTATAGAAATAAGCGAATGATTCCTCTTAGCTAAGATATGCCAGTCACATTCCACTTTGGATGGCACTGATATGTCCTTTTCACTCATTTTAAATATTCTCTTTCTTAGCACTATTTTTCATGCAGCTGAAGATTTTGTGTGGCTTGTACGCACTTGCCCATTTGAGAAGCTGATTATGATTTTGGGTTGTTAGAGTTAGGATAGTATGGTTAGGTTGCGGTTGGACTTGATGATCTTGAAAGTCTTTTCCAACCAGAGCAATTCTATGATTCTATGATTCTACGATGCAGTGATCCTACAGGACACCTTTAAATGAGTTTTGCTTTACAGAGGCTATTTTGAAGAACACCTTCCTATTAGATCTCCTATCATGTTTCTGTAACTATGTGATTCTATATAGAAACAAAGCCATAGGTGCTTGGAATAGGGAAGTTCAGGGCATTTGTGAGTCTGCACTACAAGAGAGCAGAGATGCCCAGGGACTGAGCAAAGCCCACTCAGGTGTTAAGGGAATTGTGCAAAAGTTGTTTCACTGTTACATTTGTAGCAGGATTTTGTTGTTTCTAATAAGCTGCTCTATATTTAATATCCATGTGTTCAATTAAAAAAAAAAAAAAGTTAACAGTGTTTTTATTTAAAATGTGATCTGAATGCAAATTTTCATTTATTTTCTTTGAAGCTGTTCGGAGCCTCAGAAGGTAATATTGAAATTAGCCACTACTGATTTACTTTGGTACTACTAGTATCCAACTCAAGATGTTTTCTGGTCACATAAACATAAAAAAATCAACATGGAAAGGAGGGATAAAAGACTACTACTGATGAATAATATTTCCTTTAGGGATTTAACTCAGACACCTGTAGGATGCTTACCCAGAGAAATAAGGAGATGAGAAGCTCCCTTACATGCACAATTTCCATGAGCAATGCAAAGCAACTACTTCCAGTCTGTTTCTTTCCCATATGGAGACAGAGTGGAAGATGCCCATCAAGTACCATCTGGCCCTGACTCTATCCTTTCAATGCAATGTCCTCTCCACTGCCACTGCAGCCCCACACAGGAGGTTTTGTCATGTTTTCATTGCATTTGAGAAGGTGAGTACAAATGCAGAAAGCTGCTCTTGAAATACCAACCTGATTATAGGAATTACTGGCACAACTGTGTGCATGGTCATTCCTACTAAATCTTCGGCAACAGTGAACATAAGATCATGGGTAGAATTTGTATAAACACAGACATCTTTTGGATGTTTGAGAGATTCTTCAGTGGTCTTCCTCCCTCATAGCAACAGTTAGATTAACTTTTGTATTTTACATGCATGAAATTTGGTGTCTAAGATTAATTTTATCGTTAAAAGCATCTCACGCATTGCTATGGTATTTTCAAAAGAACTACAGTCTTATCATATACATCTGTCCAGGTTTTAATTTAATCAGAAAAGCATATGGTTATTCGTAGTAACATATTATGAAAAGGAGGTGCTTTAGGCAGACTTCAGTTTTAAGCTTTAATAATTTGACTTTATATGCCACTGGAAAGCACACTAAACAATAACATGAGGGCTAAAATTTGCCCCGTGCAGCTGAATTTCTATGGATTTTGTTTTAAAAAACAGAGGTTCAAGCAAATGATTGCTAATAAAATTGGTCGTTACTGACTTATCTAATGCCTCTAAGAATTCTTACAATATAGAATAACAATATCTCCAAGTCATCTTATTGCATCTGCCTTAGCTTACAAAGAAGGCATACCAAACCAATAAGATTTGCTAGAAATGAAATTATTAGAAAACAAGACAAGATCTGATAAAAACTGTAAACCAGTAGATTCTTCTAGAGCTAAATTTAATCGCTTTTCTATAGATAATGTTTAAAGATGTTTACCTGACACTTACCGGAATTATTAAAAATGAAAAAACAGGTAAAAAGTGTATTTTTTTGAATGAATATACAGGATCTTCTGAAATAAATATTTTTGCATAGTGGTGGGTAGCAAAAGGGATCACATCTGATGACTTTTTTTTTCCATCTCTGTTCTCTGCTCCCTAAGAGTGGAGAGACATTCAGTTGTTGGTGGGGAGGGAGAACCACACTCAGAAAGATAATCGATGGCCAAGTTCTTATTGGCACTAGGACCATCTTTGGTGGTATGCTGCTAATACATGTGCCCAAGGAGAACCACCTCTTTTGATTGGTCTCTAACTGGTGCAGAGGGTTTTCAGCTTTTTACCCTGTACAGCTTGCCAAAACCAGGTGGGGTTGATGTTTTTTCTTGGAATTGTTTTCAGTCAGTAAGTATTAAAAAAAGCCTCATCATCACATGTAAAGAAAAACTCAGGAATGGTGGGACCTTGACCAGGATTTAAATGTTTTTTCTATGATGAATTTAACTGGGCACTTTTGGCTGCAGCAGATATTAATCTCAATAACCAGCAAACAAAGCATAAGGAGTGATAATTATATCTGAAATACACTGCTGAAATACATCCAAAGTATCTTGCCTGAACCACAACTGCCAACCTTGCTTTCAACCTTGCATCCCAAAGAAGTTTTACAAGAAACTACCTTGCAAGAGCTCCCCCCATAGCAATCCACACTCTGTTAAATCTTATTAATATTTACAATAAGATGACATTGTATCATCGATGAAAAAACCTCCAACTTGAAACAGAAAAGACTGTTAATAAAAGTCATCCTTTAAAGTGCCACCTCGTACATTGCCTAGGAAAAGATGTTAGACATTTCAGTTTTCCATGGCAATGTTAATCAGATTAATTACTTCATTTTGCCCGTAATCCAAGATGCTACTGTTTTCACCACTCTTGAAGGTAGATATCTACCTGTAACAAAATGTAATGATGGCCAAAGATAAATGGATTTAAGGAAACAAACTCAAATCTGAATTATGTATGTCACTGATATCATAGAGTTAGGAAAAAAAAATAAAGCATTGCCTCCTGAATCGCATCCACTTTAATCACATTTTGTCACAGGTGTCAGCTCTGTCAAAATAGTATCTGTCAAAATGAATTAGTGGAAAATTTAGTACTTCACTTTTAATGAAGAGTAAGATTGTAATGCCATTTTAATTTTCCTTCGTCCTCTTGTTAGCCCTTGATAAATGCTCTCTCACAAGGACTGCTGCTCTTTTGACATGATGCCTGTATTCAAATCTAGCAAATCTAAAGAAAGTTGAAGACAGAAAGAAGTCTAGTTTTCTTAACATTTTATGAGGTCTCTACAAGCTGTTTTCATCTTGATGACTTAAAGTGGTCTAGTTGTTTTTTCTCCTCTCCTAAATAGTGCCTTTGTTTTGAGTAGATATCCACGTTAGCAGAAAGTAATGAACAGAAAACTATATGTAAATAAAAATGTCTGAAGTAATTCTGTACATTCATGTAGGTATTTACAGCAGAAGGAGAATGAGCTATTTTGTTCTCTATTTTTTCAAAGTTGAGGTCCATCACAATACTACACAGCGAATAGACACTTCCTGTGTGATATTTACTGCGTTTACTATCACTGAGAAATAAAATGTTTCTCTTCAATGCAAAACAAATTTGGCCCAATATCTGAACTGGTTCAAATACTGGCTGAGGAACCTCCCTGAGCAATGACATCAGATATTTGCCATCTTCTGACTACACTCAGCAACAGCCTCCTGCTAAGGAGATAGCTCTGCCACTGGAGCTGATACAAAATGATCAAAAACACAAGCAAAAGTGAAGAGAGTCCCTGTGACACTGAGCTGGAGGAAAGTTCTGGAGTAACATAATTATTGTTCCAGGTAGTTTCTGAGATGTGCAGCCCAAGAGTCCTGATTACTACCTTCAGGAGCTGGTGTTCTGACAGCAGCATTAGCTCATTAGTCTCATACTTCACCTCTTGCCCTTAAAGATATTAACCACAGCAGACTGCCAGACTCAACATGGGCAAACCAGAGCCTTCCTCTCCCCAAAAGCCTGTGCAGCCAAGCTCTTTGCTTATATTTGATTAGATTCCAGTCTTTGAATAAAAACATAACTCTGCCACTTGGCTACAGTTGGTGGTGTGAGAGTCTGAAAGGTAATAGAGAAATACTAGAACTGCAGAGAAGAAAAGAAAGAAAGAAGAACATGCTGATAAAAGATAATGATACTGGGGCACTGCTAGAAAGGAATGTGCAGAACAGGAAGAAGTGTTCAATAAGGTTCTATGTTCTGTATTTTGAGAAAGAGACAGATAATGTATACATACCAGAAGATAATGATGATGTTGATGGTGATGATGAATGGATATTTCCCCTTTCCAGCTCAGAAGGAAATGAAGTAGCAGCTCCAAAAGGCAGGCATTTTAAGATGGATATGCTCAGATAACTTTTGAAAGAAGTGGCTGATGAGTTCTCTGAACTACTAGAAATGATTTTTAATAGCTGTCAGAAGTCAAAAAGTGACAGAAGACTGAAAAAAAAGTAGTTGTGCAATACTTTAAAAGGAAAAGTGAGTTAGCCTGATTAATTGCAGATCTGTCAGCCTGACACTCATTTTGGCCAAAGTGACTCAGGAACTGACATGGAACTTGAGTGATAAAAAATAAATAAATAAAAAAATAAAGGAATTGTACAGTGTAACAGGTGCCAATCATAGATAGGTAGAAACAGACCTTTCAAATTCAGTTATCTGAAATAATGGATTTACAAGTTTGGTTATTAAAAGTAATAATGTCAGTGAAGCAGAGATATATATCTACAAGACAAGACATCTACCTTCATTTTGTGTGATGTATTTGCTATGGACCTGGAATGATAACAATCAGTATTGCATACATAAAATAGATTAAAATCTGGATATTAGGTTTCAACATATACTTGCAGTGAAGGAATATTAATAGATTGATTCTTTTTATTGTGTCCTGCAAGGATCTGTTCTTAGATTTGTCTAGTTAACATTAATCAATGACCTGAAAAAAACAAAAATACAAAAGCATTACCAATAACATTTGCAAATGACAGAAAGATTGGGAGACGCATTACTAATACAGTACGATCTAGGTAATTCAGTAAACTGGGCATAAACAACAACAAAAAAAATGCAGGTAAATACACATGAATATAAACTCCCAGGAGCTAAAAATGCTATACACAAGATATTAAATCCCATCATGGAATAAAATTATTGTCTTCCAGATTATAATACATAAGCACTGAATGTAATGCTCTGACTAAAATACATTCATGTATATATATAATTGTTCTTTTTATTTATGTAAATAAGTGAAATAGTGTAGTAATAGAGAGATCATACTACTTTCATTCTATTTGGCAGTAGTGTGACTGCTTGTGTAATACTATCCAGCACTAAAAATATTAAAAAACTGGTGAAGACTTAAGGAGTAGCCATCAAAACAATGCAATACAGGAAGATGTTACTTAAAGTGAGCTATTCAAGAACTCAGATTTACTCAAATGAAAACAAGAACCAAAAGCATGAAACTCAAAGCAGCTTTTAACTGTAGAAAGAACAAAATTCTAGGTCGGTGTTCCAAGAGAAGCATTCATATTAAGGAACTTACCAGCCTGGATTTTAAATGGATTGTGTATACATACCATTATATCATGTGGGGAGTCCATGAAGAACATACTTGAAAAATCAGATGATTCTGAGTTGGGCGGTATCTTGGGAAACCTTTTGCTCACATGGCACCAAAGCAACACCTCTGTCTCTACTCTGCATTCATAAAATATGCATCCTATTTCAAAACAGTTGAGGTTCTCATGTAAACAGTTTCTAAAACACTTAGCAATATCTTAAAAATGAACAATCTTTCAAGCTTAATGTAGCAAATGTCACTTAGCTGTAACATATCCTTATAACTTGTCAGCACAGTTGTTAACATGGATACCCAGAATACTCGAGCAAGAAACATCCAACCTGGGAACTGTTCTTCAGAGTGCTCTATGTTGTAAATCTAGATTAAATAATGTTACAGTTCTCAGTATTTGACCAGGTATTAACTCTAATGTGTTAGTTTTGAAAGGTGCAATATTCCAGCACTACAAACTCAGTGAGGCCTTTGCAGATACAAAAGTACAAGTCAAGCAGTTCAGTGTTTAGACCTGCTCATCAGAGAAGTGGACAATATGGCTTCACTTTTGACATGAGAGGATAAGAAAACACATCTTTCTCTCAGAACAGTGACATAATTACTGATGGGGTTATTAAAATTACTACTAAGTCTGGCTGGGATAGAGTTAACTTTCTTAATAGCACCCCGTATGATACTATGTTTTGGATTTGTGACCATAGCAGTGTTGATAACACACCAGTATTTGCCTACTGCTGAACAGTACTTATACAGCACCTAGGCTTTCCATTTTTCCCACTCTGGCCCTTCTTTTCCCCTGGACAACAGGCTGGAGATGAGCAAGAAGTCCAGAGTGGACACAGCCAAGACAGCTGACCCAAACTGGTCAAGAAGATATTCTATACTATATTACAGCATGTTCAGCAATAAAAACTGATGTTGATGTTGGTTGGATCTTCCAAGGCAGTTGCAGTTCGCAGACTGGTAAAGCATGAGTCTGCCTCTTGGAAGTAGTGAGAAACTTCCTTTGTTTCACTTTTTTGTTTTTAACTCTTATACTTTCTGGTATCTATTAAACTGTGTTTGTCTTCATCCACGAGTATTCTCACTTTTGTCTTTCCAATTTTTACCCATTGCCTTGGCATAGGGCAGGAAGAAGCAAAAAAGTGGCTGTGTGAGTGGCTGGCTGCTGGTCAGAGTCAGACCATCACATGGACCAATGAACCTTAAAAAAATCTTGTGAAATGCAACAGTGTAATGTTTGACAGTAATGCTTCCCAAAAGGATTTTCTAGTTTGTTAGAGGAAAAAAAAAATGACCCAGAATCCCTCTGAGTTATTGTGATCAAGAGAGATAACGTAAAATAAGAACCACCACATTTCCCTCCCTAGCTCTTATTAAAACTACCACAGAATAATATATTTTTGATTCTGAAATAACTTATTTTCAGTTGTCCAAAGCTTGTTTTTCCATAATAAATACAGGAAACAATCATACTGCTCTACAGCAGATCCAATCACTATTTTAAGGTGAGTTAGGACTAGGGTAGAATGTCCCAATTTCTTTTGTTTCCCTTATGTAACTGGATGATATTTGATCTCCATTGTCTATGGGTTCTATTCCCTAATTAGCAGTGAAGCAGAACTCCTTGATGCATAACTTATATGCTCTGAATAAAATCACAGCTGCAGAAATTAAGGGTAAAACATCTGTGTTTGCAGCAGTGTATCATCTCCACCTTCTTGTTCATTAAAATGTATGCCTTTGCTTATTGGTGTTCCCGGTTACAGTATACCAAACACCCTATTCCCTTTCTCTGAAGCAACAGTGGCCTTGTCACAAAGATAACTAGTAGTGGCACAAAGTCAAGTTTCCCTGAGATCGAAATTCAAATGTGCATTACCATTACTTTGTAAAGATTCACACTTTTTAGAATGCATCTCTGGAATCCTTCTACAAAAAAAAAAAAAAAAAAAAAAAAAAAAAAGGAAGGCAGACTGATAAAATATCCTTTCTCTTAGTAAAATATGCAGGCTTTCTATCTGCACTGCACTTTTCTTAGACATTTCCCTCACATATATAGGAATATACATTTGAATTGAAAGCGTATAATAATTATATCCAAAAATGCTTCCTACAGATATCAGTGGCAAATCTTCCACTGACATCAATGGAATCAGGTTGAAAGCAAATCCTATTTTTATATTAGAATAACTTACAATAATAAAAGGTTAATTATGATCTAATTGTAATGACTACAAAACTGTTCTCAAATTTTTACCTTTGCCTGTCTAAAAATTAAATTTGCAGGTCAGCTCAGGTGGATTACTTTTTCTAATCTAAAGAAAATGTACTTCCCACTGACTGAGGACAGAATCATCAATTCTGTATGGATCAAGGATGCTTACATCTAATACTTCAAATTAATGCAGTATGATGGTTTACAATGAAAACACGAAAAGAAAGAACAATACTGAAGAAGAGAGATTTACACATATGCAAGTTCTTTTCCAGAAGGCAATAGCTTATAAAAAGAATAGTCAACTGAGATTTTCAGAAAATGTTTTTGGTGTTAGTACAGTGGGAGAGGAAGCTCAAGGAAAGACTAGAAGAAGGTGACACAGAAAGGTGCAGGCTGTGATTTTTAGGAGAAGGATGATGAGACACTGCTAAAGGCAGAGCCACCTAGAAGATTCCTACAGAAAGTTCTCTACTTTGGAAGGTGTTAATTCAAAAGAATCAAATATTTCTACAAGAATCTCTTCAGTAAATTTCTCCTCAAAATAAGGCAGACCACTGTTCTTCTATGCCAGCCCCCCATCAGCCATTTTTTATGTTCTGCAGCGTATGCAATGAAACCTGTTTACTGGACAACAAAGTATACACAGTGCATATTCTGAATATGAGCTTCAATTTGTAATTTTCTTATATGAGTCACAAAATATTTTGTATTCCGTAATTTGAGTTAGTATTTATTAAAGGCTAGACAATTTATGATAGCTTCCTTGAAAGATGAGAAAATTTGTATTAGCGTATGAAAGCTGGCGATAGCAAAAAGACAGGAGCCTTTGACAAGAGAAATCTTTGTGTGGTACAGACACAGAAACAGAGACCTGTGCAGGCTAGAGAGTTGGGCAGAGTAGAATCAGATGAGGTTTAACAAGAGCAAGTGTAGAGTCTTGCACCTAGGGTGGAATAACTGCATTCACCAGTACAGGTTGGGCAATGACCTGCTGAAGAGGAGCTCTACAGAGGGGGATCTGGGGGTTCTGGTGGATGACAGGTTGGCCATGAGCCAGCAGTGTGCCCTGGTGGCCAAGAAGGCCAGTGGCATCCTGGGATACATTAAAAGGAGCGTGGCCGAGGGAGGCGGTCCTCCCCCTCTACTCTGCCCTGATCAGGCCTCACCTGGAGCATTGTGTCCAGTTCTGGGTTCCCCAGTACAAAAAAAGACAGGGATCTCCTGGAGAGAGTCCAGCGGAGGGCCACAAAGATGATAAAGGGCCTGGAGCATCTTCCCTGTGAGGAAAGGCTGAGTGACCTGGGTCTGAAAAGAACTGAAAAGAATAGTCTTCTTCTGAAAAGAAGACTCAGAGGGGATCTGATTAATGTTTATAAATATCTAAGGTGCAGAAGGCAAAGGGACGAGGCCAGATTCTTTTCAGAGGTGCGTGGCGATAGGACAAGGGGAAATGGCCACAAACTGAAGTATAGGAAATTCTGCACAAATGTGCATAAGAACTTCTTCAGTCGGAGCACTGGAACAGGCTGCCCAGAGGGGTTGTGGAGTCTCCTTCTCTGGAGTTATTCAAGGCCCACCTGGACACCTGCCTGTGCAACCTGGTCTAGGAAGCCTGCTTTGGCAGAGGGGTTGGACTCGATGATCTCTAGAGGTCCCTTCCAGCCCCAGCAATTCTGTGATTCTGTGAATTCCTTTTTTTCTTCTCTGTATGTTATTTTCCTGCATGTATTACAACAAAAGTCTTGTATGAGCTTGTGAAACTAAGCACATACAAATCAGAACACATTTAATGCTAACAAATGGGCAAAAAAAAAAACAACCTAATTCTCACATGGGCAGATGCAAGTTTCAGCATTCAGTTAACTGTCTATTTACCTTGATCTCTCATTTAAAAAATTAAAAAGATGGCCAAGCTAATCAGTTATTTCAGTATTCCACTTTAAATTAAGAAAGAGAGCAGCAACTGGCTTTTACCTGTCTCTTCAGAACAATGCATACAAAATATGGCCCTTTTTCTCCATTGTCCGCAGCCTTCAATAAATCCACTCATCAGTTTTCATAATCCTATGAAATGCAAAATTCAGAAGCCATTTGGTCTCCCTCTAGCCTAACCGTGTACACAGATCTTTACTAGACTTTAAAATGTTAATTGTATCTATAGAAAGCTTGTCTTTAATGTGACACAAAGCATACTGTGCCTAAACTAGAAAGGCATTGGTCACTTCTGTGAAGTGAGCAATCCCCAGAAAAAATGTCTTGTAAGTATACAGTTAATTCTTGTCTTCCATAATTCATGTTCTTAAAGTTGAGTCAGTGTTCACATGTCTTTTTGGATTACACAAGACTGTTCTACACCTTAAAGGATCTCCCCATAGAGCCAGATGTATGGCTAAATTTCAGCTAGACTCCCACTGACTTCATTAAGGCAGAATCATAGGTCTGAGTGTAAATACAGATGTATAGCCAGAATCTTAAAGAGCATTTTATTATCCATATATCCTCAGGGTATGAACTATAAAAAGCAGCGATGTGTCAAGATATTTGTAGCACCAGCACATTTCTGCTTTACACTTCAAAGGCAACACCACAGCTACAACAACAGTGGAATACACTTTTTCACGTATATGGAACTCAGTAGAAAATGTGCAAGTAGGTGTAACAAAGACATGAAGCTTTCTAACATGTCTGTACTGAAGATTGCCTTGTAAGAGCCCATTAATGTGTTTCTTGCATGAAGCAATAGCATCTATAACGCATTAGCTATGTTAAGAAACACCCAGAAAACATTGTCTATGTTTTCACACCAAATCTTCACAAAATTCACTACTGCTTTCCTTTCTAGAAAATCTGATGGGTAAAAATTTCGATTAACCTAGTTACCAGTTTCTTGTTTTCTTCCACACTTTTTGGTTTGTTGTTCATTGTATTTTGCATGTCCTGTCAGATGAATTATATCAGTTCATATTCGAAGTAGTGTTCAAATTAATGAGATCATGGGAAAAATGTCACTGCATTCTTTTAAAAAACTTGCTGTTTTCTTCAGTCACAAGGGACAGTATTTCTGTCACAAGAAAAAGAACAAGGGCAGTATAAAATTTGCATAAAAACTGGAATTTTCAACCAGTAAACAAAAATAATAGGAACAAAAGGGCTCTGAAAACTAATGGTAAAATGCATTAAAAAGCACCAATTCTTTGTAAATGAACAAATGTACACTCAAAATAATGCACACAAATTGCAACAATGGACTATCTTTGGCTACAGAGCTTGTTTAGTCCTGAATTTCTTTCCTATGTAGTTAGTATCTACAGCAGAAGATACTTTTAATTTTCCAAGGCAGCTGAGACCATGAGCAAACACATGAATGTTAAGCTACTTTTAAAATGTTTTTCCTCTCTGCTTACATAATCAGAAGTATTAATAAATGACTAGAATTTGGTGCTAGAAAGAACCTCAGCTCTTCATACCTACGCAACCACCTGTGTAATGCCAGCCCATAGGTTCACTCAGGATACCACTGCACTGGGTCCAGTGACTTGCATTTGAATAAAACTGCTCTGGAATGTTCGCAGCACATTTTGGTTAGACAACATCAAAAGATGGAACATGCATCATTTTCCTTAGTCATTTGTCCCAGTGGTCAACCATCTTCAAAAGTATGCATTTGTTCACTGAGCAGCAAATGACACTTGCTATGCTTTTAACCATTAAGATGAAGAACACTTTAGATCTTATTGGTTTTGTTTGCTTGGAGGAAATTAAATTTTTTTTTTTATAAAATAGGTTGTATCTCTCTTTTGATAAACCATATGGAATAAGCTGTTTTAGATTCCCTCTACAAGGAATTTTTTCATTCCACAAATCATTCTATCCTGTCCTCTTTCCAATATTTTAACTTCCTTTCTAAAATATTGATAATGGTACTGAAAAGACAACAGCAACATTAATTATAATAATCCTTTTACGTGGAAGTAAAGTTCCCAGTCTCGCAAGAATTACATTAGCTTTTCATACTGTGGGGTAGATTTTTTAGGGTTTGGTGGTTTTTTTTTTGTTTGGTTTGGTTTGTTGTTTGTTTTTTTTTTTTTTTTGGGGGGGGGGGGGATACAGGCCCTCTGTAACCATATACTGCTTTTAGGACTTATGTGCAAGTGGCATGTGTGCCTTAATCCTTCATACATGGTTTGCATTTGACTGTACTAGCATACATTTTCTTAGACAGGGCCTAGTTTACCAAGAGATTTGAATATTCTCTTTTCTCCCCATTACTTATCATCTCACAGACCTGCATATCTTGTCAGCAGTGATGTGTTTTATATCATTTATGAAGACAGTGAAGCACTAGAGTCTTCATTGATGTCTGTGCAATGCAGTTAAAATGACCTCATTTGATGGTTGCTCCCCACTTACTGAGGTCTGTGTGCTGAGTTATAATTTATGTGATGTCTGGTTTGCCAATATCATATATTGCTTTTTAAAATCAAAATAACCTTTGGTGCTAATTCATGGCCTTACAAAAATCCAACATACTCAATCTGAACAGTTATGTTTAGCTACCACCATTGCACTTTCATCAGAGAATAAAATCAAGTTGTCATGTAAACTATTTCCCATAGAGTCACTTGGGCTGTAATTGAATTATAACTTGTTGTCAGCTGAATCCAGAATTACCATCATATTCTTTTTCTGGAGTTTGCTGTCTTGGTAGCTGGAGTTGCCTGGGATAGCTCACTTGTCTTTTGCTCTTGGATTTTTGGCACAACCCAACACTGACCATTTTACTTGTTCCATTATAGATTTAAATCAATATTCATTGCCTCACTCAGCTTCATAACATCAGTTTTGGACATCACTCACCTTATGTGGCAGTCTCAGACTCGCTACATCCTTATGCTACCTTTTTGTGGAATGCCAGCACTAGAGGACACAATTATGGACATCTTTAGGGATAGGTTTAAGAGAATATTGACCATCTCATTCTGAGGTCAGTGACAAATCCAAGAGCTCCTGGAAAACCTTCTCATCATTCCTGTAATTCCACTTGCAGATTGGCACTCTTTGGGAAGGAGGAGGAATTCCAGCCCTGCGCTGAGTAACAGGCACAGGCACTGTCCCTTAATATGTGCAGCAGGTTGGTTTGGCTCAGGCAGGTAATCATAAGAAAGAGAAAGGCCAATCCTATTTTTACAAGAGAATGCAGTGACACCTGAGAACCGTGACCCAGGTGCCTTGAGGAGGAAGAGAACAAGAAAATACTAATGAAAAGGCACATGACTTAGTTAAAGAAGTTACTGATTGATGTTCTGTAGCTGTGTGCCATCCAGGCTTATGAGGCTTCTTCCTGCCTCCTTCCCCCTTCCCTAAATCTTGAACACTTCTATTCTAGCAGAGTGGCTGTCCCAGCTCAACACTTCATATATCTATGGAATTTTTAATCTGATCCCAAATATACGTTCATGATCCCAGGGGATTGTGTCCTGGAAAATAATAGCAACATCTGAGAGAATGCTGTTGGCCCATGGCAGTAACCCATTCTACACAGTTCAGTGGTAATGGATTTCAATTTTTCAGTCTCTCAAATCATCCCACCAGTTTCAGCAATGATAATAATTTATCATTCCTTTACAGCGCTGTCAATATTTAATTTCTTGCTGCTCAGGCAAAAGACTGAAATTAAACAGGTAGAGCCTGCAGTCAGAGAAATACATTCTCTCTAAGAGGATTACCATCTTTCAATACCCAGCACTTAATACTACTACTACTATGGTCTGTATGCCAAATTTTCTTGCACTCTAGCCTCTCCACCAAGCACCATGCAGGTAATAAAGGCTCGCATATATGCCTGAAATGTTTTCTCAATTCCTAACAATTAATTACAAATCTATTTTTTATGTTCTACTTTGCATTGGAAAAGACCTTCAGTGTTCTGTGGAACTTAGACTGATGTTTTAAGAATGTATTTATGGACACCTACTCAGATTTCCAATGACTTTCACAATTTTCATGCTTAGTTCTTGTTGCCCGGATGACTTTTGTTTGAATAAATGTGTGGGAAGATACAAGCCTTTACAAATACACACAGCCACAGATGAATAAGGATGAAAGCTCCTGGTCAAACAATCACAGATTATGACAGCACTGGAGAAAACAAAAGTTTGCTCCACAAACAATGTGCAAGAGAAAAATGATTAAAATTCACTGGGGAATTTGTGTTTAGAAGTGAATTAGATTCATCCTTCTTCTACTTGGAAGGAAAAATTATGTATATGAATATCTTCTAATATCTATGCAAATCCAGCAAACAGTTTGCCTTCACACAATTTGACACAACTTTTGATAATTATGAGATGCTTCTAACTAAGGATTCACAAGCCCTGGGGATTTTCACTGTTCTCTGAGTAATATCATTCCCATAACCTGAAAACATATGATAGCCATGTTAATCCCCATTCAGGATCTACTGATCTCAAACAGAGGGCCAACAGCTAACTTAAATGAGGATTGTATCAGGACCCTTACAGCTACACGTACTCTCTGCACCAGCACAGGACATGATCGTCTCTGCTTTGTCTTCAGAACTGTCAAATGCCTACCCTTATAACATTTCTATCAAATTTCAAAAGGATTTATAAATCATTTCTGCCTGATAATAAAATGCAGGAATACTTTAAGCAATTCATTTGTTTAAAAACATTCAGCAGAGAATACAAATGGAAATCATTCAAACCACTGTGTTGTGTAACAGTATGACTTTTCAGTAAAATGAAATATCTGCCACATTGGTTTTTGACAGACACAAGCCATCCAGGTAGTGGCATGTCACAAAAGGAAAGGAGAGCTTGTCATACGCAGTACTTTTCATTAAAAAGCATTCCACATGTCACAGAGTGCTACTAACACACACTGGCTCTGTATGTAGTACTGCCAGACTGCAGGTTAGGTAAAAGAAAATGAAAGCAAATCTTACTGTGTATTGATTTCCTATTCATATGTGTGTTGCCTCATCTGTTCACTGAACTCACAAAAGAAGAGTTAGCCTGGAGCAGTATTCAAGGCCTTATTAGAATCTAAGTATCAAAAAAGTATGTAATTGTGACTCAAATTTAGTCATATTTGGTATGAAAATGCTGCAAGAGAAATAAAAATCGATAATGGTAAAATTTAATTGAAAACAAAATATTTTTTTTAAGAAAATAGAAACCCAATTTCAAGGAAATTAAAAGGAGCAGTTAAGAGAACAAAATTGTAAGAAAATATGTGGAAATTACTTAGGTACATATAAGAGGCTGAGAGCAGTTTTATATACCACTGCTCAAAACAATCACCAAAGCTAAAAAAGGTCAAAAAGCTAGCACAATAAAACAGAAAGGTAAGCTCCCTAAAGCTATTAAAATAAAGCTAAAAAAAAAAATTAAAAAATTAACAAGTGGAAATTTTGTCCTGATGAGGGAATGAGAACCTTGGCAAATGAAACATAAAACTACAATAAGACAATATGAAACAATTTTGAGACACAAAACATAAAATATAATAATCCACCATTCTGCAAATATTCCAGAAATGAGAAACTTGCCTGATATCCACTGATAACCAGATACATAAAAAGAGCACTTGGGGAAGATAAAACCATAGCAGAAAAGTTAAATTAGCTGTCTGGATCTACACTGTCTGTGAAGGGAGATAGGACAGTCCTCATGGAAAGGTCATTTCTTCTGTAGGACAAGTCTAAACAGTTGTGTCAGAGTATCAATATTTTATAACAAATCCGTGAGATGGATTTAACAAAGTGCCAGTACCATCTAATTTTCCAAACAGAATTCTGCTATGGTATTTTGATTCCAATTAAATTGGCCTTAGTACCAAAACAGATGGCAGTGGTAAAGTGGAAAAAGTCATTTTTTATATTTTCACATATCAGATTTAATCATTAAGAGAATTTACAGAGTGTTTAGAGATGTAGAGGGTAACCCAATGAATAAAAGACTTGTGACATTCCCGTATAAAGCTAATTTGTTGAAACCATAACAAAAACAGTATTCATGCACAAGTAAAGAAATACATCATATCAGGGAAGAATCAACACAGACTTTACAGAGAAAATGCAAGGGTTATTGGTCCACAACAACAGAGGCAGCTGCTGGTGGTACAGCAGTAGAGGCTGAACCTTCCCATCAATATTCTGTTACATTTTTTTGCCATGAGACAGATGTCAGCAGAGGGGCATTCATCAACCCCTGCTGAACGTTGATGGGGACCAACCAGGGGATGTGAGCACAGTGAGGCAGTGGGTGGTGCATTTCAGCAGTGGTGGCAGTTGGTCACTTCCACCGGTGCAGATTTTTATGAGCACAGCACACAGGCTTTTGTTCATCACTGGCAAAAATGTATAGCTAATGGTGGTGACTGACTTTGCTCTATCAAATTCTGTTATTGCACTCTGTGAATCTGTTGTAGTTTCCATGGAAATAAATAGGAGGCATTACTTTCAGAGTGACCTATGTGTATACCTGAGAAGTTTACTAGATTCCTATGACAGAGCAAATAGCCATCTGAATGATACAATAACTATAAAATATTTGGAATTTAAGAGAGTTTTTGATGATATCCCTCAGTATTGGCTCTTACAGAAGCAGAGGTAATATGGGATCAGACAGAATGTCCTGCCACGGACTAAGAATTGGCTAACAGATAGGAACAAAAGGATAGGAAATAAACTTTGTGTTAATTAATGAAGAGCAACACACATGAGGAAACTCCTGTGTATGATGGTTTATCTATTAATTACACTTCACCTTTTTAGTAAAAGGCTTTGTGGTCATTTAAAAGTATTTTCTGATGGCATCCATTCAGCGCATTGTGGGAGCTAAAAAGGTAGAGGACCAGTAGAAGTTTATCAGGAAAGGTCTAAGAGCAATACAGAATAAGTTACTTCACGACTGAATTTAAGCATGGTGTGCCTCCACCACAATCAATGCATACAGCTGCTACTCAAACACTTCCTACTAAAAACAGAAGAACATAATTATGATCAGGATTAACAAATTATGAGAAGATTTTGTACAAATGTATGAATGTAATGCAGTCGGTAAGGAACAGATGTAGGTAAATAAGAGGAAGCACTTGTTCACACAATATATAATTAAGTTATAAAATTCACTGCTAAGACAGCAGGGAGAAAGGTATACAAATAGATGCAAAAAGGGATTAGTCAAATTCACACAGGAAAGGTCCATTGGCAGCTAGTAACCTGGGAGCTGTGAGGTGTGCTCTATGTGTGCCCTGCTCTTACGTCTTTTAATATTCATCCCACTGATAAAGCACTAGTACGGAAGTTTTAATATTTCCATATATGTTAATGGAGTTCTCAGCTAATAGGTTATTTTTCACAATAAACCATTCCCTTAGCAAAGAGATGGAAGGATAGCTTCCTTTGCTGAAAAACTATGGTAATCCATGTCCAACCAGTGTTTGGCCGTTCCCAACAGACTGTCAGCATAGGTGTTAATTAGTGCCATCTGTGGTGGTGGCCTATGCTGTGAACACCTGCCACCCAGAAAATATACTGAAATCATGGTGTTTTTTCACACAGGTCAGTGAGCACCAGTTAATAGTAACTTCGATTGGTATTTTTCTGGGTTGCATATGGCAAGTGCAATCCTTCAGGTCTCCTACTGCAGCTACCAATTCAGCGGCTCATCAGACCCCTGAAGATTCTTTCTCAATGGGTCATACTACTCCTAGTCATAACACTTCATACAGTTTTTATTTTTCTCTCTGAGAAAACTAAGAAAAAGCACCTTCATCTTGTGAACTATAGTTCAAGGAATTATTATAGAGGTGTTTTCACATGGCTTTTTGGGATAGTCCAGATCACTTCACTTTTTTAAAAAACAATTTTCACTGAGGCAAGAATCCTGCAGGAGTTTACAAGGAATATGGCACATTCAAATCTGAAAACAAGGGGATAATTCAGAAAAAAAAAAATGAGGGAAAGCACAAATGAACCCATGGTGTCTACTGATAAATATGTACTCCAGTAATAATGCTGAGAAGGCAGGCACGGAAGTTAGATGAGCCGTTGGAGGTGATTTAACTCATGTAGCTGCCAGTTGTGCCGTTGAAAACCTTGATTATTTGTAAATTTAGGAGTACTGCAAAGCAATATATATTTCAGAAGGAAATTCTCTTGATCTTCTACAGTGTGGGTCATACACAATATTTTTGTCAACATCAATCAATGTAAGTGATTCTCCTAGCACAGCACCTTCTGATAAATATAATTAATGTGTCCAATACAGGGAGAGTTCTAGTCCTTGTCTGTTTTTAAATTAATATTTGTCCTCCTTAGGACATTTCTTTCTCCTTTTCCCTATCAGGAAGCCTCTGCTGATGGTAGGTGAAGCTATTTAAATGGAGAAAAAAATAGATTGTAGTATGTATCTGAGAACACACATCTCAGGCACAGTTCAAAATTCATGAGGTTATGAGAATTTTTACGGCTGTTGATAGAAATACTGGTAGACTGTGAAATTTCAAGCATATGAATTTGAGTTGTTGTTCACAATTGCCTGACCATAATTTAACTGAAAAGCATCAATCATCTACTAACACCATGAAATTAATCATATATCATTATTAGATGTAGTTGTAATAACAGCTTGTGAGAAATAAAGCAATGCTATTGTATCAAAATTATTCCTTTTGGACCATCTGGTGGATATTGCCCCACTTCCCTTTAAACAGGAGTATTATTTTCTAGCACACCTAAAGCTACTTCAGTGAGTTCTACAAAAGAACTTTTTTTTCTGTGAAATCTGCAATGAATAGCAAGGTCTATTCCCTGCTATTCTTATTCCAACATATATATAACCTTGTGTATGAGTTTTCTGTTTGTTACTACACCGCAGTGTGTGGTAGCCAGGTTATCAAAAAATCATTGAGGAGATAACTAAATACAGTGCTGTCTACTTTGATAGGAAAGTTTTTACAGTTTTACCACTTGTTTCATAATAGTTTATTTCAAGCCTTTTACTCAAGCAAAATGAACAGCCTTGTGACACAAATCTGACAAACTGATCATGACCAGTGCCATGGTTTAGTCACATCACGGACATAGTCATGGAACCGGGTCGAACCTGCCCATAAACCGCTGACAGTCAGAAACATCTTGGTGCTATCAGTAAAATAAACCTATAAATAATCAGAATGTGGTGCAATTAACTAAATGGCCCATTTCCAAAGATATTTCTACAAAGTCCACATGTTAATCTGCTGGAATTTAAATTTTGTTTGTAAAAGGGTATTCGTACACTAAAGTGCAAGAATAGTCCATGAATAGCAAATGGTCAGTAGTCAAACAGATCTATTCTAGACATTCAGATTTTGTATTCACAAAACCAAAAATCTTACACACATTTTGTAAGGCCAAAGACTGATAGGAAATTTCAGGCACAGGCATGAACTATTTCTATTTGCTTATTCTGAAGTGACCTCCTTGGAAAATGAGATCATTAAAAGGCTTCTTACACCATCATCTCTCCTGCCTTTTGGTGAAAGACAAGGGATTTTTTGGAGACTCTGCTGAGTACCAGCCAGTGTGTGAGCATCTCATGGGTTTGGGAAGCTGGTGTAATACACAGCAATTTCAAAAGTGCCCTGTGCTTTCTGGAAACAGCCCTAACCACACTCGGTATGTGTGAACATGACCTGAATTCAGGAACACCCATAGAGTTATGCCCAACTTCATACACGTGCTTTTAAGACCTTTGATTTCCATTGGATGCCTTGGCTTGGAGTTAGACAGACACTTATCTGCTTTTCTAGATAAGGATGCCTTCCAAGCCTAAGAGCTGAGAAGATGTACCCATGCCAAGAACTCCAACACTGAAGTACCTTTGAAGAATCCTTAAAAAAAATAATAGTCTTGAAAATGCCTTGCAGCTCCTCTGTAGTCACACAGCCTTCCACAGGCAGAAGCACAGATTTCTCACATCATTTCATGACTGCTGCCTACTCTGAAATAAATGTGCTCTCACCATGTGTAAGTATGCTCAACTGCAATACATAACAACCAGACATAGTAACTTGCCTTTGTTTGTTCTGCAGTGTGGAGCTCTACGTGTCAGTTTTAATCTAAAGGGAGCTAAGCGGGCCTTTGAAAACAGATTTTTTTACCAATAAGTTTCTAATCAAGTGCAGCGTTTATATACCTTAATAAACAATGGTGCAAAAAGAACACCATGCAGCATCATGTATTAGTGCACAGAGACTGTGTACAGGCAAATGTGGTCACCAGCAATGGCATTAACACAGGAAGAGTGAGTCTTTATGTCACATGCAAAGAACATTGGGAACTATTTGAAAGACATTATGTCACAGGCTGGGTGACTTTTCTCTTTTGATTCTCATGGTATGTGTAAGCTCCATGATAAGAAACATCAGCACTGAACTGTGTGGCATTTATTTCTAGTTTTATCAGAAGTACGTTGCTGCAGACCAGTATTGTTTGGGGCACTCAGATAGCTCCACCCAGAGTATGAGAGCAGAGGAAGGGGAACAGAGGAGCTGAGATGTTCAGGTCACCTCTGAGTTGTTGCTGACCAAGCTACTGGCTGCCCCAGGCCATAGGTTGGTGATCTCGTGTCATCCTCTTGTGTCTGGGTGCCTGCAGGCACTGAGCTGCAGGGCCCCATAAGAGCGAGGGACTGAGCAGAAACAGCAGCTCTGCAGCTCTCAGGAGGTGATCAGGTCAGATCTGAATTACTCTGAACGTTAAACTTCTTCACAGCTTCAACCTGCATGCTTCCTAGGAACAGCCCCATTTTTCATGATCTCTGCTGATGTGATTTCCCAACCCATGAGACCCCAGCACAGTTTGCAGCCCCCCATTAAGACGGTGCGGAAGCCTATGAGTAAGTGCGGAGGAGGAATGTTTCTAACTACACTCTATCCCTCTATTTCCAAACATAGCACGGATGGAGCAGCTCCTATTCACACAGAGTATTATTCAGAGTGGCTCTGTGTTGTCTGTGCAGAGTGATCCCACCTTTTAACACACCAGCAAGCAGCTCTCACTGTGAATGCATGGGATTTCAAGAAACAGAAATGTAATAACTCACGCCTATTTCATGTCTGCTAATTTCACTTTATATAGGAAAAAAAAGTCTTTGGAATCCACCCATTAGCAGCTGGGATGGGGTTAATGATATCTTCCTGGAAGGAACAAAGTTGAGGTTTGTTATATATGTTTGCAGTGGGATTTGCATCTTCGCTCTAACAATAAGGGTATGGCAGATACAGATTTTAAAAAAAAAGCAAATATGTAACTCGAACTGCATAATCTGCAAAATCCTCATGACATTTCCTAAGAGGAGATTGTTACCTTGTGGGGCAGAACTGACCCACTATTTTCAAAAGTATCAGTCTAAATCCTGCAAAAATATCTTGCAACAACCATTTTTCCTCAGTCATCATCTATTGTAAAAATAGATATGGAATTAAAATTTCCAGCAAGCAATGGATTAAATTACTACTTACAATGATCTTTTAAAAATGAATGAACAAATAAACTTCAGAAGCTATTGTTTTTTTCCTAAAGAGATAAATCCCACCCGCGTTAAGGAGTTATGTCTGCAGGGAGTGAGCAGATCCCCTCAGGCAGCTCTCAGCCAGGGTGAGCTCATAGCTCCCCAGAAGTGCATGGAGTGGAGATCGGCAGTTTGCATCCACACATAATTCACCCCCTCAATGTTTATTTTTCACCCCAGCCTGCCACAACATCTAATCCTATCTGTCAGCAGTAAGGAATCCTAACAGCTCATGTTCCACTCCTTCCAGCAGTTCATTTTCCCATCTGTGACAGGGCATAAAATGAACTGCAAATGTCAGGTCATTGCTTCCTGCTCTTACATATGCATTTTTTTTCAAAATTGCAGCACTTTTATGTCTTAAGTATTCAGTTTAATCCAATTCATCTTTCCATGTTGTATATGCAAATCTTACTGGAGATTTCTTTATTTATTCATAACAGTGTATGCTCTTAGCACTTTTTACTGAGCCACCTCTGTGAGAAGAAAAGGTGTGGAGTCAGCTCTGTAACCGGGGGGAATCATAAATCAAATCCATAGTGGAGATATGCTCAGGTAAAGAGAACAGCTGCACAATTACAACAATAATATGATCAGCTTTGCAATTTTATACTTGAAAATCCCATTTTTGTGTCCATAATTGGACTATAGAAATGTCACGGTAATCTATCACAAGAGTTTGCCTTCTATAAAAAAAATAATTTCTGTAATTTATGTTGGTGCTCCCAGCCCACCTATAAGCTGACTCTCCTTTATAAAACAGCCTTTACTTTTAATATCAGACATTTAAAATGAAGGAAACCTGTTGACTATGAACACATTGCTCAGGTTAACGTCTCTGCATTAGAACCCTCCAGAATAGCCCTGCTGCCCTCTATTTCCCACAGGACCCCCTGGACGGGCACCACAGGATCTCCACTCAGCCCAGGCAGGACCCACCTGCTCCTGGGCAGCGGATGGGCACTGTGGGCTCCTACCTTACCCCTGGACCCACCTTCAGTGTGCACAGCAGACACGTAAGTCCAGTTGTAGCGCTTGACGATATCGAGCATGGCACGGGCTTGGAGCGTGTCAGAGGGGACCACACGGAGGAAGTACTTGTAGAGTGTCTTGTCACTCAGGTCAATGCTGGTGGCAGAGTAGGCGATCTGTGGGATATCAAAGAGCTGCAGGAGATTCTGCACCTGGATGGCGACCGAGCTGGAGCCTGGGCCAATGACTCCTGCAATGGGCTTCCTCAGGCGGCCTGGGGTCTGCGGTTGTGAGTCGGAGAGGCAGCGGCCACCACCGTCCCTGTCATCCCTGATAGAGATGAGTGAGTCCCGAATGAACTCAATGCTCTGCTCCAAGGCCACCGAAGAGTGCCAGCAGGAGTCGCGGATCTCGCTGCCCAGCGTGATGTTGGGCAGCAGCACCGGGTCAGCGTTGATCTTATCCAAGGTGTGAAACATGGCCTCCACCCGCTGGATGCCGTACTGCTCCCGGATCTCCCCACACTTCCTCTCAGGCACCTTCTCAGCTGGTGGTTGGTGGTGGACCGAGAAGAGGGCACCAATGATGACATCCCCGTCCATGCGGGCCACCGAGCGCTGCGCAGAGGCAGCAGTTGGTGGCAGCGAAGCACCTGCCAGCAGCAGCACAGGCAGCACAAGAGGCAGCACAGCGGTCATTGCGGTGCACGGTGCTGCCTGCGGCCGGACTAAGGCTCCCGTGGGCTCCTCTTGGCTGCGTATGCTGTGAGCACATGTAGGAAACGGCATCCGCTGCCCCCGGCCGGTTCTCGGGTTGCTCCCAATACCATCGCAGCCTCGTCTCACGGCACAACTCTCGAGGGTGCACAGGCAGCTGTCATCCTAGTGACTTTTAACCTGGTGACACAGAAACGGGGTATGAAACGCTCATTGGAGATTCAAAGTCAAATCAGAGCTCAACAGGGTGGCACAGTTCGAGGAGGTCAATGCTTTCGTAGGGCAACTGGCTCCGGTAAAGGCTCTTGGAAGCACGTTTCAAGAGGAATTAAGGTGTGTGTTTATTTGCCTTGCCACACTCCCCTGTGTCGGTTTAAGGGAACCGCTCTGAGCCCTCCTCTCCTGCCCAGGCGGCTTCGCCCTCCCGAGCCCCGCCCGCGGCACAGCCCAAAGTTTGGCGGGGCACTCGGCGCTCCGGGAAGCGGCACAGCCCGCCCCAGCCAGGGGCGCGGTGCCGAACGCTGCCCCTCTCGCCTTCTTGCCCTCCGAAGGCATCGTCCTCTGGTCCTCAGCTCGGGAATTTCCTCTCCCGAGAGAAAAAGGGGTTGAAGAGAGAGCGAGAGCTCTGCTCTGCCACCGACGGGAAATGTCATTTAAAGGTCAGCGGAGAGGAGAAGAAGAAGGCCCCTTTTAGCTTAACTTTTCCACCTTTCAGGAGCAAAGCTGTACTCCGACGAGGGACACACACCTGCCCCGGGGGAAAACACGCCAGTTACTACGGCAACAGCGGGCAAAGTCCTGCTACGCTGTGCCGGCACGCCTCGCAGGCAGCCTTCGGGCGAGGGGAGCCGGCGAGCCCGGCGACTATGCCTGCAGGCTCCGCGCAGCGCTCGGGGCCGGGCGGTGCGGCCGCCACCTCCAGCACCGCGGAAACGGCGTCCGCCGCCCGGCAGCCGGAGCGCGGTCCCTGTTGCGCGGCAGTGCCGTCAGCACCATGGACAGCGCCCGGCGGCAAGCGCCCTGAGCCCGGACCCCGGTTCCCGCCGCGCCGGCAGCCGCGCCGCCCGCGCCCCATCCCGCTGCTCCCGAGCCGGTGCCCAGGCGTCCCGCCGCCCCGCTGTCCCGCCGTTCGGCTGCCCCGGTCCCGCGACCGCCGGCCCAACCGCCGGGCGCTTCCCCCAAACTTCTGCCCCCGCCTGGAGCGGCTGCAGCGGTCTTCTCGCATGCACAGCCAGACGCGGCGACACGACGACACACCGACACCCCGACACACCGGCACCCCGACACATCGACACGGCAATATAGAGCCCGAGGCACGCCGGCCGCCCTCCCGACCTGCCCTCCCAGCACCGCGCAGAGGTGCGGGTGCCGCCGCAGCGGCGGGGCTAGGCGCTGCGGGGTAGCCGAGGCTCAGGGCAGAGCCGCTCAGCCCGCGGGGGGTTTCCTCCGGTGCGCCTCGCCCGCCCCGGTCCGCAGCGCCCCACGGGGCGGGTAGCCCTGGGCGTACCTGGCGCGGTGAGGCCGGCGCTCGCCGCCCGCTCGGAGCAGGCACCGGCGGCTGCCCGGGCGCCCCGAGCTGGCGCGCTGGCGGCGGGGCGAAGGCTGTGGGCTGGGCGCTGGTGCCCTCTGTCTTCAGCACTGCTCCACCGCAAGGAAAAAAACAGGTCACCCCGCGCTCATCCATTATCTCACACGGCGGGATCGGGCATTTTCTCCCCCTCCTTAATTTCTTCGGCTATTGTCTTGGAAGCGAACGAGGAGGCGTCACCCGGAGCACGCAGCCGCCGCGAGGAGGTGTTGGTCTCTCCCCCCGCGGCTCTTTATTCGTTATCTTCTCGCCACAATTAGACAAACCCAAAGCAAGGGACTGGCACTCGGAAGGGACCCAGATCACGCTGGGGAACCCGGCAGGCAGGCTATCACTATGAAAAGAAATATATACATATATTTATAAATGTATCGCAACAAGACAAATCACCTGTAAGGAGAAAGACACTGAGATTACAGTTTTCGGGTCAAGATGAACCTCCATAAAGCACGTGAGAAGCATGTCAGATTAAAATAATACCAGATTGAATAATCATAATTCAGACGACCTGCTTGCATCCCTAACACAGGTCTCGGGTGTTTTACTTGGCTGTGGGAAAGTTAAAGTTAGATTACCTCCCCGCTGGGAACTCTATAGATATTTGTCCTACTTTTGAAAGAAAGAGGCAAGGACAAACATTTAACTATTGCTTGAATGAGAAGGCTTTGCAGTGAGTGCTGCCTCAGAGTGTCTCCTCCCTGTGTCAATATTTGTGCTCTTTTTATCATCACGGAGCTGTGACCTGGCATGTTCCTTACAGAGGGATGGCCCAGGACAGCGCTGCCAGCACCAGGCCTACGGGCAACCAGGTGTGCCCTTAAGGGGTGAACAAATTCCCCCTTGTCCACGCTTTAATAATTAGAGCTTACTCTCTGTCCTTGGCACAGTGATCCTGCAACACAGAATCACAGAATCATAGAATTATAAAATCATAGAATGTCTTCGTTTGGAAAGGACCTTAAAGACCTTCCAGTTCCAATCCCTTGCCATGGGCAGGGTGGCCAACCACCAGCTCAGGTTGCCCAGGGCTCCATCTAACCTGGCCTTGAACACCTCCAGGGATGGGGCATCCATAGCTTCTCTGGGCAACCTGTGCCAGCAAATGATTCCAATGATGGCTTAACTGAAAGGATAGGAGGGCAGTTGACAGGGATCTGGAACTCATGAGAAAACAGCTGGCATGCTTGCACACTTTGGGAAGGGTTCCTGGAAGCCCAAAAAGGCAGTGGGACCACAGGGCCTTCACGCTACCTTTTCTCTCTAGTGACATTTCCAGGTGTCACCCACACAGACAGCCTGATGTGTCCCAACAGCCCCAGCAGACCAGATGGAATTGCCATTTTGTTTTTGCTGCTCTATGAACAAAGGCTCACACCCCAGGGAGGTGTCAGCATATGCCATCCCAAATTTGTTCCTGCCCATAGAACCAGCACCGCTCACTGCACCATCAACCCATGCTCCCAGTGTCACTGTTGTCCCATGTTTCTGAACACAAGGGGCCTTCAGCATCAGGCAGCCATCCCTGTGGCACTGCGCAGGACTGCATTTTGTGCAGAGAGGGGCTGCCATCAGACAGGCAGGGGATCAGGGCAATAGCAGAGAATAGTTGGAGCTAGGCTGTAAGCAACACTGGCTTTCCATGGGAGGTTACGTGATGTTGAGTATTTTCTTCCCTGAAATGGAGTGAACAATTTTCAGTCTCCCATGAAACAAAATTCAAAAATCACATAGAGATTGATTGAAATATTTTATTTTGATAGTATAAAAAATGTTTTATTCCTATTTCAGTTTAAACATTTTACACTATGAAGCACAGTGTAACACTATTTTTACTTCAAACGAAATCAATCATCAGCTTAAAATGGAGGTTCTTTTCCAGTATTTGCCCAAAAAGATATATATTTTTCTTTCAGCAACAGGCATACTCCTGTTAAATGTTTCTATTTCAACAACATGGCCTCTTTCATCAGAGAATCATCTGCTGGGAAAGATCTAGTCAGCTGTAAAGAGGTAAGAGCAAAACCATTTGAAAAGGAGGTGGTTTGCAGAAGCAAGGACAGAAGGCTGGAAACCAGACTTAACAAGCCCCTACTTTTGGTTTGTCAAAACAGGTCCTCGCTCTACCGCCTCCTACCAAGAGGAAAGTCAGGTTAGCTTTTTAACTGTGCAGCCTCTCCAGCTACAATACTGGGCAGATTTAAAGCTATTCTGCAAGGATCAATGCCTCTAAAACTGTAATTTTATTACATCTCAGAAACAAGTGGAAAGTTCATGTTGTCCTGTCTGAAGTCACTTAACACACGTACTGGCTATTTTATGAGTTCTCGGTAATCTGTTCTATTCTGCTCATTCAAAGGCTTTCCTTTCATGATTTACAGAAGCCACCTTCTGTATATACACAGTATGCATACAAAATATGCACAGGTATCCTGTAACAGACAGTGAAATATTTGATTGTGTTTTCAGCCATCATGTAGCAGGCTCGTTCAGTTGAAACAGGGGTTTTAATCTTCCTAATATATTTGGTATATTTTCTCCTCTTCTCCTAGCAAAGCAAATGCCTCTCATTGGTTTTCATTTAAGAAAAGTACCAGCTACACTGTCATTTCCACCCTTTCTTATATTTAAGCTATTAAGTCACTCTATCTGCTAAGAAACAAAGAAACGCCATTTTAAACAGTTTTTAATACTTACTCTTATTTGCTTCAGGAGCTACAAAATGAACATTAATGGATCGATGTCAGCATATATGGAGCTTCAGAATGGTCTGACTGATCAGCTGTTCAGTTCCTTGTACCATGAGATCCATTAAAATTAAATAGGATTAACCCATGAAATTTAGGACTCATTTCTGCAATACTTTGAATTGAGCAATAGCGTCTACACACATAACAATAACCATCTTATAGTTATATTGGTCTGCTCTCCTCTGCTCTTTTTATGGCAGGCATACGTGTCCCTTGGCCACAGGTATCTCCAGGAATGTGAAGGCTTCTATTGCTAGTTGTCCACCTCCTGCTCATGCCCTGTCTCATGTCACAGAATCCTGAGTGTGTTTCACAGACTGAGGAGACATCACATCTTTTTAAAATAACCAAAATACCTCAGACGTTTAGTCAGGAGAGAACTGTCTGCCTCGTTATGATTTCAAACATTTCTCAAATAAGTGTGAGATCCAAATCAATGCAAAATTCAGCACTCAGGGACGTCTTGTGGATTTTTGACACTCTCTAAGGATTATAGGCTCCATGATGTGATGAATAGGCTGGGTTTATTCATACATTCAGAAGTTTCAATCTCTGCCTAGCAGAGCTGTTAATAAGATAAAATTGATTCTTTCTACATTTTTTAAATAAACAACTGATTGCTTTACAGAATCGTATTACAAAAAAAAAAAAAAAAAAACACCTCAATAGAAGTTCTCTGTGAAGACTGCCAAAGAGAGGGATCAGACTGCTCCTGAACGGACAGAGCCTGGCTTTTCCTGAAGAACTCATCTCCCATATGGTTTCTCTTCCATGAAGGCATGCCATCTAAACAACACACAGCAGCTGAAAGCACCTTATTTCCCATCGCTACAGAAAGAGGCATGTGCCCTAACCTGGGGCTCCCCATTGTGTGGGAGTTTTGTCTTTCTGGTTGTGGGGAAGCGCTCACTAAGAGTGAATGAGAAGCCATATGACTGTCTTCAGTGTAAGGCAGGGTGGATATTCACTCCTGGGTAATGTTCCAAGCCACTCCTGTATTTACCTATTTCTTAACTGCAAAAATGTACTTATGGTGCCCTCTAGGCCAAAATGCTGCACAATATTTATGATGCATTCTTCCACACGCTGATTCTACCCAGCTCAATTAATTTTGATAAAGCTAGCTCTCTTGCCTTGAAATCCTCTGACTTCCCTGAAATAATCCCCTAAGAAGCAAGCTGAAAAAATAGATAAATTTGTGCTGGGATCTGCACACCAACAAGCTTGCTCACCATCAAGCCAAAAATGGGAAAGCATTTCAGATTCAAAGGGCTACCATTTCAGAGCTTCAGACTCCCCGTTTAAAACATGAGTTCAATTGGAAATGTTGGTATGAACTTCTCCGGCTGGACTCACCAGACAGGGACTTCCATTGCAGAAGTGTGAAGGGAGAGATGCTATCTTGTGTAAAGCCACCTGCAGGAATCCAATCTGGTACCACAGAAAACCGGTAAAACCTGCACATGGAAAGAAAGTCTTTGCTGTGCTGATGAGAAAAAGGTATTCCTGCTCTTTCTGCCAACCAGTCTTCCATACTGGAGCTGTGAGTCAGTAAGCCCTTACACTGCAAAATTTAGTTACAAAAGGAAAGAGCAACTCAGGAAGACCAAAAGTTCACTCTCAGACTGCAGTATGACAAATCTGCAGGGCAACCTGTAACTACATACTAATCTCTGAAATTTTCTCCAATAACTACAGTGATACTGAAGAAAACTGCTCTGTATTTACCAGTTGTTATTTGTGTCCTTCATTTCACCACATATTTCCCTTCCAGACATTTTGTACAACAAAAAAAGAAAAATAAAGTCACATTAAAAATCGCAAATGTCAGAGACAGGAAAGGCTAGCAGTCTTCCCCAAAAATATTATTATTTTACACTTGATTAAAGACTCGACAGAGGTTTTGCAAATGCCAGTTTAGCAATCAAGTCACATGTAACAAATGTCTGACGCATTTCAAAGAACATATCGAATTCCCCCCCCCCAAAAAAAAAAAATTGTCCCCAAAATTAACGGATCAAAGTGGTACACTGACTTAGGCAGAAAGTTACTTTTGCCATTTACAGTCTTTTCCCATTTAGGTTACACTGTGTACAAGACACATTATCAGCTTCCATAAATACCTAATTTTGAAGTCATTGGGATAGCAAATAAGGAATGATAGAGTGGAAAACCTTAAAGATAAGCAGGATTTCAAGGTGACCTTTAAATGAAATTATCTCATTTTCTACTTTGCATCTTCTTTATGCATTTACATTTGTTCTGAGCAGATAGTCTGCCTGAAAACCACTAACGTCAGACAGATTCCTTTCATTCCTTTTACTGTACACACATGTGTAAATGAACACAGAGAAGGAATGATTAGAAGAATAGGCACATCTCAGAGTGGATCTGCGATTTGAGGCACTGCAAGCTGCAGAGATGTGAGTGGCTTCAAAGGGACCGCGATGTCACGGCTTTCCCCTCTCTGAGATTGTATCAGTCTTGCCTGCATTGTAGCATAAACACCAAGGATTGAGCAAAGTGAGTGAACTGATTGACAGGATGAAGAAAACATGGTTTGGATTTGTATTATGCTGACACAGAAATGAAAAGATATAGGAAATGCACTGCATACTGTAAGCAGCAGTAGAAAAAAAAAAATCTGTGACAGAAAAAAAAAAAGAAAGAGGAGCAGCCATGGATTTTTACAACCCCGCTTACAGCCAACATATTTATATCTGTGCAATTTTCACACTTTCCAAGCTTCGGGCTGAACCCAATGGTTCAGCCAATGAAACATCACATACAATACTAGGCAATACAGTATTTACTTTTCATACGTAGCTGTTACTCTAAGAAATTAATACGCAATAAACAAGCTGATATTCAGGTATGACATGCAAACTTCACTATTTCATAGAATCATAAGGTGACTTGAGCTGGAAGAGACCTAAAGATCGTCTAGTTCCAACACAGCTGCACACTGTTTAATGCTTTTGTTCAAAATATCAGCACATAAAAAACCACATTTGCACTATAACAGCCTAGTTCAGAGAAAATATAAAATAGTTCTTAATAAGTGTTTACATGTGTTCCGTCATCTTCTTTAATAAAAACAAGAACAATATCTGAGTGCATATGTTTCTTTTATGTACTTCTTTTATTTATAGTCCTCATGAGGAATTGCCTTGATAACAGCATTTCCAAGCAGACTTTATCACTTTGACTTTCTAGCTAGGCAAAGCATTTCTGGAAGCATTTCATTACTTCAAGATCTATTAGGATCATTGCAATAACTCTCTTTTCTCTCACTTCCCTGACAGTATGCTGCTGTGGTTTGGTGACACATTAATTGCTTCTTCTCTGTGATTTCTCTCTGGTCAAATGGCTGCACTGTCTCACTGGCCCACAGCCAGTTAAGAGATGCTGAGAACCTGCCCCTCACCTGGGTACCTGGCTCCTTAGCCACGAGATGTAACTGCTCGGTCCTTACGATGCTTCAAATCTGAGTTCCTCCAGAATCAGATTTTTTTTACTCTTGTCTAGCTACGCAACCCTGCTTAACACTGGATTTATCATCAGATTGCCATCATTAAGGCAGAATAAGAAACATTAAGCATAACACCAGCATTGCTGACAAAATGGCTAAGGTCCAAGTGATCCAGCAGCTTAAATGCATTGATTATGCATGCTGGTTCTCAGTAGGTGTAATAAAATGCTTTCTGTCTTGCATTTGCAACAGCTATCTGCCTTTTGCCGCCCATTAGATAACGAGGTAATATTTTCTTTATTTCTCCAATCCACTTATGATTTATGGCTCACATTTGGTTCACACATTAGCTCATGAGCCTTCAAACACTGTACTTGGGTATTCGTTCTCCTGCATGCCCTTCTTATACGATACTGATAATCCTCCTTTTTTGAGACTGATATGGGTCAGATCTCAGCCAGTTTTTGTATCCCAGATCCCAGCAGTTAATCCTGCTGTGATTATTGTAAGCTCAAGTACTTCTCTGAAGCACCTCATGACCATTACAGTACCATGCTGGTACTGATGACAATGTAGCTGGCGTTCAAATCCCTGTAATGGATCAGCAGTCCTTTGCTGTATTAGTTTGGTATATAGTTCTTGTTCTAATGAATATTCTTCTTTGATAGCACATTGAAAATAAATAGAGCTGGAAACACAGCTATACATATCTGCCCAACAGCAGGCTCAGGCAGACCTCCTCCTGGATGAAGAGTGGTGGTAACTTCATGAGAGGGGCCATGCTACACCACTGCTCAGATGTTTCCAGCCTGTTGGTCTTGGCAAGACATATTAGATGTTGACCTACAGGTCTTGCAAGCTGCCAAATCATTTTTTTCCCTACATTATGCTATGCTATGCTATGCTACGCTACCCTACGTCATGGTGATCAGGATGACACTCAGAATGTTGCTGAAACCAGGAACACTTTGTAGAGCTTGCGACACACTGCTAGGATGATTTTCAAGTTATGGTGCAAAAGACATTTGCTTGTCCCTGTCTTTGGAAGGGAAATCATAAATAATGAAGGAGCCAGGTGGTAGCTTGTGTCACCTGCCGAAGTCCTGTGGAATCAAAGCTGAGAAAGTCTACATTTACTTATTGAATAATTGGTGATGCTACAGAACCAAAAGCACGGACACACATCACTATGCCAAATTTAAACATACTGAACAGAAGACAAGCTATTTGTCATTTTCTGCATGTCACTGGTAGCTGTTGATAACAAGCAAATCTGGCCACTCGGAAACTTCACAGCAATTTTTCAGCCCTCATACTTTTGTAATTTAAATTATTCACCTAAGCCCGAAAGCATATTTGATTTCACATTTTGCTGTTATAAATTTTTTTGTGCTTACAAAGCAAAACATAGATATAAGACACAAATAGGCCCTGATATTTTATAAACACTGGAGTAAAAATGCTCTCAAATTTCAGACCCTCTCATATGCTATGATTTGGACATTAAGAAAAATGATGCACCTAAGCCCATTAGTTTTTCTAGAAAATCTTACTTGTTGTCTGTAGCCAGGGAGTTGAACTGAAAATGACCAAAAAGGAAGGCCAGAAGCAATGAACAAAACACAGAGAAGAACCTCACATATGGTAAATTGCAGAACACTTTATCTTAGTTGTCTAAGGAGAAAAAGCTGCTGTATTTACTCTATCTACTGATGTAACACCCCTCCTACTCCCCAGATACCAGAAACTATTCTGTCTGAAACTGGAAAATAAAATTGAACGAAGTTTGAAAAAGTCTCAGTTATTGTTATTATTATATTTGTTCAACTTTTTGAAGGTCTGTAGCTGAATAGAAGAAGTAGGACTATATGAATAACCACGTTGAGAAGCAAACAAAATAACCATCAGTGACAATCAGGTGCCCAGCTGGCATCATGATGGGCCAGCCATAGGATGGGATTTGCCCTGGGGACTAAAGAGAGGTGATCACCATAGGTGGAAGATGGAGTGATCATTAGGCAGATGGATCATGCGTGCATAACTACCCAACTTGGTCATGAAGGTGGGCTCCTTATGGAAACACTAATCCCGTCATGTGTGTAAACTGAATTTATAGGCTATTAATTGTAACTCATAAGGTGACTTGTGAAACTTGATTTGCAATGGATGAAGGAACAGGAAGAACATATGGCTGAGGTATTCTGCCATCATCCTGTAAATCAAAAAGTATATATGTAATTTGCTGAGTATGAAAATGAATTTGTAAAGTTTGCTGAATTAAGACAATTCACTTAAGGAAAAAATTCTAAATAGCAGTTAGTTGTATTATTTAGAGAATATCTGTATATTCACAATGACGAACTGAAGGTAAAGTGCCTTCATGGTTTTCAAGTCATTTGTACACACCTCTTGTGTGAGAACATATTAATTTTGTGGCATATTTATTTTTATTCTAGCGGGCATCATTTTGATAGCAACAGCGTGCACTTGTTTTTATTCTCCTTTTTCTTGGCAACAATCTCTAAAAAGACTCTTTTTCATCTTCACTGAGCTTTTTTCTTCAGCTGCAAATTGTAAGTTCCCAATAAATTACCCCCAAACCATCTCAATTGATTTAACAGCTGCTAATTGTCACTACAGAAATGGGCAGAGATTGACTTCCATGTCATTATTTAAATTCAGCAGACACTTGCTAGTGTTATATAGGAAGCATCTTAATTCCTGTTGTACTTCTGATTTCTAAATGGTACTTGCACTGAGTTTGTCTTTCTTGCGCTGTGTTCAAATCACAGGAAAATGTATTTTCTGAATGTATTATTAGATCTCTTGGCCTAAATGAACATCTTATTTCCTACCTGGCTTTTATTTTTCTCTAAATTCCAACCACTGTCAACAGAGGAAACAAATCTGCACATCATTCTTTCTTCATAGTATCCAATTTAGTACGTGCCATTCAAATAATTTATGTGACGTTTCAGTCTTTTTTCTAACTCAGCCTAAATTTGCATTAAAAATCTACCCTATTTGCTTCCATTTTGTGGCTACATGCACATAGTCTAAAGACACAACATGTAGAACCTAATCCCAAAGAGTATTTGGACATACGCCTAATTCCACTCTCATTGAAGAGAGCTTTTAAGTTTGTGCCCTCAGTTTTCTTTTTAGAAATCGAGGAGGAGGGTAAGGTATTCAGGGATACAAGCTCAGAAGATAGCCTTCAGCTTCAGTTGTCTACTTCATTTTTAATTTTGTTTATTCATTTCTAATGCAGTAAAAGCTTCATGAATAAATAACTCCTAAAAAAAGATCTGCACAGTAAATACTCAGAAGGACTACCACTCTATTAAAGGAACATTACATATGTTTTCTGTGCATTACAGCTATGCTTTCTACTACTGTATATCCTTTCTAGTTTAAGATCCCCAAAGGTGAAGAGTGAGACATACAGGTCTATTTATTGCTGCAAGGAAGACCTGATGCTGCAGGAGCAGGGTTCACTCTGGCTCCTTGAGGTGACAGAGTATGTTTTGAGAGCGTAGATCTCTGAGGGGTGCTATGGAAGAGCCTCTTAACATTTCCTGGTTGTAAATGTTGAAGTTAAACTTTCTTTTCCTTTTGCACATTTTAACTGGTTTGGTTGGAGATATGAAATGTGAGTGAGAGGAAGCTGTTATTCAGTTTGGGGCTATTTTTAATTCCATAGTGTATATAATATATTCAGAAACCTTTTCTTAAAGGCAGTCTGCATTCAGAGCTGCTAAAGAGTATCACTTCTTTATATAGTTTATGGGGTAATTTTCATTAGATGAAGTTCTTACTCTATGGACAGAAGTGTATGATACCTACACCAATTACAGTAATTGTGCACTGGAACTTGGCTTTAAAGGAGAAAGCTGTTTGTTTAGCATGTAGCACTTTAGGACTACAAGACAGGAAAGTGTCTCGATTTGAAGAAAAAATAATAAGGACCACTTTGGAGCAGATTGTACCTTATGTTACTTTACATTACGGATAGCTTAGTGATCATTCAAATTAATGTTATCTTGCTTGCCATAACATTAACTTCTCTGGAATCTCTCGGAAACACAAGTCATAAATGGGAAATGGCTCCAGAGCATGCATGGCTCCAGAGGGAGCCGCACTGTTTCTGCAGAAGCAGAATTAGGCAGAACTGGACAATGTGACTGCCGGGGCAGGAGCATCCTAGGAAAGATCATCACTCGCAAGAAACTGGGGCAAAAAATCTTGGGAGAATATGACGGTTTGCTTGGTGCAGATGCTGCCCGCTGATTTTCCCCATCACTCAACTCAAACTATTGTGTTCATTAGACTTAAGAACAAGTAGCAAAATTTTGAAATAACACCAGCAGTTGTGGACAACTCTCCTGGAATTACCAAAGTAGCAAAGAAAAACAAAACTCTGGGACTAAATCCCTTTTAGCTGATAACTTCTATATGGCTCTCTGAAAATAAGACATAGAATCATAGAATCACAGAATGGCCTGGGTTGAAAAGGACCTCAGAGATCATCGAGTTTCAACTCCCCTGCTGAGTGCAGGGTCGCCAACCACTAGACCAGGCTGCCCAGAGCCACATTCAGCCTGGCCTTGAATGCCTCCAGGGATGAGGCATCTACAACCTCCTTGGGCAACCTGTTCCAGTGCGTCATCACTCTTTGAGTGGAAAAGTTCCTCCTAATATCCAACCTAAATCTCCTCTGTCTCAGTTTAAAACCATTCCCCCTTGTCCTATTGCTATCCACCCTTGTGAACAACTGTTCCCCCTCCTGTTTATACACTCCCTTCAAGTATTGGAAGGCCACAGTGAGGTCTCCCCAGAGCCTTCTCTTCTCAAAAACACAGCCTTTAGGGTGTTACCAGCAATATTTGTCTGCTATTCTCAAGTCTCCTGACACCATGTTGATGCACTGAGCTCAGCGTGGGGCCGGCTCTGTCTTGTGAGGCTGGGCAGGGGCAGTTTATGCTGGCAGTACTCCCAGTGCCCTGATATAGATGGGGTGCTTTGGGCAAGGACCAGAACTCTTGAAACTTGTGACTGTCCATAAACAAGATGCTTAGAAGCATTCCTGCTTCTGCTGACATCTCTACACACAACATGATAGTACTGTTATTTATATCCTATAACATCTTAATCATTTATCACCTTCCATCTGTGCTGCACACTCAGGACTTCATCTCTTAGGAACATCCACGGGTCCATAAGCATCTTACCAGAATATTTCTGCAACCTTTTTACATCCTGTTCCTATTGCCTAGAGAAACAAACCAAAGTAAGTGAAAAGTAATACTTTGTTGGAAAAAAAAAAAGGTAGTAAAAAATTTATTTTGCTCTGGCCCTGTTATTTTCTCTCACAATCATTTTTCAAATAAAAGCCTGTTTTCCCATTTCTCTGCACCAATTACCTCCTCAATTACAAAGACTTATTTTTGTTCATGTAGGGCTGTGAGATGTAATATTTCATTGTTTTATTGGGTGACAAATTGCTTTTCTCCTGCATTCAGCAATGCATGGTCATTTCTGCTGACTCACTTCCCCAGTCAGAGAAGGTGGATGCCACCAGTTCCAACCAAGAGGTACGAACAGCTCACAGATGGGACATTATGAAGGAGAACACTTTAGAACAAAGCAAATCAAAATCAAAACCTCTCGGAGCACTTTTGGCCAAAGACATGCGTAAACATGGTTTATGCACAAGCATATGTGTATATATTATTGGGAGCACAAGGATGTTTATATCCAGAAAGATTATTCTTTCTCATTGGTTAAGGTTGCTGCCTTAGCAAGTTAATGCCCCAGGCCAAAGAGGTCATGTCCAGGATACTTCAGGCTCCTTTCCACCAGACCAAATGCAAGAGGCAAGAGACTTGCTCCAGGGGTGCACACTGCACCAGGGAACAGGAGGCTGGAGGCTTCTGGGCTCTTGACGTATATCTCAAATATAAGTGACCAGATCCCATTGCATAAGCAGAGCAAGGCAGCCAGATCTGCTGCCTGGGAGAGAACTGCTTTCCTGAAATTCCCTTGTGATGTAGTGCCACGTGAGCTTCTTTTGTCTTACTACATCATCCACTGTAGTTAGAAACATCCTTGTCTTGTACTGCTTGGCACTAACAATGTGGAGATAACATGTAACTACTCTGAAGCACAAGGTAGTGTGCTGACAGCTTTGTAGCGTCTCCTTGGCTGTTTTATGGGCTGCTCAGTACAAGAATCAACACTACCTCTTTCCTAAGCTCAGAATAAGAACAAATGCTGCATGATGCGGAACACACCTCTAACCACTGTGCAAAACTAAATGGTTTTCCTGAGTCAGTGCAAGAATCCAAGTGGATGAAATCTGGACAGATAATTAAGTACAGTGCTACTCTGAAGAGAACTGTTATTAATCTTTCATGAAGCAACATCAGTCTTTATGAACTAATTTTAAGGTCAAACCTTGTTAAACTTAAGGAAAACATTTATTGGTGAATTTTCATGTGTATTACTTAAATACACTGGTTTGTGGTCTGAGTACTGCAGGTCTTAGTGTATCTCTCATTTTATAAATCAAGGAAATAACACCCTGATCACTGGTGAAATTCATATTTTCTTTGACAGAAGATGCATGGACTACTTTTCTCTTCTTTAAAAGGGAAATGGCCAAAGGAAAATTGTCCCTGAAGACTACATTTTTCCTTCAATTTCACTTTGAATGTCTTTTAACCCACAGTGCAGACCACACAGAAGAATTTTGCATAAAAGAGAGTTTTGATTGGTTTAATCTCCATGTCATAGTCAGCTATGAATTCAAACTCTCTCTTCCTAGAGTGTGAAAATGAAGATTTTTGTCAGCCAAAAAAAACTGTGAAGAAAATATACATAATGTCTGAAACCTGTGCCATGATTGTCCTTCAGCTCTTCTCTAACCCAGTGTCACTATTTAATAAATATCTATATTTTAAATCTAAATTTCCAAATGCCTTTAATGATTTTATAATAAATATTTTACTTATTTAATTTCTGTCTTATTAGAGGGGTTGCTTCATCTCAGAAACTGCAAACTTTTCATTTATGCAATTTTTATCACGTAAAAAAAAAAACCAAGGCTCCTAAGAGCAATATTAAAGCAGTGAAATAACCTTATTATGTATATATTTAAATAACTTCAAGAACTGGATTCTAAATCCTAGATTGTAACTCCAGCAATGTCCTAGATGCAATGACATGGTTATTTTTTTTTTCCTGCTCTATATTTAGATAGTCTTTTTAACCGTCCTCTTCTCTTGGAAGAAGGGAGATGCGCTTAACTCCCATCAGCAACTGATCAGCTGCTACTGTCAGTCCTGAGGTCAGGTGCGTCACCTGCTTTCCACAAAACCAGCACGCAGCTCAGCTGTGCAGCAGATGGACAAGGGCACGCGAGAACTGTGTGTACACGTGAGCTGAGACAGATGGCCCAAAGAGCTTTATCCTGTGGGGTGTAGATGGGCTCCTCCAGGAGATGCTGTGTTAAGAGGCAGAAGGACATGAGTGATATATTCAACTTTTTTCTTTTGAGGAAACAGAAGCAAAGCCCTGAAGATGAAGCGAAAAATGAGAGGCTTGTAATCCCGTGGCTGTGTGGTATTGTTTTGCGCATGCTGGGGAGTTAGCCTACTGGCTTACATGATTGCTTTTGGCAAACAAAAATACTCTGTTCTTTGCAGATCTCTGAAAAATATTTAAATCTTCTACTCCTTCCTGAAGCAGTATTGTAGATGTGGATGGCAGCAATTCTGTGATAAACACTTAGAAAACCCCACTATGATAGCTAAATTACTTTGAAATGCTAAACACCATGGAAGTTGGGTAGAATTGAACCTACAAACATAATTTCCTACCAGTGTACAGAATCCTGACTGTGAGTTTACTGATCTGAAATAGACTGAAGCCTCTATAGACTATAGACTGTGCCTCTGCTGTGGTTCATTTTTTTCACCTCCTCTATATGGTGATTTTATCTATAGAACTCAAAAGATTTCTCTTATTACTTAAGTAACCAATTAACACAGCGAGTGTTCCTTTACCTAATTCGCTGAGGCACACAGAGGCTCAGTTAGCTCTTCAGCACAATGTACAGTCATTGTTGCACAAGGAATACAGTACATCTGCCCTCCATTTTATTCTTGCGCTGCAACCATTCACACTTCCTGCTGCCACAGTCAATTTGGAGAAAAGTACAATTTAGATTTCTTTTAGAACACTTCTGCTTGCCTTTTCAATTAAAATATCAGTGGAAAGAACTCTAAACTATTGTATGTTGACTACCATGTTGTTCTCTCTTCTCTATCCTCCCTCAAAAAAGAAACTTCTTCCAAAGCTGTATGTCCTCTGCTTTTATTTGCTTACTTTTTCTGGGATTTAAGAGTTGCTATTGAGAGCAAAGTGGAGTTTGTATCCACAAAGAAGAAAGGCTGTGTTCTCAAGTGTGGTCAAAAAAAAACCCCACACAGTCTTTTTTTATGTCACGTTTTCCTCCCTTTATACTGTTCCTTTCTATTTCATTAAATTAAATGGCAATTATCTTCTTTCATGCATTCATGTTCTTTAGAACAGGAGGGAAATTACTAGGTACTAATCACTAGAATCCTTAGTTATTAGCTGCTGAATAGAAATGGGCATTCTTCCACTTGCTCTTGACCCTTATTTCAAAATAGAGCTCATTTATCCTGAGAATGAAGGAAGATATTTCCTACAGAATGGAAGTGAGGGAAAAACAGAGACTTGGGCAGAAATCATAATGCAGAACAAACACCCTCTCGGTGCCACTGTATTTTCCCCTCTTTTGAAAGCAGAAAGGTTCCTCTCCTGCTTACTAATTTTATGATGACATCCAGATAAAATGATAAATGAAGTTCACTTTCACAAGTGCTTTTTATTCATAGTCTTTAAAAACCACAATCATTAACAACAACAATAACAAAAACAACAAAAAAAACAGCAAACCAAAGCACAAATACAAATCCTGGAGAAGAAATGCATAATATATAAATACAACAGTTAATTAAAAGATGAGAACTAAGAGATTCACAGCTGTTAGCCTGTGAACAAAACTTGCTGAAGCACAGATTGTTGTCTGCTATTTCTACGTGGATTCTTAAAGTGTATGCTGTTCGAAGAGTTTCTAATAACGGGTGAGTGACTTGACTGCAATCTGTGATTTTTGTGATTTTTTTTTTCATTTTTTTTCCTGCAGGAGAATCTGGTATGATCTTTTGGTTTAGGCATTTCTGTTTGCTATTGTTTGTGCTGCCATACATTTGTATCAGAGAAGTCCAAGTGAAAGAAGTGTTCTTTGTGGTTTTAGTGGGAAGGGTCTTAAGTTCTGGTGGTCATCATTTCCTGGGAGAGCTAGGGTAAGGGCTAGGTAAGATGGATACTGCTAGAATATTACATCCTTAATGGGTTTTTCAATCTGAAAGAGATTGGGAAAATTCTCTGGATGATTCATCACCTACTGGATGCAAAAGAGAAGCCTGTGCCAAAAGTTTACAGCTCCTTCAGAAATTAAGAATATTCACTTAACAAAGAGCTTTTGGAGGGCTTAAAATCCTGAATTGTAAAAATACGAGTTGGCAGGATAGATCCATCAAGAAGGCTTTACAGATTTATAATGGTATAAGGCATAGCAGTGTTCATTGTTAGCTTTATAGCTAGTTGTAGACCTCAGGACATTAATAACACTTTCTTATTACTAGCCTGAGGATTAGATTTGACAACAGTTATGGATCCTTAGAGGTAGCCCTTTAGGCTGCATACATATAGTCTCTATCAGACGAGCCAGTGGATACAGGCCAGTTCCTGGCCAAGTGCCACAGCCTATATTGTATCTGAGGCCTTTTGGAAGGAGCTGCAGCCAGTTTCCATTTAAGAAAGACTGACCTTCAGCACGAGAAGTATCCTGAAACATATCGTGCCCTTCCTTGTTGTGAATGGCCTGCATAGTCTTTATAAGGGTACAGCCCTGATGTAACCTCTTTGATCTCTAATCACAACAACTGGATAGTAAGGTATCATGATGTTACTAGTGCTAGACCAGAGACAAAACTTTAGAGCCATCCAAACTCAAAATAAAAAGGCAAGTGATCCATAGTGAGCTGGGTAAAGTATATATTCTATGTATTCCCAAGTACCTTTGGTTAGAGACTAAAGGAAAGGAGGTTTATTCCAGCTGGAAGGCTTCTCTTTCCTGTTTCCCACTGCTGGTGTAACCCAGGTATCAACAAGTGGAGAAGGAAGAGCAGCACCCACTGTGGGTCCCTGTCTTTCCCACCAACAGCAGGTGCAGAAACCTTGTATGAGGAGTCCAGCGTCTGAGGTCCCATGTGGGGGAATCTCCCTGGCCCCAGACTGACAGCACAACACTTCTGTGGCCCCTGCATCCTAGATGCCATTAAGGGAATTGTTCTCTAACCGCTCTAGCTCCTTTCACTGAAGAGAACCAATTAAGAACAGGAAAATCTGATGTTCACAACTTGCAACATGACCCTGGGTGTCATCCCTTGGTGGGAGCTGTCTATCCAGGCATATGGCTACTTGCCAGGATGTGGGAGTGAAACATAGCAGCCTCAGAAATTCCTAATTCCAAAGCTGAAATTGCTCATTCTCTCACTTATTGAGTCAACAGCTAACTTCCAAAAAGGCACATCCAGAAAATCAAGGCCTCCATTTAAAAATAATAATAACAACAAAAGATCATCTAATGAGACCTTTTTGTCATGAAAAGACAGAAAGGCTCTCAAGACAACTCCAAGGCACCAGATTGGCTGTGTGTGTGCCTCAGCGGTGCCAAGCCCCGTATGAGGGCAGGCTCACACACATTACTCACGGTGCTGGGCACCATTCTCCCAGCCAGAGATCACAGCACGGGTATTGCGGTGAACTGCACCCATAATTATCCAAAATTCCAGCTTTTTGGACTAACAGGATCCCCACACCGGCCTGAGGGCACCAGCTCCTGTACCAGCGAGGCTCCAGCAGGGCTGGGCTCCAGCTCCCCACAGCTCTGCCCCACTGCACGCGCATGGCCTGGCCTTGGCCCATCCCCAGGGAGGTGCCTGGTGCCCCTCGTGCGGTACTCCTGGTGGGTGGGTGGGACAAGGTGGGCTGCAGCCCCTGCCTCGAGGGAATCACGGGCAGCCGTGACATCTCCAGACCCGCTTTCAGCTGTTAGAAAGAATATCCTCAGCAGATTATTCCCTCTTCATCTCCCTTGCTATCTTGCTCTGGTTACAGATGTACACTGGGGAGTATGAAGTTGTTGTCCCTTTCACTGTAAATTTACAGTTGTAACATAAGACTAAGTGATGATTTTGAAGCGAATTTTCATGCAGGAACACCAAACGGCCACACAGCAACCCATGCACTGGGAAATAAAGCAGTCAAACTGCCACCACGTGGCTGTCAGCACTCTGAATGCTCCTTCTGTGCTGCCTACCCAGTGCTGGGCAGATCTTCTGCGACCACAGGAGCCCTACTGCTGAGAACAGTGGAGAATCAGCCACGAAAACAATTTGCTAGGCTTCATTTGTAGAGATTTACAAATGGTCTAAGCAGTTGCGATAAGGAAAAAAGAAGTTCTAATTTTAAATGGCTTTCCAATGTGCTTATTTACAGCTCTTATAATATAAGTCCGAGCGTGGCTCTGCATATTTTACATGAAGAGAAATGCGTTCATAGTTTTTACTGAAATATTTGCAGTTAGAAGTCCATCGGACTGCTTCTGCTCTTCTACAGCGCTAACCACCCCGAAACACACATTTTAGATAACCGCCGTTGCATGATTTCACCGGACTTTCTCAGGCCCTCCCTTCCATCACCAGCACACCCCCCCCCACACACACACCAGCGCACTCCACCCCCCCGCAGCGCCACAGCCTCCTTCCCGCTCCGCCCCTCTGTGGGCAAACAACATACTCCCCGCCCCCTTACCCTGCGGGGACTGACTGCGCTTGCGCAGCCGCGTCCCAGTCACGCTGCCCGCTACGTTGGTAGGCGAGGCGGGACGAACTGTCACCTTCCTCGGATTCCATTGGTTGCCCAGCAGGCCGGGGCGGGTGCGCGCGCATCCCTGTGCCCGCCTTCCCCGGTTCGGGGTCGTTCCTGCTTCGCAGTCGGCCGAAGCGCTTCTCCCCTCTCCGATCTTCCTCTGCCGGACGTCGGTCACACGGCCCTGCTCTGAGCGGGGAAGGAGCCGCGCACGAGGGCGGACCGCCGCCTCGTCCTGCGGTGTGTTGGCGGCTGTTGGGGGGAGGGGGGGGTGGGAAAAGTCCGCCTGGCTTCGCGTAGCGCCCGGCGGGGCGGCCGTGCTGCGGGGCCATCCTGGCGGCCTCTGGGGAGCGGCCGGGGCCCCCCGACTGCTGGGCTCTCCGGAGGGAGGGGGTTTGCTTTTTTAAGCGTCAGCGACTCGCCCGTCGCGCCTGAGTGCTGTATTGGAAAAACTGAGATGTTTTCTGCCCTTAATTCTGCTGCATTTGAAATCCAAACGCGGCAAGGTTTGTGTATTGCTGAAGTAGTTTGTAAGGAAATCCTCCGCTTGAAGCGAATGTTTCGTTTGTTTTTTATAGGTTTGTCGAAAGTCAGGTGGTTTGTTTCTCTCAGAATTACCCCGTAACATTAGAGTATGTGATAATGGAATTAGTAGGTTAGATCCTCATCTTCTAACACTTCATTAGCAGTGGTATCCATGTTTCATTAACAGTCATAAGCAGAAGCTGAGTTGACATGGATGTCTAAGTATTTTTCTGAGTTTGCTGTTGAAGAAAGCGCTGTAATGTGAGGTAAGAAATCCATTACTGTGTTTGGGCTCCTCAGTAAAACCACTACAACTGTCAAAAAATAGTATTTTACAAAAAGTGAATCCTTATTTCTGTATTTAAGCATGACCACGTAGCCCTGAATATGTAGTTACTTCCCAGATAGGTCAAATATTCTTTAGTTTGCTTCCTGTGTACGTAAATACTTCTTGTTCAGTGTAAACACTGTATGTGTTTAGTATACATCCGTTGTATTTTCTAGTATGTTATCTGTAAAATCTGTTTAGTGCCCAACTTGGAGGAGTACCTGGATGTAGCTTTGTGGTTAGTCAGGATCAGTAAGACAATGCGTTTACATTGCTGATTGGTCCCACTGGAGTGCATGGTGGAATAAGTAAGAGCTGCTGTGCAAGCAGTTTGTACGTTCATGTCTCAGGATGTACAGGTTCTTGGGAAGATCAAGTTTCTGATGTTTTTAGGGAGGCATTAAGTACTTCTAAGGACAGAATTTGAGAGTCTAGGCTCTAAACTATAGATTGCATACAAGCCTTCTGCTGAGTTTGCTTGAAGTTTAATTTCCATGTAATCTTTGAAGGAAAAGCAGAAATGTGTGTCTTCTCCCCACTCCCGCCTCCAAATCTCCTGTTCATCCTGCATGTTTGTTTGTTTGTGGCGTTTCTTTGACTGTCTCCCACCACCCCCACCTTTGAGAGATTCCAGTGCTTCTGCTTTTATATCTGTCCCGCAAGAGTCTGAGTAACAGCTGTGAAATGCAGCGTTCTTGTTGATCTTGGTCTGTAACTGTCTGGCAGAATGAAACAGAGCACAAAGGAAATGCTTCATGTCCAGCTTCTTGCATTGGTACAGGAGATGCTCTGTAAAACTGTCTACTGAAGAGTTTAGCAGCACAGTGAAATTTCAGTGTGGACATTTGATTTTGCAGTACTTATCACTGACTAATATTAATTCATCTCACAGAGACTGAAAATACTGTTGAGAGAAACGACAAAATGAGTGGTCGTCGAAAGCGTGCGCCTCCATCAAAAATAGATGAGGCGGAGAAGAAACTGCTCTGCTGGAATATGCATGAGGATCGGAGAAATGAGTTGATAACGTTAGATGATGAACTGACTACTGAGGATGATATTCCAGGTCCTAGCACTTCCTCTGCATCCTTCTTTGTTATAAATGATGACAGCATTGACGAAGATCTTGTTCAAAAAGACAACAGTCGTTCAAAATCTGATAAGTTTTTGGCAGCTAATGACGGAGAAGACTCTAATTCCACCTCGACTCCTGTGTCAGTACAGCTAAATATTGTAGTCTTACCGTACCATGCAGATGGGTCCTGGAAAGTTTTACTGGGAGAACTTGCATTTTATCTTCCTTCTGAGCAAATTGTAAGTGAGGAGTTCCATGAAAGGGGCTTTACATTAATGAGAGGAGACTCCGACAATCACCTGCTGGTCTGCGTCCATAAAGGAAGTGAAGAAGAGTACAGTGACGGAAGGAAAGAATGCCTGGGTGCTTATGGGCAAATTATTTTGGTGGAACCAACTTTAGGTGGTGAAATACTGGAAGGCTTGAGGTGGCTGCAAAATAAAAAGATAATTGGACTTTATCAAAGACCTGGAGAGGGTCGAGCTCTAAAGGTATTGATTCATACACTTATGTGTATTGTTTTCCTTTTATTTTTGGTTGGAATTATTAAAAAAAAATTATAAAATAAAACCACTGAACAACATGTCTGGCAGCTATCGTATATTTTTTTTTAATGTGATGACATGCATAGTTTCTGCGTGCTTATGCAAATATTTTTCATGTGTTGCTTTTTTTTTTCTAAAGTTACCCTTTACTATTGCATTGCTACTAATGTGTTACTCAAAGGATCTAAGGACGCTTTTAGCGTTGACATTCTGTATCTTCCACAGAGCTATTTTGGTAGGTTCATACCTGTTTGCATCTGCTAATTTTGACAATTTGGTAGTTAACGTTAGTGCTGTTATTTTCCTGTCCTTCTGTGTATAATATTCATGGTGTTCTGATAATTTATTAAATGATTAATTTTATAAACATTTCACAGGTTGGAATCTACCTTCTGGAAGCAGGGTTAAGTAAACCAGAGTTTCTCAGTGATGGAGGTGGAAGACCCAAAAAAGCTAATCAGCTAATTCAAAAACTCATGGAAAAGTTCTACAGTTTTATAATTCCAGGTAATGTGATTCAATTGGATGTTGATGAATAGTTTTAATTATAAAAATGTCATTTTAGTAATTTTAAATATAAGGGACAATTTTAAGTTATTCCTGCCCTTTAAGTCTTACTTCAGTTTCCCGAAATGTTGACCCTTGAATTTTTCATGAATATTTGTTCTACAGTGCTTGTTGGATTTCTTACAGCAATGCAAAGAGTGAGACTGGCATGTTGTCACACTGCTGCCATTTTTTTTGAATAATTTAAAAATAACACGAAAACTGATGGAGTAGATTTTTCTTCATGTTTTCAATAAGTTCTTTTATCAAGAAAGGGCTTATTTCATGAAAAAATATACAAATCTTCTGCCCACAGTTATTTTCCCCACTTCTCTAAGAAGACCAACCTGTGTAAACACTTAAATATATTTTATTTGTGATCCTGTATGAGCTGGCAATGTTTAGGAGAAGGTGCTTATCAAATAAATAAGATCTGGTCATGCTATCCCTAAATTCTAAGGGAAGAGCTTTGCCAATTTTGTATATCTCTGTAACGGCCATAGTGTGTTAACATTAGCTTTCATGAAACTGATAGTAGCTGAGTCAGGTGCTGTCATGACGTATGTTTAAATAAGGTTTTGAGGCTTTACTTGATTTCATGTCTTTTCTAAATAAGTTGCAGCAAAACTTAGTGAAATGTTGACCAAAACTGAGCGATAGTGCATCTCCTGTGTATGCAGATGTGTTGGAGGAAGATGAGGAAGAATCTGACATGGAGCTAGAGCGGCAAAATATTGAAGAGCTTTATGACTTTGTAAGGCATACTCATCAGCAGGATATCCAACTCCTGAGAGAGGATGTGCAGCATCCTGCCTTAATTCCCATTCTAAGGCCATACCAAAGCGAAGCAGTGAATTGGATGCTTCACCGAGAGAACTTCACAAGCACTCCAGGTGGTGGCAAGTATACGGGTCAGCAAATTGAGGAAATCATTGAGGAAAATGGCATTGCATTGTTAGCGTAATGTCTTCTTGCTGTTTCATTAGATGTTTTGTTAATTGTATTATTACCATTTTTACAAAAGCTGTTGGGTAGTGCAGTAAGTGAGGAAAATGAACCTGCTTTGAACTGCAGGTGATTGGTCTTGTTGGTCATCAAGCATGGTGAAGGTAAATGTCTGCCTTTTGTGTTTAAGTGTCACAGTATGGCTAAGCTGTTCTAACAAGTGTGCTGTTTGTGGAGAAACCTTTGTAATAGTAACATGACCTCTTTCTCTGTAGAAAATGCACTGCATTTCTTATGGCGAGAGGTCGTCACTCTGGATGGAGTGAAAATCTACTATAATCCCTTCACTGGCTGGTATGTTTTTGTGCCTGTCTATATCTGAGAGCACCTCAAAGCTGATATATTTAGTTTGGGGAAAAAAAGGCAAACTGGCTTATATAACACATGGCTAAATAAGTAAATCTCGAGGACAATTCTTCTAGCTGCTTTTACTAATTTTGATGCAAATGTATAGTTATAAGATTAGTGCTTTAATTTGAAAAGAATGCTGGAGTCTTCACCCTTCACTTTCAATGTTTTTAAAAGCTGAAGGAAGGAGGCAATATAATGTTTTGTATTAATGATGGCTGTTGCATTTATGAGGGCTGCTCTGAAAGTAATGCCTCCTATTTTATGTTGGCCCATTATGTGGCAGTAGATGTTGAACCTTCCCACCAATACTCAGTTAAATTTTGTTGCCGTGTGACAGATGGCAGCAGAGGAGCAATCTGACCAAAATGGTATGTGACATAGAAGCGCAGATGAAGCGAAGGTGTGGAACTGAATTCCTCCATGCAGGAAAAACTTGCACCCTTTGACATTCATCGATGCTTGTTGAACACTAATGGAGACCAAACAGTGGATGTCAGCACAGTAAGACAGTGGGTTCACTGGTGCAGGTTTTTACACGTGCTGCATGCAGGTTCTTTTTCATGGCTGGTGAAATGCATAGCTAATGGTGGTGACTATGCTGAAAAAATAGTGTTTTACAGCTGAAAATTTCCTCTATCAAATAGTATAATTGCTTTCTTTGTATCTGTTACAGTTTCCAAGGAAACAAATAGGAGGCATTACCTTTGGAGCAACCTACATATTAGCTCTACTTTACTTTGATTGGAATAGAATCTTGCTAGTTTGCTTTTTTTCCTGTTGTAGTAAATAAATAATTTTCAGGCTTTTTTAATAAATATATGTATATTGAGACTGATGCTATAATATACTAAGATTAGTAAGATAAGGCCTATTTGGAGGGAAAAAAAATGCCTGTCATACACATCATACACATCATACATCTCTATCAGATTTGAACACCCAGAAAGCTCACTAGCTCTTATCAGCTCAGCTTTTCAAGGAGTGGTATCATTTATTAGACACTTGGCTTTACTGAGGCTGTACGGTGCGTTTGTGTCAATACTTGCTTCTGTCACACCTTTCTGTAGTCGCTGATTTTCACTTGGGAATGTACTTGAATTTCAGTATTATCCGTGAATACCCATTTGCTGGACCTCAGTGGCCTGGAGGTATTTTGGCAGATGAGATGGGTCTTGGAAAAACAGTTGAAGTGCTGGCTCTTATTCTGACTCACACCCGACAAGACATCAAACAAGATGATCTGACATTACCCGAGGTGAGAAAACTATGGGAATATTTATTATGAAGAAAATACTTTTCAGACTTAGTGAAATGCTTTCTTTTCTTGAGTTCATTGTTTTCTGTTTTATGTAAGTCCAAAATGAAAGCTGGATTCAAGTACAGTGGAAGTTTTAGCTCTGTAGTACACGATGCTCGGTGACGTAAATACTGGTGTGGTTTGCATGAGTAGCAGTTCCCTTTGTTGAAGGGGACTAGCCAGCAGCTGCTAGTAGTTTACGCACACTCCAGGGGTGTGTAAATAGGCAACTTAGTCTACTATGTTGGAAATCCCTCCCCTTCCATTCATTCTATTAGTGAGTATTAAACATCCATTAGATACAGCTTTTGTGCTGAAATAAGGACAATTTAAACACTGATTTGAGATTTGTTTCCTCTCAATCTTTGCTAAATAAACCCATTTATTATCTACAGTTTTCTTCTATCATCCTGCATCCTGTGAAATTCATATTTCACAAAAATAAATTCAGAGGTTTCTCTGAAGGGAGAGAGCCTTTATCCTTTCATATACTCTCGCTGCTTCTGGTGGATAACCCATTTTGAATTCATGGCAGCCTGTTTTGTTGCACATCTGTTCATAGTCTCCTACTTGCTTATAATTTTGAGTTAAAGAATTTATTCTTAGAGTAAGATTCTTCTCAAATGCATCAGAGGGTCAGCATTGAGGACTGTGAAGAGAGCAGTATTAGCACTAGAACGTCTGGCTATCCACTGGCAACAATAGCAAGTCACCACAAGTTTTGGAGAGCTGAACTTCTAAAATTGTTTCATGATAAAATTAGTTGGGACAGACATCTTAGCTAATATTTTGGTTTTTTATCAACAGAGTTGTATGACGTAAATTAAGTGTCAGAGAATATGTCTGTATGACAACTAACAATAGAAATATTGGCACTGGATGATTTGTTCTGGTTTTGGGATTCTTTTTTATATCTAGATTCTTGAGTGTACAGCAACTTAAATTAAATCACTAGTCTTGAATCACTAATAACAGAGTAAGTGTTATTTAGGGCAAAAGCTAAAAAGAGAGACTTGTTTATTATTTGAGTAACTTAGGCTTTTCAACTTGCATTGCTTTGCTTATTTCTCTTTGTAGCTATATATAAAATATATACTTTTTCTCTGCCCTTCGTCATCAGTAACTTTGATCAGTTACAGCTGTAGATTGTTGCTGCTCAATTCTGAAGTAGGAGAGAACTCAAGAGGCTTGCTGGGCCACTCTTGCATTTCAATTTTCTATGTGGAATGCTGAACATTACCAAGAAGCTGAACCAAACAGGATATCATTCTGTATACTTAAAATGAGTTGAGCAAGTCAGTGAAATCAGCGTGCCATAAGAGTACACACTTTTGTAGTGGCTCAAGCATTTTTCAAATGTGAAAAGATAAATTAAGTTCGGAATTACAGTGAACAGGCGTGAGACAATAACACTATTTAATGTTGTCTGCATTAGGGTGAGCTCGTGAACTTCTTTGTTCCACCTCAACCTTCACAGGGAAGTAAAAAGAAAAAAACAAGGGAAATGGAACTTAAATTGAAGGAAAAAATACAATATCCCAGTAAGTATTTCTAATGACTTCTTTTCTAATACATTTTACTCTTGGTGTAATTCGTGGCCTTTGACTGTGAGTTCAAGGGTACTCTTTGCTTCTACGGATTGAAATGGTTCTTTTGCTGAGCACTGTGTTACTACAAACAGGCGATCTGCATTTAAAAGTTAAGTTACCAACTCAGGTGTTTGTGCTACAGAACTACGTGTACTTTGAGGTCATTTTTGAAGAGTTTATTCATCAAACTGAAATACACTGTCTTCATAAACTTCAATGAGAAAATTAGAAGGGACTTTTATTGTTACTCAGTATTGTCTTGGAATGCATATGCCTCAGTGATTTGCTGAAAAACAGTGATTTGCAACAATACCTCAAGTAAAGCGCATCATCAGAACTGCTGCCTGTACACTTTGCATTTTTTTCAATAAGAACAGACAGTTTTGGAGTTCATTTAATATTCATTCTCCAAGGTAATTTTAATTTTCTCTGAGCTGTAGTTTTTTTGCTTTGATTTTACATACAGGCTTAAGAGTGATGGTGTTAGCAGCCGTGAAGGAAATGAATGTGAAGAAAGGAGCATCTATTTTTGCAATATTTAAGTATATCGGTGCTGTATATAGGTATGACACACAGAGAAATAGACGGCTTCTCAAAAGAACGCTGGAAAAACTAATTGCAGATCAAGTAGTAGAACAAGTGAAAGGACATGGTCTGGCTGGGTCTTTCAAGCTGGGAAAGAATTACAAGGAACAGAAGAGACGAGAGAGAACCAAAGAACAGGTAAAACTTGCTTCAGTAGCCACTTCAAAGAATGTTGTGAGGGCAGATCTTTCTACTGTTTGCATGCCACTATCAGCTGTGTTGCCTGTATGTGCAGGTTCTGTGATACTCGCCTATTTGTAAAAAGAGAACCTGCAATATTTGCTTTGAAGTTTGCAAAGAAGCAGAGATTGTAAGAAGGTTAAATCTGGCATAAATACATTTAACTACATCTGTAATAATACTTTTGAAATACTACTCTAGAAGCAGGCAGGTATGTTGGATTTAACCGTAAAGTTGCGTGGTAAACTCTGGTAACCAAATATTAACTAAACCCTGAAAGCAGAGATTTATATAAAATGTTAAAATCAGTGTCTTGATGTTATTGTTTTTCCTTCTTTTAAAAAAAAGGAGGAAGTCTGACAATCTTGGTTAATTTTACTTTGTAGATAGCAAAGACTTCAGGAAGGATTCAGAAGAAGCAGTTGTCTGATGCTAATACGCAAACCAAAGAATCAAAAGATAGTGATGTCACTTCTACAGATGTCCTTAAAATCCCTTTACGAATGAATATTGCCACAGAAGAACATGATTATTGTGCAACTAACAAAAATGACAGGAAATCTGAAACAGATTATGAAAACTCTGTGGAAGAGAATAGCATTCAGCAGAAAACTGTGGTCCCAAAATCTCCTGACTTGCATGGCAAGCTCCTCATTTCTAGTGACATTAGCAGTCATTCTGATTTTGATGATTCTAAAAGTACAGCTGATGTCCATCAGGAAATCCCAAGATCTTCACATTCACAAGAACATGCTAGCAGTAGCGTACAACGTACCAGCTCTGTATTTCCGTTTAATACCTCTGAATATCGTTTTGAATGCATCTGTGGTGAGCTTGGATTGGTTGACTATAAAGCTCGTGTGCAGTGCCTGAAATGCCATTTATGGCAACATGCAGAATGTGTAAACTATAAAGAGGAGAACTTGAAGATCAAGCCCTTTTACTGTCCCCATTGTCTTGTGGCAATGAAACCAGTTTCCACAGGAGCAACTCTCATCATTTCTCCAAGTTCTATTTGTCATCAGTGGGTAGATGAGATCAACAGGCATGTGAGGTCATCATCTCTTCGAGTTCTGGTAAGACTATATAGTTTCATGTTCTGGCGAGTTTTTATCCAAGCTCAGAGTTTCCTGTCTGTCTCTGTTAGGTAAAGTTTAGAGGTGTCTTTGTCTTCTCTCTTAGAATTCTGTATTTTTTTCTATCAGACCAACACTTTTTGGCACCACATGGTGCATTTGTTTCTGTAACAAACTGCGTTTCGTTCTATTTTTTTCTTACTAGTTGATCATTGGGAGACAATACAGTGGACTAGATGTCTTTATCTTACAGAAGCAAATTTCATGTAGTAGGAGCAACATGTGATTTCTAAGAAGGAAAGCTGTTATGTGTCTTTTTTCCTAAAGATTACCAAGGGACTTAGAAAGGCCTGAGTAGAGAAGTGTTTCAGCAGTGTTCAGTCTTACTATATCATTATGCACATAGCTCCCTGACAGTTGCTTCTCATTTAGTTCCAGATATAAAAAAAAAAAGACATTTCAGTAGGTAAAGAGTGTACTTTCAATTTTTTTTAATGTACTTATCACAGTATTCAAGAGTAGACATTATCTTTTATCAAAATTAATTTATTTCTAGTTCAGGCAAACAATTAAACTGATGATCTTGAAAGCCCTTTCCAATGCAAACTATTAGATGGTTAATGATGTAGTCAAGTCTTGTCCATCGTATTTTTAATAAGCAAGAACCTTTGTAGTGGTGAAGTGCTTAGAGACCACAGATCCCTCGTTTTTGAATAAAATGGCAGTAGTAGTAAGCTGATAAAGAGAGGAACCTTTGTGTCCAGGAATGTATCTGGTATCTGCATGGGTGTCCAAAGTGCAACTGAAATCTAGGCCACCAGTAAGCTGTTTGTGTGAATAGTCTATAACTAGCTTAGACAGCTAGCTTCGGTGCCACAGCTAACAAACGAGTAACCTGCACAGTTTTCCTGGGACTCAGTCCAAGTTTTATGCTGGCTTTGAAAACTGTCAGAATGGTAACAGTAAAACTGCTGAAATACTGAATGTCAGCTCTTTAAAACAGTGACGTCTTACCTTCGAAGACGCAGTTTACATTTTCTTTTAACTGCCAACTGTAAGCCATCCATGCTGGCTTTCAGTGCTGTTTCCATTTATTTTGTTTTCTGTGAAGCTGGAATGAAAAGAGCTCAGGCATTTCAAAGAACCGCTTTCCCCTGTTAACAGATTTTGCACTGCTTATGACCTATATGAAATTCTAATGGTTCTATATAATAGAACGAGGAATTAAAATTTATCCACTGCTGGTTTTGCCTTATTTATCCTTTGCAGCAGGTTGTCTTTTCCTGCTGCTGTGGAAACAGCCAAAACTTGGTGAAGTTACAGACTTCCAGAAAATCTGTTCACAAATGCTGAGATCATTAGACTTTGATAGCTGTTTTTTCTTAACAGTTGCTTATGTGAATGTGCTGTGTTTCAACATTTTGGTTCCTCCCTTGTTCATGTGCATTAACCTGGTCTTACTTGCTCAGTTGTTGCGTTCTGGAGCTGAACAGGAATTTTCTGCATGTATTTCAGTTGACAAAAACTTTGTTGCCTTAAGCATGTGGAACAAGAAGATTACTGCAGTAAAAAGTGCTGTAACAGTGAGAACAGTTGAAGTTAGCAGTGGCAAGTAAACAGATCCAGGGCTGAAGAGAGAGGGTAAATCAATTCAGGTTTCATAAGATCAAATCAATTTTGGTATTTTGAACTATTTGTTGACTTAAGAGCACATTAAAGATTTGTTATGCTTTGAAGGACTAGGAGGGTGGTGTGGTATTCTTAAACAATAAAAACAAGTGTTTATAGACAATTTCAGATAAGAACGCTCTGTCTTGATTGAAGTGTTTATGTAATTGCAAAATCTCAGAATGAGAGAGGTACCAGAAGGTAATCACATTGACTGAAGGTGAGACTGGATTATAGATCATTTCTAAAGAGATTGGGATATCCCCGTATCTGTGAGAGAAAACTATTGTAATATTGGGATTAATGTATAGATGTCTAGGTGGATAGCAAGATGTATCCACTGCTAAAATTTTTGAAGAAAGCCATGGATGCCAGTAATTTTGGAGTACATTTCTAAGATAAATTAGGGATAAAAGAAATAATGTTTTTTCTCATAAAAAAAAAAATCGATTGCTATATATCTCTGATAGTAATTGCTCTTAGCTAAAAATCCTGAAGATGACAAAACATGCTTATGCTAAATATATTTGATTGGTTAAATTGTGTGTTGTACCACATGTTATTTGAAGTTTTATCATCACAGAATCATGGAATGGCTTGGGTTGGAAGGGACCTCAAGGATCATCAAGCTCCAACCCCCCTGCCACAGGCAGGGCTGCCAACCTCCACATATGAGACCAGGCTCCCCAGGGCCCCATCCAACCTGGCCTTGAACACCTCCAGGGATGGGGCATCCACAACCTCTCATCATGTTTTGATATTCTTAGTATATTGAGACTCATGATATTAGCTGTATTTTCTTTAGATCCAGAATGAGATCATGGGGAAGTGTGTAGTAGAATGTTTGATTGAGCTTGTAAATGTTTTTTGTTTTAAACTGCTGTATGTTTCCAAAAGGATTAAACTGAAATTGATGAGGGAGATAAGAAAAATACTGATACTGAACAAGTGCCACTGTGAAAGATTTATAATAGAACTCTGGTGCACAGGGATTGTTTCGCACTGGGGTATTCTTTCCATTTCATGAATCTCCTTAAAGGTTGTTATTGTAGATAAGGCATTACCCAGAGTATCATTTTGTTTTTAACTATTTTGTTATTTTGCTGCATACTGCTGGTTTTGCCTTATCTTCTGTGGAATTGTTATGGGGTGGATGATGAGGGGAATGAGAAGAGGAAGGTAATGTCCTGCTGCAGTAAATGAGAGGAGAGAGCGTGTAACACTGACTGGCATATACTGCTTCTGAGAACGTAACAGGGTATTTAATCTTGCCTACAACTGTTGCAACAAATAACTGTTGTAGCTAATCCTAAAATTTCTTTTTTTCTAAAAAAAAAATCAGTATTTGAAGTCTTGTGCATACGTAAATAATTATACATAAAGATGGCATCAATGTGTTGCATTTGTTACCGGTATTATTAAAGTTCTTCCACTATATTACTTCATGAATACAGGCTTTATTTTCAGAAGAACTCTTCTGAAAGTATGCATGTAATAAGCTATACTGATATTTTTGCTTTTTTATTATTGTCTAAATCTTTTCTCTTGTACCGTTGCATACAAATCGATGTAGGTGTATCAAGGTGTGAAGAAGCACGGCTTTTTGCAGCCACACATGTTGGCAGAGCAGGATGTGGTCATCACAACGTACGATGTCCTCCGTACTGAGCTGAACTACGTAGACATACCCCATAGCAACAGCGAAGATGGGCGCCGCTTCAGGAACCAGAAGCGGTACATGGCCATCCCAAGCCCCTTAGTAGCAGTGGAGTGGTGGAGGATCTGCCTTGATGAAGCACAAATGGTTGAATGCACTACTGCAAAGGTATGACATTCTCAGTCATGCATTATTTAACCTGGAAGGCTTTTGACAAGCTTACTGTAAGTAATTAAAGAAGCCTCCCCCAGCTCCTAACATTCGCTGTGCTTGGGTCGTTTGTCCTTGTAGCTTGTTCTTTCAAAGGGAATTTTCTGTTGGAGATTTTTATTATTAAATGTTTCTCCTGTTGGAGTTTTAACAGACTGTGAAATGTATCCAGCTCAAAAAAGTATAATCTATACTGACAGTTCAAAGAACTAGGTCACCATGTTGTATATAGTGCTTGATAATTTTCAAACAACGCTAGCCTGTTCTGTAACATGGTTTAGAGGCATAGATACGTAGCTTGGATCTAGAAGCTAAAATAATCTACGACATCTCTGGAAATTCTTAGGTCTGCAGAGGGAGATAATTTTAAATAGTACTTTTCCAGTGTTTGCCCAAGATCGGAAGACAAAAATGCTGCTTACCTAATGATGTATAGGTCATAATATTCCTTTTCTGTACACTGCTTTTGCTGTTTGTCTCTTGTGAACATTTGATTGCGGTTGGTTTGTTCAAAGTGGATGTAGCTTTTATCAGCTTTTGGTTACCTTCAAAAAAGCTCAGTAACTTCTTACATGTTTTCATAATGTATTGTATTGATGTTGCTTATAGTTAAGTTCATTTTTTAGACTGAAAAATGTGTTCTGACTAAAAAGAAATAGTAACGTTTTCAGACTGTGTCCCCCTACTTGGTTTTCTTTTCCATTGGTTCTGTCTTTTTTTTCCTAGGCTGCTGAAATGGCACTCCGTTTAAGTGGAATCAACCGCTGGTGTGTCAGTGGCACTCCCGTGCAGCGAGGGTTAGAAGGTGAGATCTAATGCAGCAGTGTCAGCTGTGGGTTTTCCTTGTTCTATTAATTAGGCAGTTGTTTGAAGCCGTTGAAATGTCTGCAAGTTTTGCTCTGTATTTACAATGTACTCTGATTTTGCAAGTCAGAAACTGTAAGTATGTAATAAAGTCATCAATAAAATGTATTGCAATAAAAATTGCAGATCTGAAATCTCATCTCCCTGAGTTAAGAAAATATGTTTAGGAAAGGAGCAGCTATGTGTCGAACAGTTGTCTCAGCTCTTTTCTTTTATTTCAGAGTGAGTAAATGTTAACCTCTCTGTTACAGCTAAAGAGTCTGCTCTGGTTCTAGAGTCTCAAATACAACAAGTCATGCTGAATTTGCTTTTTGCGTAGCCTTCTAAGAAATAACTGTGGGCACTGACATCCAAGTACCTACCAACCATTAATATAAATTCTAGAAATCGTATTAAAATAAAGCTCTGTGGAACTGTTTTAAGTCTTTATATAGACTTAATGAATTAAGATGAGATGTGGAGTAGGGAGCTATGTGTTAGGTGTCATTTACCTGGCCTTTTTTGTGAGGTATTCAGTTTCCATAGGCAGGCTTTAGGCAAACATAGGAGTAAAGAAGGGAACTGACTGAATCTTTCGATCTCCCTGTGTTCTTTGGTGGATTTAGAAATAAGGGCTACACACTGAGGCAATCAGTTTAAAAGTGGATGAATCAGTGGAAGCATTTATATACATTCCTAATCTATGGTTCAGATACAAAATTATTGTAATAGTCAATATTGGATATTAATCTGATATGGAAATGTGAATAAAATCTTTAAATACATAAAGAATCTGTTAGCATATGTAATTAATAAAGCAAAAACTGTAGTAGAAAGTGACTGATTTGATTGTCACAATTACCTTGATTGAGTCCCTCATGTGTGATAGGATTGATTTGATCATATCTGAAACATCATATTGTCTGTAAGACGTGCTGGTGTACAGGCTATACAGAAAAGCCCCTGCCACACAGGACATGAAAGCTGTTAATTTGCACCTATACCTGCCACTGCTGTAATGAAGTGGGAATCACTCTCTTGCTGTGCAGATATGGTTCCGGGAGTTTGCTTCCCATCCTCTATGATGTATATGGTGAATGTCTTATGGCTCTCAGCTGAATACTGAGATGATCATCAAAGTAAAAGAGTAAAGAATGTAGCCACTACAAGCTCTTAAAGAACTGGAGCGTACTGTCATGTATGTCTCTTTCTGTGCTGTTCACGTGAAGCACTTTAACATGTACTCCGGTAGTTTTCCACTAAGTTTCAGGTACAAGCTTAAAGTTAGCGTGTCCTAAAATTTCACCCCTCAAAATGATGGACTTCTGAATTAGGCAGAATTAGCAAGCTATATTCTGTCAAAGTAAGGAAACAATAGTAGTGTATTCTGTTAATTTCTGCTGCTATAGTAGAAGAGTGAGCATCTCCCGAATTACAGCCACTTCAGGATGGTGGGCAGACAGTTGGTGCACAGCAGGCTGAAAAGTAATAATACCGAGCAATATTGTTTTAGAAAAATCTGGCAAACTTAGCTAACCATATGCAGTCGTGTAATTTCTGCCTCTCACCCTTGCTCTGAGTAGGTTTAGATTCATCAGTCTGTTCAGCTATACTTGAAGTTAGGGAATTGTCTCACAAACAGCCGTGTTCCAGCAAGTTCTATAAGAATCAATAGCTAACTAAAGGAGAGGCTTCTCCTCCACACCTGGCCCTCTGCCTCCAGGTAATTTATTTTTTTGAGGGAATGGCTAGAAAATAAGTGGAAAAGATGGTAGCTAAAATACAGTTACTTCGCGTATAGTAAACTTGCTGTGAACATCATTTTTTTTTAAGATTTTTTTTTAACTCTGAAGTATTAAAAACATTGTACTAAAACTTCCTTTTCTTGGCAGATCTGTATGGATTAGTCCTTTTCCTTGGAATTGATCCTTACTGGGTCAAACATTGGTGGGACCAGCTTCTATATCGACCTTATTGTAGGAAAAATTCCCAGCCTCTCTACAGCCTGATTGCCAAGATAATGTGGAGATCGGCAAAGAAGGATGTGCTCGACCAAGTAAGAAAGAGATTTTTTTATTTTAAAATTTATGAAGAGGACTTATCAATAGCTTTATTTACAAATTTCTTTTTTTCTTTTAAATTGCAGATTCAAATTCCCCCTCAGACAGAAAATGTACACTGGCTTCACTTTTCTCCTGTGGAGAGACACTTCTATCATCGCCAGCATGAGGTGTGCTGCCAGGATGCATTGGCAAAACTGAGGAAGATTTCAGATTGGACTCTGAAGCTTAGTAGCCTAGATAGAAGGACTGTGACATCTATTCTGTACCCTTTGCTGCGGCTGAGGCAGGCCTGCTGTCATCCACAAGCTGTTCGAGGAGAGTTCTTGCCATTACAGAAAAGGTGAATTTTTATCACTACCTAAATGGTTTTCTTTATCTATAACAGAACATCGGTTGTCCCTAATGGTGCATGCTTATACAGCTTTTAAAAAAGCCTAATAATAAACTTCTTTAGTTAACTATGCAACTATATCGATGCCAAGCTGTCTGACATCAGAAGTTGAAGGCAGTAGGGTAGTTAGTGTAATTCTTGTGCTAAAGAACATAAATAGTACTGAGAGACAATTGATTGTGCAGTAACAAGTCAGCCTGATGATGCTGTTGCATACTAGGGTGTTACAGGTGACAGATGCAGTGTGAAACAAAACATTCTTTTTCAGTTTTCAACAAGAACGCCAATTTTCTTTCCTGTAAAACTCACTTCCATAAATGAGAACAACCACAAAAATGAATAAACAGGATTAGTTCTTTAACTGAAATATTTTTTTTAATGTGAGGTTGCACAGCTAGTAAATATGGAGCAGAACACAAAAGCTGCATTATTTTTTTTCTTTGCACGCTTTTATGATCACTCTTTTCATAGATGCCCTGCAAATACCTGCCAGCTGGATCTCAGCCTTTATTAGACTTAAATGACGTTACTAGCACTCACTGAAAAACATGGCTACTTACTTTTTTAGGCCTTTGGAGGAGGCTTTTGAGAACAAGGTGTTTCTATTCCAAAATCTTAGAGCGCTGCTTACGTTGTTTCATTTTTAACCTGCAAGCAGGGAAGAACATGTACTTCATTACTAGCAATATTGTTTCTATTTCCTACTCTCATTCATCTTTTCAGTTTCTTTCCATCCTTTTGTGAAATGCTGTGTCTGTTCCTTCCTGTTGCTCATACAGGGCGCCTTCAGTGTGTCTAAGCCGCTCTGACCTCTCAGCTATTTCAACAGAGGGCCAGTAGTAGGCACTGTGCCTACTTTGTGTGCCACTTCGGCTCACATTCTACTAATGTGGAAGCAAGAGCTCATACAAGGGAAAAATCAGTGTCCCTACAACATTATCTGTATTCAGATGAGCCGGTGGAGTACAAAAGCAACGTGTAAAACTGTGTGTGTTGGGAACAGCTTAGTGAGCTGCAGTGATTCTGGTGGAAAGCCTGTGGAATGACAGATGCATAGTAACTGTGGTGAAAAACTAAGTGAAAATTAAATCTATCTCAAGGTGATCTATACAATGAAATGTTGTTTCCAAGCACTATTTATATGTATTGGTGGACCAAACCTGACTTGCTTTTGTAATTTTTCTTGAAACCACTGATGTTTTAGAGAATGAAAGGCAGGCAGTAGTGGTAGAGATACCAGACTGTGAGCAGTGCTTTGTGTCTTTATTAGTTCATCTGCTAATTATAAATTGTGATTATATTAATTTAATTCTAAATTAATTTAAAGCCTGCTCTAGTATCACACCAGAGTAGAAACTCAGGGAACAAATTATGTAAATAGAACAATGTTGAAAGAAAGGTAAATTAAAGGCATGACCAGGGATATCATTCCAGGATACTTGGGCAGAGCAGAGCAGAGGCTGAACACGAGTGGTGTCACCCTTACTCTCTTCTACAGCAATATACATCAAGTAGTAAGTACTTGTCCTGAAAATGAACGAAGCAAGAAGCAGATTTCCAGGGAGGCAGAAGGGTATTATCTAATTTCACAGCAGTAATTAGCTGGTCAAGAAGCAGCCTCAGGTCAGATGTTGTAGACTGTTGTTGCAGTTTACTTTCCCGTATCTTTACATAATTCTTCTTCCTGCCTGGATTTGTCCCTTGGCCTTACTTCAGGCTATTCTTTATGCTTCCTTTTTCCCTCATTTCTGTTCTTACTTGTCCCTCTTATTTTTCTGTTCAGCTAATTCACTTCTAGCTAAATTCCTCTGAAGAAGTACAATTATAAACAAGTGTAGAAAAGGAAGTCTAAAATGGTTCTCGCTAATCTTCACTGTTTTCTTTCCACACGCACTTTACCTCAATATTTAATATGTTGTGCATGTTTAGATAGCTGATGGAGAGGAGAAATGTAGTCTTTCACGACTGTTTTCATTTCTCATTTTGTTCTCTCATCTTCCAGAAAAATGAGGTCTATTTTTGGTTGTTTCCATTTCTCTGCTATAACAGAGCAACATATTTTGCCCTCTGATGGATTGCTTTTCATGGTTCTGATTTTCTTCTTGTTTTATTTCTCCTTATTTTTAGGAGATGTCAATCTCTTGACATACTCAAGTTAGGTAAAATTATATCTGGAAGAACAGCTGATAAAATGTGTTCTGTTTTATCCTTTAATCTGTAATAAACAGGTGCACAGCTGTTGCATATGTTTAACGTAGTATCTCATGCTGCACTGCATAATAGTTTTAATTCTGTAGTACTGTGGCTTAGCTTCAAACTTGAGCCACTTGGTCTCTATTCCAGCACCATGACCATGGAAGAACTGCTAACATCTCTGCAGAAGAAATGCAGAACAGAGTGTGAGGAGGCTCACCGACAGCTGGTGTGTGCTCTTAATGGCTTAGCTGGAATCCATATCATAAAAGGTAAGATTGGATGGCTGTAGTGTATTTAAGCCTTTTAGTGGCCAACAATGGTTTAGATAACATTTTTGAAATGGGAGCTTTTTCCCCATGTGAAATCCTGGGAAAAATACAGAATCTTATTAAAGAGTTTGTAACAAAACCAACATTCGTAGATGACAGAGAAAAGTGCTTCTGATTTTTCTTGTTTTATGTTCTTTTTATTTCTGTCTTTCTGTCGTTTATGTGTACTGGGAGGATAAAAGAAGTCACGTGTAATTGTGCTTAAGCAGCTTATGTTTTATCACCACACGCTTTCTGGGCTTCCTATGCGTCTCCTACCACGTGAAAGTCTCTAATGATGCTGGAGTCTCCTTGCTGCATTTCGGAGCCCGTGCTTTTGCATAGCAGTTCAATTTGTGCTGCCTGCTGTACAGCTCTGTCAATGTGTGTTTTATCTGAATTAGGACAAAAGAGGCTTTCAGTGGAGAACAAAAACAATTGTATTAATTTTAAAAGTCCCACAAAACAAAAAAGATAATAAATTAGAATGGCTTAGTCATGGACGTGAAAGAAACACCTCTCTGCCAAGTACCTAGTATTCTAAAACTGAGAAGATGCTTGAATTTTTCCCAGCTCACATTCTTTGAGAAGCAGATTGATTTAAAAAAAAAAAAAAAAGCAATAGTTTAGAAACAAAAACAGAACTCAAACTGCTCTATTCTAATTTGCTTTCCCTCAACATTATTGTTATGCTCTATCTTGTTGGTCAGCAGGGAAGAAGCATACCTTTTTACATAAGTAAGGACAAGAATTTAGTATTAGTGTAACTGAGATCTTATGAACCTAATCATTATTAGTTCAAATTGTTATGGGCAGAAAAAGAGTAATGTATTTAAAATTGCTATAGTCGCATTTAGTTTTGACTGCTTTTATGCTCCCCTTCTCTCTGCTCCTCTGGGTTGTGATGCTGGTGGTTTCATTCTGGTGGGAAGAGATGTGAGAGGCTAGTTTGTCAGCATCTGAGGTTCTCTACTGGAAGGAATAAGGTGTGCTTGAGTGAGGAACAAGACATCATCAGAATACAGTTAGGATCTTTTTTGCTTGCTATCATGCTTTCACACCTTTCTTTTTCTTCATTTCTCTGTAGCTCCACATCAATACCAAATTTACTGTATATGCTAATGCCTTTTGTTAATGTGACGTACTCTTCCTTCTTATCTTTGTTGGTCCTAAAAACAGTTTCGTCCACTTCTAGTCACTTTAACTGACTGTGGATGAAACTTTTTCATGGCCATGCCTTCCGGATTCACTTCCAAACCTGTGCAGCTTCCCATGGCTGTTGTGCTCCTCTGTTCTGCATCCTGTATCTCTAGTTTAGAAAGCCTCTGCTATTGTTCTAGACTTGCATGATTTCAATTGTAAATAGCTCATTCTATGCAGGCATCAATAGCAAGCCAGTATTCTGTGTAAGACAATGGCTATATCACACAGATAAGCAAAATAAAAATAAAATAAAACTAGCCATAAAAACCTAGTGACTTAGAGAAACTGGTGTTGCTGCTAAGCACCTTTTAAGGTGCAGGCAGACCAAGAAATCCTGAAAGAGTGCCTGACAGGCCTGTTATGGCAATAGTATTTGGGGAAACTCTTAAAACTGGCAACTATTTCAATGTAAGAAAGAATAAATCTTGCAGAAGTAGTATCATTACGCTTCCAGATATCTAGAAAGGTGACTTTCTGTTTTATCTGTTTTTATATGTCTTATGCCCTTGTGTGTTCCCTACTTTAAGAGTCTTTTAATTACTGATTAAGTCAATTTCCACCAGCTGAGAAAAGGAAACAATCTACTTTTTTTTAAATGTTACTGCTTTTATATACACAACTTTAATTTTGTATTTCTTAAATTGATTTATATAATCTGTTTTCTGTGAAGTGATTGTGATGCTGGCACCATCTGTAATTATGCTTTGGGCGTGTATGTAATTATTTTTGTTTCTGAAGTATGGCAATTTTTTTTGTAGTTAATACTCTGAAAGATTGAATAACACGTGTAGTGCAAATTTAGTACTAAATCCCTGCAATGAGTTGTAGATGGTGGACTTTTTTAGTGTAATGTGTTAAGATTTTTTTTGACTTAGGGAACTGTGGATTAATATTTTAAAATCAAGAAGTTTATAAACTTGCAGTCACAAATGATACTGAGCTGGGAAACTTCCTTGCTCTGTGTAAGGTACAAAACTGCTTTCCTGTTTTGGGGCAAGAAAAATGAGTATGGACTGTTCGTTTGACAGCAAGCAGGTATTATACAGCCTGTCTGAAAATACCTTAGTTTATTTCAAGTGATGGCCAGTCCTGGCAGCCAGGACATTTAAAGGTCAACACAGTGTGTGTATGTATATATTTTTGTTTTATTTACTCTATTTTTTTAATCCAGGAGAATATGCATTGGCTGCAGAACTGTACCGAGAAGTGTTACGTTCTTCTGAAGAGCACAAAGAAAAGCTCAAAACAGATTCCTTGCAAGTGAGTGAACATTGAAACAGAGAGAGATGTAGTTAACAGTTGGAATACTCTAGATTCAATTTAACAGGTTAAGCTTTTCTCCTAAGTGGTGTACTGATTGACTCTTACAGCCAGCTGTCATTATCATGGTCTTCAGATAGGAATCTCTCTTGTGACCTTCGTTTGTCTTTTTTTAAAAGCTGTTGTATTTCTAAAATGCTTTTGCTTCTCAGTTTTAATGATATCCCAGAAGCAGTGTATGGTCTCCACCTGCTGTTCTGTAATAAACTTAACAAACTGTGTTCCTAGACTTGTGTATGTGACCATGACTGCTCCCATTAATGGTATTATTTTACAAACTAGTGCAAATACAGGATGCTGGGATGACATTAAGAATGATATTAATGTGCCAAATGATATCCAGTGCAACAATTTTATTATTGTATAAGTTGTTGTCTGAATTAGTATTGAAACATGGAGAAATTAATTTTCAGGAAAAATATGAATATACTTTGAATACAGTGTAAAAATACAAATATATGTTCATGATTAACAATCATGTCGGTAACAGCTATATATTTCAAGAATTGTCAGTTCTAAATTGGCCAAAATTCTTTTCAGTATGGCAAGATTTAAAGTGTGATCAGTTATCTATTTCTTTACTTTGCTTGTTCCATTAGGCAGTTTTTATTATTTATTATTATTTGATGCCTCCGTTGTGCTTTTTCAATCTTTGTGAAATTGAGGCTTTTTTTCAGTTAATGTAACCATATCAGTGTAAGTTTAAGCAACTTGTAACAAGGTTGTTAATTAATCCTTTTGTCTGGATTGAGTATAAAGTAATCTCTTTCCAAAATGTACACTGCCTGATATTGACTTAGTGTAATAAAATTCTCCTTCTATTGAGTGCTTCCCAGTGGTGCAGCTTTGACTCTAAGAAAATGGCAAGCCACTGCTGTGCTGGCTGGTGTTCTTCAACAGCTTAACATAGGACAAAGATGAAGTGAATCCAGCATAACGTAAGGAGTCTGATTAGGGATGTATAGGGTGAACCTAGGGTAAGAGAAATAAAGTTGCCTTGAAAAAAAATAGCATTTTTTTTTCCTCTTTCCCTGGAAAGTAAGGAAAAAGGTTAAGTTTTGTTCAGTCACTTTTTATTTATAAAAAATGGTTAAAGTTTTCGAGAGCTTTTTTCCCTTATTCTTTTCTGCTTTAGTAGATCATGTGACATCTACAGATATTGTTCTGAATTATTTACTAAGAACGTGCTATAAGATAAACAACTTGTTTTCCGTAGTAGTCAAAGGCAGTTTTACTTCAGAGGATGAGTACAGACAGAATCTGAAGACTTGACTATTGATTTGCTGTTTCCTTTCCCACCTGAGTAAAATGAAGAAAACAGTGTTTATTATAATATGCTTCCAGACTAACTTGAGGGGGAGAAAATATCATTTAAAATAAATACTAATTTCTTGCCTTAATATTTCATTACTGCTAACACATTTCCTGTCAGTGTTACTGTCGTGTACCTTTTTCATAACTGCTGTGACTTTTTTTTGTTTTAGAGACTTCATTCTACACACAACTTGATGGAGCTGTTGGCAAAGCACACAGGAATTCCTCCAACTTTGCGTGATAGTCAGCTTTCAGCAGAGGTAAACCTCGTTTGCTTTTATATAAATACCTTTTGAAGAACGACCTTTTATTTTTTATCCTTCAATATTTTCTCTAACCAAAACTTTCAAGTTAACTTGGTGTATTTCCATTCAGGTTGGTAAAATCAAATGATATTTAGTGTGAGATATGAGCAGAAATGACCAGGAAAATGACATTGTTCTGAGTGCTTTGCTATTTATTATGCTGTGAGTGTGTTTTATAGAAGTTCTAACTCTTTATCTTGTTATGATTCTCCCCCACTCCCACAATATTCACATGTAAATAACTTGCATAGAAATTACTGATGAAGAGTGCCTCCTGAATTGTTTTTCCTCACACTTAACTTTCATAATTTTAAATGCAGATAGTGAGTCAGAGCCTTTTCTATGTAGATGATGTTTATTTTTCCTGTATTGATTCCCTCAATTCCAAAAATCCTTCCGTGTCTTGTAGTAAATAAAGCTACTGCTGTCTAACCCACGTTCTTAAACATGGTTTGAAGCTGTTTTTGTACCTATTTTTTTGGCCCTGTGCGTGAATTCTTCGAAATCTTCTTGAGAAGGTTCTACTTGTTGCCTGTCTTCACAGCCTAAATTTTTCCAATGGTGTTTGTCCAGGCTCTCTCTCTGTTACTTATATTGTACTTCGTGCCCTGTAGTAGCTAGTTCTTCCCTGTCTAGAAAAACTGACCATCTTTGGCCAGATAAGCAAGTCACTCCATCACACTCACTGTCTGTATAAGTGTTTTTAACAGTATTCTTATCAGGGAAATCTCTGGTAAAATAGCTGGTGTCGTATGCTAGTGTGGGACATACATGTGTATCCATTTATAGCTGTTTTCTTGTGTTTTCTTGCCCTGTGTGACTCACAAATAATGAAGGGGTGCTCAGTGTTTCTTTTGGGTTCTGGGTCTAGTCAAGCCCCATCAATGTACGTCAAGTGAAAACAAACGAAATAGGGGGAGAGATGGTGGGAAAAGGAAAGAAAAGGTTTAATTATTTGGTGTAGCTAGATAGAGGGAATTGACTGTAAATACCTAAGTCTCCCTTTTCCAGAATACACAGGTCCAGTTCTTTCAGCCTTTCCATTTATGTGGTGGTGATCAGGTTTTTGTATTTGCATAATTTCTGATACTTTTCAGTGCAAATTCTGCGTATAGGCAACACCTTCTTTTTCTGAGAATTGCTGTCTCAAATACTTACAGGAGTTTCTACCAGTCTTCACTGCCCATTTTTTACTTGCCTTAGAACTCTAGCAATTTATTTATACCACCCTTTCCTGACCTCAATGTTGGAATATTTCACTTATAAAGCCGAGCTTGTTTTTCATAATACAGTTATGAACAGTTACGAAGAGTTTTCTGTTCATCAGGTTTTAAGTAAAATATTGAGTAATCTTGTGCTGATAGTATCATGCATTACACAACAGGTTTTCACTGTCAGAAGTAACTTTTATTTGCCAAAAAAGAAATCAAATGCACCTAAAAATAATAAAATTTAAACCTTTATTGTTATTTTACTTTTAAGATCTGTGCGTCAGTGAAGTTAAATTGTGGGGTTCTCATTATTCTAGGATTTCTTTATTGCTTAGCTTCAACATAATGTATCTTAACATACAGAGAAGTAAGAATTATGAGTTAAATTCACATTCCTTTTGTAATGCTCTGTATTGCTAGTGTATTATTTGGGTTTGTCCAAAAGAAAAATTGCATAGCATCTTTGCAATAATTTGACTTCTCAAGTGTTTCCTTTGGACTAACCAGTAAATGCTTGATTCTAGAGGGAAGGAAAAATGCTAAATTTTGCTGGAGAAAGAGACATGGTAGCTGAGGAGTTTCTCCATTTTTCTACTATACTTCATAAATATGATTTGTGGATAAATAAGTTAAACTCTCATTTCCATACAGGCAGAACAACTTCGACAGCATTATATGAGTAAATCCAATGCAGAAGTTGCAGAAGCCCATCAGGCTTTACAGCCAGTTTTACAGACCATTCGGGAGCTCCAGAGAAAGGCAGGTACCTCGTACATACTTAGTCTCTGGATATTTTTCAAACTATTTATGTTCTTTTGTTTATCCAGAACTCCAGCCACCTGTTGTCTATAACAGATTTTTGATGCTCTGTTTGTAATGAGACTAGGCACAGTATGTGCATATACACAGAGCCCCCAAAATGTTCTGTTGACTGCACAAAGAGGTTCACAATGCTTGATGGAAAGACGGCTTAGAAAAGAAGCACGTGGTAGTGGTGAGATGATTCTAGTGAAGTTTAACACCATGCTGTTTTTTTTACTTTGACTGTGTTTCACATACAGTTTAAGACAATATGTTGTAGGTTTTGGCCTTGAAACATTTCTGTAATGTGTCGGATGGTATTTCAGTTACTTCTGAAGGAACTATGCTTTCTGATGTGTATTTAGTCATTATGCTTAAGGCTCAATTACTTTTAGTTTAGGTGATGGGGCGATGACCCTGCTATCACCCCCTGCCCACTTCAAACCTAGTTTAAAGCCCTGTCAGTGAGCCCAGACAGCTCCTGGGCCAGAATTCTTTTCCCCCTATGACCTAGGTGGATTCCATCAGCAGCCATCAGTCCAGGCACTGAGCAAACCACCCCAGGGTCAAAAAGCCAAAATTCCTGCCGTGACACCAGCCTCTCCGCCACGTATATATTGGAATGGGATAAGATTCTGTGTTTAAGTGTAGCTTAAAGAGCAGTATAAGCCTCTGCCACAATGTGTTAATTGATTGTTGTTCATGGATAAATCTGTTTGTTTATGGACAGATACATTCTAATTCTCCTTGGTGGTTGGATGTCATCCAGACAGCAATACAGTATGCCATTGATGAAGAGCTTGTTCAACGTGTGCAAAATGAAATAACCTGCAACTACAAACAACAGACAAATAAACTCTCCATGGCAGATAAGTAAGATAATAGCTGAAATAGGCTAATGAATACAGTTATGTCTGCTTAAGTCTTCTAATCTGTTTTTGCTAACAGTTGCAGTTAAATAGCAGGCACTTAGGCTTCAGGGCATCTGGGCTGCAATTAAGTTTCAATTACAGTCCAAAAAATCATAACTACCTAGACTTGGAAAGAAAGTAGGAGAATTACGCTTTTCTCCTAGATAAGCATTCTTTAAAGTGTTCATTTGTATTACCATACTGTGGTTTTATAGTTTTTTTAGCATCTGCTGGATGAGAGATTCAAAGTTTATTACATGAAAATTGGATGACCTCTAGAAGAAACTGACTTGCAGAAATGGGAAATGAACAGACTACATCAGAATGTCTTCAAGTAACAACATAAAATAGCATCACTGCATTTAAAAAGAAAGAATTATGCTGTACCACCAATTTCTAACTTAGGAAGCAGTGCTTTACGGGCTCATGTTATGTAAGCAAATTCTCTTACTGGGTACTCTTCACTGTACTTGTACAGAATGGAATTTCTGATATGGAAAATCAGATCAAGAAGTTAGCAGTATTTGTGTGATACTCAGAAGCAATTCCAGTTTTTGTGAAATTACATAATAACAGGGTGGAACAACGTCTAGAGGTCACCTTGCAGAACTCTCTGCTTATGGATTCCAGACCTCTCTCAGAGATTTGGTGATCAGCTTGCATGGAGATTTGTCCCATGCAGTAAATCTGGAATATTAAATAGCTGATTATATTAACAACGGATTTGTAATTCCAGTATGTGTGAAAGGCTACTTGGTTAGGCAAACTCATTTTTTGTTTAAAATATATTTTGCTTAACTAAATCAAACTTCAGTAATGTTGATAAACCTGTGCTTTTCTCTGCTCGTGTTACAAAAAGGATGTTTTTGATCAAACTAAACACATCCCTTATAGCATGGAAGCACAGTCTTGTAAAACACTGTCTTGCGTATGAGTATCAGACCCTGTATGAACTGTGCACTCTCAGTAAAAGAGCCCACTGGAAAAACGCTGTATAGGAAGTACTTTACTGATGTTCATGTTCCATGTCTAATCAAGAAAGACAACTAGGTTTTAGGAAAATGGTTCACTTCAATGTCCATTTTTAATAATTTTATGTTTCTAAGCCATCAGCAGTGTACTACTTATGATGAATGCTGAAAATAAGTTTGTTGGCCAACAGATGCAAATGAGACATACAAGAATGCATAGTTGCTTGCATTCAGTAGATTTGTATTGCGGTCCAAAATGTTGCTGGTTAGTATTGGCTACTAATATTTGGTCACACTCAAGCCTTGGAAAGAGTCTTTCTATTCGACAGACACCAGGCATCATCTCAAAGGGTGCAGCAGAATGATTCCTGACAGCTAACATCACATCTAGTAGCAGAAAGCATTTGTTTGAACTTGATATGTTGTCAAATATTATTACTGCTTCAAAATACTGAATTAAATTCGGATTAGGTGACTGCGTGCTATCAGTTCCCTTTTTCTTTACATCAGATTCAGAGACTGTAGAGGCCTTCAGTACCTGCTCACAACCCAGATGGATGAAGTGAAGAAGTTCCAGAAGATTGTAAGAGACGCAGTGAAAAGCTTAGAAGGCCCTCCCTCAAAGGAGGTTATTGAGGCTGCTACTATCTGCCATTTGCGACCTGTTAGACTTCCACTTAACAAGTATGTCTAGGAAATCTGAAATATATTTTAGAGATTTTACTGACTTCTTTCCTTTATTTGAAACGAGAAAAAAAATTCAAGTCTTCATTTTGTATTCGAGGTTTAAACGTACGCAGACATCACAGGTCCAACTATTAGAATCATGACCTTTGTTTTTATAGAATCATAGAGTCATAGAATATCCAAAGTTAAAAGGAACCCATGAAGATCATCAAATCCAACTTCAGTCTCCACGGAGGGCAACCTAAGAGTTAAATCGTATAATTCAAGAGCATTGTCCAAATACTTCTTGAACACAGACAGGCTTGGTGCCACGACTGCTTCCCTGGGTAGTTTGTTCCTATGCTTGACCACCCTATCAATTAAGAACTTTATAGAATGATAGAGTAATGTAATACCTATAAAATGTTTTGCCATCAGATACTATACTGTGTAAATATAAGACTTAAGTTGCTTTTTTTTGAGGGCTCTGTGGGTTTTTTCAGTTTTGGAATAGGAAATTACAGAAACTGTCTCCTGACCAAATTCTGAGTGCTTTTTTTCAATCTTATAAATTACAGCTGTGTCTTCTGTAAGGCTGATGAGTTGTTCACAGAATACGAGTCAAAACTTTTTTCTCATACGTAAGTACATAAGCTTATAAATTTCTCATTACAAAAAGAGCGAGAACTGGAATGTTCTGTTTTCTATTTTAAGCTTTCTAAGATACTTTATAAACAGATTACAGCAACTTCTTGCCTTTCGTCTCAATAGGAATTTCTTTATTCAGATTTAATTTTCTGTGTAAAATTAATTTTAAACTGTTACGGACATAGAACAAATACATGAGACTTTTTCTCAGGCTGCTGTTACTTGGCAGTATATTTGAATTGTGATGTTGAAGTGTTCAGAAAGTACACATAGAGCTACAGGTATGCAAAATGAAGGCTTTCCTGTTTGTGCAAATATTTGTGTGAAGTTTGGTTATAAATGGTCTAATACCATACCCTTTCACTGATTTTTATTACTCTATATGACTCAAAGTATCACAAATTTACTAAAGCCACAAGGAGAGGAGATTTTAGGTCTGAATGCAGCTGTGACCTGAAGGAAAGGTTGCACCCAGCCCATGGTGTGAAAGAAATATACATAGTCAGCAGTGCTGAGATGAGGATTACAGCCCTCTGAATCCTTTTTGACTGTTCTCTCTCCTGTCACTCCCAATGACAAAGCCAGAATCAAATATCTTGAGGTTGCTGAGCTGGTGGCAGCTCTGTTATGATCGGTGGAATCATTAAGAAACATTAGAGTGTTTTCTGAATAGACATTATTAAGGGGGGAAGAGAGGAGCACTGCAATGCACAGCACTTTATTTTGTTTCAGAATTTGCTGCTTCTGCTGATTAAAGAAGTCAATTGTATTTTTCTTTTGTGGATGTGGTATTCTAGAATCATTCTCAACTAATGAAGATAATTAAGATTCTTAAGCCTTTACAAAAATCTATTAATTGAATCTGAGCTGAGAAAATAGCACATACAGTGATTTAATTGCTGGTGCCAAGTTTGCTGTGTTCAAAGTAAGTTTTTGGGCTATCAAATGGTAAAACAGATGTGATTTGCTTTTTCCTTTCTTCAAATATTAGAAGGCTGAAATATATGATGAATAGTTAGAAACCGATGTGGAGTTCTAAATCAGTGATAAGTTGCTGGTTTTATTTTTAAGTGTTAAAGGCCAAATGGCTATATTTGAAGAGATGATAGAAGATGAAGAAGGGCTTGTTGATGATCGTTTGCCCACTACAAGTAGAGGACTGTGGGCAACTAGTGAAACTGAGCGTGCCTTGAAAGCTATTCTCTCCTTTGCCAAAGCTCACCGGCTGGATGTTAAGCTAACTGAAGAAGGTAGCATATTTCTGGAACTCTTCGAAGCATGGAAAAAGGAATATAAGGTACAGTAAATGAGACAGCAAAGAGACAGTTATATGGTTCATTTTATATAATACAAACAAATTTAAGCTGTGGATGTACAATTATCTAAGTTGTGCTTCTGAAAGTATTTCTTCACAAAGTGTTTTCATGGTGCTTACTACACAATTTGATTTAATGATTTATAAACAAACAATTTAAGGACTTTTAAAAGAACTATACTGGTAGCTGAGCAAATTGTTAAGTGCTTTAATTGTTTCTCTTAAGACAGTGTACAGACATAATTAAATGCATTTATATATTTAGTTAAATCACACTGTAGTGAGACTCAGCAAATCAAATGTTGGTCAGGTCTTTCATTCAGTGTGCCTTCAGTCTTCTGCTACTTACAGATGTCCCTTCATTATTGCTTTTTTTCCTGGATGTTGTTTGCCAAACAACAAAAGTATAACCTAAAACCATCGGTCTCCCGTTCCCTTTGTTAGAGGGAACTACTGGAGGATACTATGGCTCTCTTCATGCATGCTTGCATGACTGAGTTTCCTTGCAGTAAATAAGTGATGGAGAAAGGGGATGAGCTTTTGGTCACAAAGGTGTCATAGGCTAGATGTAATCAAAAGTGTTTCTTTTGAATGCTTCCCCTTCTCATTTTTGTTCAATAAACAGTAATTTTTGGCATTTGCAAAAGATCTTGGAATTTCAGTGAAGTCTATAAGGACTTCTTGATATAATACGTACATTATGAAGAGCTTGGGAAGGAGTTTTACAGTGTTACCAGTAATTTGAAAAGAATGTAACGCTGGTCAACTTGTATGTATTCTGATCTTCCAGTCCTAGTCATTGTTTTGTAGGAAGTCAGCATTTGCTTTTACTTGAGAGATCTGAATCTGATTTAGTCTTCGCCTTTTGCTTGTCTGTTCTCTTGAGACCACTGCTAACATTTCTTTAGAACGTACTTCTCCACTTCACTTTTGGTCCTTGTACTGTAATAGCTAACTCTTCAAAAATTTGTTAATCATTTTCCCTTATTGACATCTGCTTTGTCTTGCAAGGCTTTTTGTTCCTGTATTTTCAGTTGTTTTAGCTATTGTAGTAGTTATAGAAGAAATGAGAGACACTTCTTTCATAAAGAGACTGGAAAAGAAAGCAAGCAGAAGGTGTAGGGTAATCCGTCTTTCTTCATAGTTTGTTATGGTGTCTGAATTTCTGTAAAGAAATATCATCTCTTGCTCCAAAAATATTTTCATAATATACATTGTATGGTGGACTCGTATAAAGGGATCTCAACTCAGTTCTGCTGCTAATTTGTTTAGGCTTTTCTTATAGTTACTTCATGAATATTGGATGGTACTAAGGGATCACGTGTCTGCTATTGATGAACTAGCAATGGCGACAGAACGGCTGAGGGTGCGTCATCCTGATGAGCCAAAACCAAATCCCCCAGTTCTCCACATCATAGAGCCTCATGAGGTAAACGAATTGATGGGCAAGATTTTTTTTCTGAAAGAATAAAGAAGTATGAAGACTGTACCTCAGAACAACAACAAAATGTATTGAGATCTATATATAAGGTCTATAATGTGTCACTGTTTTAGAATGTTTGGGAGAAACAAAGAAAATATATTGTTTTGCATGAAGTTTTCCAGTCATGAACATAGAGAAAATGATGGGTTAATTTAACCTTTTTTTTAATTTTTATTTTTGCAACAGTAGAAACATATTTCCCATTTCTTTTTTTCCTGTGACAGTCAGTGTTAGATCAAATGCTTCTTTTTTTCTCTGTTGGAAAATAAACATTCCATCTATTCTTCCCCTATTGTGTGTATTCGTTCCTATTTTTTTATACATGCATTTAATACTGTTTCCATAGGTAGAGCAAAATCGAGTGAAACTTCTGAATGACAAGGCAGTTGCTAAATCACAGCTTCAAAAGAAATTAGGACAACTACTATATCTCACTAATCTGGAGAAAGTAAGGTTTATGGTTCTTGCTCTTTACCGAACTGATGTATTGTATTTCCATAGCTGAAGAAACTTGCCATTATTTTCATTTAAAATTTTCATTTAAAGCTTTCTTTACAAAAAACATGTTTTCTTGGAAGTATTTCAATATGTGTCGAAAATGTGAGCTATTCTCTGTGTTATTGTATTGTCATAGTTACTTATTACATTATATATTTTGGCCACTTGCTTAATTACACAAAAATGAAACTGTGAAATACTTTTAGGCAGCTAAAATACTCACTAAACTAACTGGACTATGTTCAGTAGAAGCCTTGTAAAATTATGTACCTCCACATGTACCCTTGCTGTTTTACCAAGAGCTTATTTCCTGAAACAGGACAAGCAGCTTCGTAGGTTGAATGAGTATATAAAAAAAAAAAAGACAAATCAAACTCCATGTATGTTGTATAGTGTTAATCTTACTGTTCAAGTAAGTACAATTTTTTTGCTTAAGGAACCATGATTCAGTATATTTGTTTTCCCACAATATCAAACTGACAGCAAGTATGAGGAGCTTCTCATTTGAAGCTTTTATTTTGCTCAGATTTTTTCAAAGCTATCATAGAGATGCAGATACCATTTGAAGGAGTGCCGTGTGAGCAGCATTTCCTTTACTTACTATGAACTAAGTATTTTTTTAATTCTTCAAGATAGACTTATTTCTTCATGAGTGATATTTTTGAATGTATGCACACACGTTAAGGATTTCAGCATTCGTTTTTCTTAGAAACTTGTTGTAAGTATAGAGGAACTTTTTATTCATTGAAACACAATGCTTATTTTTTTCTGCTCTGCAGTCTCAGCATAAAACTACTGGGGGAGTAAATCCAGAACCATGTCCTATCTGTGCACGTCAACTGGGAAAACAGGTAAGACGCTTCAGTCAGCAGTTTTTGCTTTTATAAAATCTTTACCTGGAGCTGAGTCAGTTATATATCAATTTTTTTCAACATATAATTTTAACTGAACATGATGTTGGAACAGAAAATAAACCCTTTCTTATAATGTACCATCCTTTCCCTGAAATAACATCTTGCTCACTTGCAAGCACTGCTAATTCCATTCACTTAATTGGAAAAACCTTGCAAAGCCTAAAATATAGCTTCCTTGCTTATCAATCGTTCAGTCAGTTCCCTCTGCTACCTGGACCCATGAGAATTGTTCAGACTAAGTAGGCACAGAAAGACTGTTTTGCAAATTACTTCTCTGTTAAGGAAGGTCGCAGATGAGTTGCAGATGATCTGATCCCTCAAAGGAGAAACAGTTTCTGCATTTGAAAGAAAAGGTTGTCAATAAAAGGTTAATCTTCTCTGTTCAAAGTCTTAAAATCCAAAGATGTTCTAATTTATATGCATTTTTTAGTATCTTTCTTATTTAAAAAAAAATGTATAGAAAAAGGCATTGGAATAGGTTACCCAAGAGGTTATGGATGCTCCATTCCTGGAAGTGCTCAAGGTCAAGTTGGAGAAGTCTTTGGGCAACCTGATCTAGTGAAAGATGTCCCTGCCTGCGGCAGGAAGGTTGAACTAGGTGGTCTTGAAAGGTTCCTTCCAACCCAAACCATTCTATGACTTTTACAGGCCAATGCAAACATTTGCATAATCTTGTTTAAAAAGATTGTAAATTCTTATTCTGGGTGCCTATGCATTAGAAATCAGCATGCATAGAATGCTATAAGACTATAATGTGTTCAAGTGTAAAATCCTGAAAATATTTCTAAAATTCTTCATTTTTAATCTGATGACTTCAATGAAAATAATTTTCCTATGAAAATGTAATTTAACACGTATTAAGGAACTGGTTTTCCTTTGCATTTATGTGAAACTGTTGCTTTTTTTTTTCTGTTCCCTCTACAGTGGGCTGTGCTGACGTGTGGGCATTGTTTTTGTAATGAGTGTATAGCTATCATCATAGAGCAGTACAGTGTTGGCACCCGCCGGAGCTCAATTAAATGTGCCATTTGCAGGCAGACTACATCTCATAAAGAAATATCATATGTCTTTACTGCGGAAACTGCAAATCAGGAGGATGATATTCCTGTAAAGGTAAGATGTTTATGTAAGCTTTTGGACCCAAACTTAATATTGAAATGTTTTGTTGCATACTACATTTACACAGGCAGATTTATCGTATGGGTGTTTAAGTAGATTCATTCTTATAACTAATTTAGTTTATAACAGGTATAGCCCTCTTTTTCTTTTTAGTTGTCATATAGAGCCCTTATTTATACTGCAGTCAACGTTTTGCATCCTTCCCCAAGGGAGAATATACATTGTCTGTGTATGCTTTTTTCTTTTTTTATCTGTTAAATAAAAATAGTTTGGGTTTTTAAATTCATTTCCTTAACTTTTGGAGTTTTGGAAATAAAACATGCAACGATGTGAAAGAGGATGTCTTTTTGACACATAATCTTAAAATGTGCCTGAGGAAAGGCCTGGTAAATTGATTAAAAATTAGAAATTAATCAAAATAAAGCTGTTAAAATAAAGCTTCTCACTATATGTGCCAAAAGACTGTTAGGATAACCTAAATATTTTCAATTCATAAATCTTAATTATTAGCCATAGGGTATAAATCCTGATTCTGAACCGAAGATTACTCATCTGAAATGCTTCTTGAGCTTCCTGTATGCAGTAGTTGTTTTGAATTTTGATTACCTATGAAATGTCTGCTATACAAACCATAACTAGGGGGAAGAATGCATAAATCGGTAAATATGGGCAAATGAAAACTGAAAGCATGAAGGCAGGCTCTGGCTGTGCTGGATTAAAAATGCAAAGGTAAAAGACTTATAATATTTTGATGTAGGTGATACTGCTGCCTTTTCTAAAATGTGATTATGGTACATCTGGACATAACAATCATAGTTTTCATTTGGTTAGTACAGTTAGAAGTAATAATGTGCTGAGAGACTTCCATGTTACCTGTGCAAATCTCCTTTGAACCCTGTGGGTATCCTAGAGTTGCTGACTTCTGCTGAAGTTAATGCTGCTGTACTCGTGCCACTTATGTCAGCCTTCCTGTTAAACTGAAATTTCTTTTTCTAAGTAGATGCTTCCTAAATCAAATTATTAGAGTTAAGGTAGTTGACAATATGTGGCACCAGGGGGAGTAAATAGACTGTAGTTTTGAAGCGCTGGTTATAAGGACCTCGCTTTATACGAATTTGAAAAAGCTGTTCACTAAGTGCTTTGATATGCCATCTTGATTCTAACAAGAAAACTTCAAATATGTTTCTTAAATTGCTTAAAGAAAAATAACTAAATTTCTTGAGTAAAACGTAGAAGGAGCAGCTCATCTACTGTCCTGCATAAATGGCTATAGAGTTTCCTTGAAGTACTTCTGCATCAAAAACTTGAGGTGTATAAATTTACATTTTGCGTTATCTCATTAAAAAGGAACAATTTATATTGCAGTTTTCCTGTATTTACTATCAAATCAGAGTTATTAAAAATAACTTTTCATATTCTTCTAAGGACGGTTGTTAACAAAAGGTAACTAACTCATTATGGTTTCTGTTGAATGTAGAGGTTAAGAAATGGTTTGTAGTTTTGACTCTAATGTGTCCTGTTTGATAACTAGAACTGGCTCATCTATTTATATATTCTCATCTGGATATTCAAGAAAATAACAAACTTCAAGGTGTGTGGGTAATGAGTTGGGTAACTTTCTTCTTGTAAAGGCAAACTGAAAACTCATTGCAGGTTACTTCTATTAGTATCACCTCACCAGAAATATTGAGAACAAAATTGAATTTTTTTGTGCTGCGAACCAAAACTTTGGCCAATTTTTAGTTCAATTACAAGTCTAAAATAGTTTTCTAATATGATGTAAGCAGTGGGACAAAGAGCTTTCTGCACTTTGCTATTATATTTTTAAAAATTGAGCAAAAAGCGTAAGCACTTAGTGTTGTACTGTGTGTTTTTTTTTCCTCCATCATAGTTCCTCTAACTGATCTTCTACAAAGTCAGATTTGTAACATGTGAGTCACAGGAAATCTGAAGGGTGGAAAAATCAACAATAGCGGCTACAGCTACTATGTCTCCTAGCAAGGAAAAATTGGACCTGATAAGGTTGTGGGCATTTTTTGTGGGGAGGGGTAGAAATCGCAGGCAGCACAAAACTGCCAGAAAAACAGTGAAAGCTGACGTGTTTCTTTTGTTCATCTTGGCAAAACTACCTGAGTGTTAAAAGCTTGGAAAGGTCATTTACACACTTTTAAATAGAGGTTGGCTGAAATTTAGGTCATGCCCTGCCTGTGGAGAGAGTGTAGGACTTCGGTATTGTAGGAATTTACACTTGTAAAATGTATTCTCCATAAGGGTCCAGCTTTGAATGCTGAGACAAGTAATCCTAACAAAGAATATTAGCAGGAAGGATTGATACTTGAAGAAGAGCGTGAGGGTTATTCAGGCTAGACAGGTACACAGGTTGAACGCAGGTGACATTAATATACTTTGTGTTGAATTGATGGATTGACTTTCTGCAAGTGGTTTTCTTATTGACATAAGTCTACAGTTAGCGAGTTGCTTTTTGTTTCTCAATAGATTGGATATTGTATATAAAAATAATTGCTTTGCAGATAGTGAGAGGTTCTCAATAATTCAGTTTCTGCAAAGTAAAGTGTTGTGAAAGTAACATGAAACAATACTAATTTACGGAAACATAATACAGTAGGGACAAATGGTTAACTTGGCCATTTATTAAATTTGAGTTAGATGCTGTTAGAGTAAACTTGACTGTACTGTTCACTAAGTTTATATGAACTTGATTAATTGTGTAAAAGGTTTTACATAAACAAGATAAAATGAAATGTGGCCTGAGGTTGAAGAGGTTGCCCTTTTCCTCTCTGTTTCATTTCTTTCTTTCATGAAATGTTTCTGCAGAAAACCCAGTTGGAGCAGATTAGCTAGAATTGTCAGCAGTGATTTACAGATGGAGAGTTTCAGAAAAACACATAAATGATCCTGGGAACTATAGGAATTGCCTGGAGTTAGTTTCAGATCTCCAAACTGAAGGAGGTTATGCCAGGCAGCAGCTGTAAGACTGCAAACGTCTTTCATCCTTGCACATCATAATACCTAAGCATTGCCTGTTGTCTGTATGTCTTTTGGAAACAGTGTTAATGTCTACCAGGAGCAACAGAGGTGTCATGAAAAAAATGGGTTTGCTACTATGTCTATGACACAGAGCTGGAACCATTATAGAAGACCTGTGGAAAAAAATGGTACTGCTTATTGCAGCCTTTGATAAATCAGCCTACAGAAGGTCTTCAGGAGTATTCACTTAACTGCATAACACATGAATGATCACGCAGACGAACATTGGATGACAGCATAGACTGCTGTCATCCTTCCCCACCAGTTCTGTGAGCAGCATAACTTGACTAAATTTGATCTGTCATTGTAGCAAGCCAACATTGTTAATTCTATGTTCAGAGGACAGGTGCAGACAGAAATAAAACATTATTTGTCCAGCTGAATCTAGTACAGCTCAAAATTGCTGTACAAGAGCTAATAAGCAATTAAATAGGGTTGTCTTAATATTTATATATTTTACATTACATATATATGTATGGTAAAATTACTGTAATACAAAGTGCATACTGAAAGAAATAGAAGGAGATACTGAAGAACTCTTTTTAGAATCTTTTCCCAGCTTATTGGGAAAGGGAAGATTACAGAAACAAAAGTGAACAAGAGGAAGAATTTAGCACTGAGTTTCTTAAGCACTGAACTAGTTACAATTGCGGAATCTGTTTTCATGGCAGTGCACAATCCTTCAATAATTACACTCACTATACGTGCTGGTTTTGTAATACTTCAAGATAATTAGGCAGCTTTATAGTATCGAGTGTAACTTCAGTGTTGCCAGAGTGGGAAACAAAAGCAACAGAAAAAAAGGTTCATGCAGGTTTTTTTGTTTGTTTATTAAAACTTTTCCATAAGTTTGAAGGGAGGGAAAGGTAAGTTTGGAAAGATAAGTTTGGAAAGATTCATAAAGGAAGTGCTGATAAGTTGCACCTCAGCAAGCCTAGCTGTCGTGTTTGGTGCAATTGCTCTGCTTGGGCTATCTGTTTTGCCTCATGTAGATCTGGACAGATGTATCTGTAGTCCTTGGTTCTTATAGCTACTGCTCACACTGTAATACATCACTGATCTTATAGCACTACATTACATGAGAGGTTTAAAAGTGCTGCTTAGCCTATCCTTCCTCCAAGCTGGCAATGTTTAAATTTGTCCCCAGTCTCTTCCTGGGAGGGTTGCTATCTAAATGGGTCAGGAGTCTTCAAAAATTAAATACTATCTTCTGTTCTGAAAAGTACAGCTTTATGAAACAGTTTGCCAGTGACTTTTTGAGATATGAGATACGTAAGAGTCCTAATACAGCATTATTTAATAAAAGAATGAATTTGTAAGGAGTTGTTTAACATACTACTCTACTGATGTTCTTTTGTTTTCAAGGGAAGTCATTCCACCAAAGTGGAAGCCGTGGTTCGAACACTGAAGAGAATTCAATTTAAAGATCCAGGGGCTAAGTCCTTGGTTTTCTCAACGGTATTGATCATCATTTTCTGTCTTGTCTTTGTGTATGTTTTGTGTGAGTTTAAAATGGTCATGTTATTCTCAGGGGTTTAGTTTAGGTACCAAAATATTGAGTCATTCTGTGCAGCCTCTTCATGGTTTTGAAAATTTGTAGGACAGTTCATTTACCTGGGGCATGAACAATAATCCTCGTCAACAGATGTAACAGCTTGTCAACAAACACTTGAATGGGAGAAGTTAGAAATTAAAAATTCTATGTATTTCTAACGTTGATGTCCATGTATTTTTGATAGTTCATAAAACCATTTCTGTAGTGACTGCCGGTTTCTTTTATTAAAGCTGGATTTGAATTACCTTTCCTATTTTGATTTAGGAAAGGTATGGCTTCTGTCATACAACTCTTTTTTTTTTTAAACCTTAAATGTTAGTACTTTTAACACCATTAGTGTATTTAAGCTGTCACTGCTGTTTGTAATGTTGAGTTACTTCTATTGTGTTTTTTTACAGTGGCAAGACGTGTTGGACATAATTGCAAAAGCTTTGTATGACAACAATATGACATTTTCTCAAATCAATGGAATTAGTAAATTTCAGGTACATAAAGGATATTTTTCTTTAGATTATTTCAGTGGGAGAAAACTACAAGTCATAGAAGTTAATTTGATCCTTCTACTTCATTGTTTCATTTCAGAAACTGAAAGAGCAGGAAATATGTTTAGCGGAATCTTTCATCTCCGAATGGTTAATTCTAAGAATTGTATTTGCTACAATTTAAAGCCTTTGGAGTTAAAAACAATAAATTCCCTCCTGAAAAGAAGCGTTGGCATGTTTATGTCAATGTTGAAATGTTAAGGATAAGACACTGGTTGGTGTTGCTTGCCTTCCTGATAACCTGTCTGTATCTGTTTGGTGATGACTGGTCTTGAATCAATCATACTGCAAGACTGTCAGCATGGGGCTTGTAGTGTCTGCTATAATTTCTTGAAAATGTAAAGCTGTCCTCCACAGTCTTTATTCAGGAACTTTTAATCACACTGCTGTGGTGTTTGCCTTTCAGGAAAATCTCTCTGCATTTAAATACGATCCTAAGATAAATATTTTGCTGCTACCCCTTCACACTGGTTCCAATGGACTAAACATAATTGAAGCAACTCATGTTCTGCTTGTGGAACCCATTCTGAATCCTGCACATGAGCTTCAGGCCATTGGCAGAGTTCATCGTATTGGCCAGACAAAGTAAGAACTAAAATTGCTTTAAGAAGTTTAGATATGGTCCAGAATAGACCGGCATACTGTAATCAGAATAAATCCAGTTCACTGAACCTTCTCAGTTTTGGAGACACTGGCAATTTGTTTGCCTTCGAAGCCTTAGTTTTTAATTTAGAAGTTCTACTTCTAGGCCTGTCCAGAAATGTCTCAGATATGCAGGTCTGCGCAGCTCAGCGTTTATGTCATCTGGGGCTAAGTTCGGGTATCGCCCATCCTGGTTTCCTTGAGAGGCTTATTCTGTCTGGTCATTCCCAGCACCAAATTACAAGCTGCATAGCGTTTGTTTTGAAATTGATGCTGTTATAGTGAGAGTAATTTCTCTTAATAGAAAATGCAGCCTTCCCCAGGGTGTCTGAGGCTAACATTCTGGCCTCTATTATTGCCTTGGTATTCAACTGTGCTTTCCACTTAGGAGAATGCCCTGATCGCTGTCTTAGATCAGTACCCTGCCCATACTTATTTTAGTTAATAGAGACTGAGCAAATTCAGAAGAGAAATTCCTAAATACCATATCTTATTAATATTTGCTGATTAGCAAATGGCTACGGCTATAGAGTAGAAAGTACTAGGGAAAAACAGTCTGTACACCTTCTCTGTATATTTTAAATAGTCTTCTGCAGGCTTTGACTCTTGTCAAAGACAGATTACTAGACGAGATGGACATTGTTCTAACTCAGTGTGTCTGTCACTGTATTTTTTCCAAGTATTTCTCGTCATTTTCTCTGGTTAGAGAATGGTTCAGACTGTGTGCACATATATACATAAAGATATTATTCTGAATATATTTTATAAAAATATAAAATAGATAAAACTGAAGTATTTTCTTTAATGTTTTGAAAAAAATCTAGGAAAACTGGATGTCCCAAAAAGCTTGGGAGATGGAAGCAGTATTCGGTGTTCACTTTTGTGAAAGCAGTTTTGCAAACAAGACAGGGTGCAACAGTTCAGAGGAGAGTGAATGAGTATCGAAAGAGTAAATCATAATAGGAAACAGTTTTTTCCTGCAGAATACTCTTCATGACTATACTGATTTTTTTTTTAAGTGGATATAATCACATTATGATTTCTTAAAATAACTTGAAGCTTCCCTGCTCTGTTGGGGTAAAATATTTATTGGTAGTTTGAAAGTACAGAGAGGTATTTTACTGCTGATATGAGGTATTTTGTGAATATCTTCTCTGCAACTGCAAAAGGTAAAATAATTTCTTTTAAAAGGAAATCTATCTTATAGAAATGGTAACTTCCATTATTCAAATAAAATAGCTTTCTCACTTCATTGCTTTAGAGTACTAGTCATCTTATGGTAAGTAATGGAGAGTTCACAGAATCACAGACTATCCCAAGTTGGAAGATACCCACAAGGATCATTAAATCTAACTCCAAGCTCCACGCAAGACTATCCACATCCTATGTCTGAGGGCATTGTCCAAATGCTCCTTGAACTCAATCAGCTTGGGGCCATGACAACTGCGCTGGGCAGCCTGTTCCATGCCCACTGCTCTCTGGTGCAGAACCTTTCCCTAACCCCCAGCTGCCCCTCCCCTGACGCAGCTCCATGCCGTTCCCTCGTGCCCTGTCGCTGTCACAGAGCAGAGCTCAGCGCTGCCCCTCCGCTCCCTGTGAGGGGCTGCAGCCTCCATGAGGCCTCCCCTCAGCAACTCTGCTCTGGGCTGAGCAAACCACGGGATTGACCTCAGCTGCTGTTCAATACACCTTGCCCTCCAGACCCTTTGCCATCTTTGCAGCCCTGCTTTGGATGCTCTCTAGTAGTTCTGTGTCCTAATGTTTAAGAGAAACATTATGATCATAGAATCATAGAATGGTTTGGGTTGGAAGGGACCTTTAAGACCATCTAGTTCCAACCCTCCTGCTACGGGCAGGGACGTAGCTTTGCAATTATTTCTGATGCCCACCAAACAGGAGGGCACTAGACTAGTTATAGAACACACTCTTTAGGGCTTATTAGCTTATCAACCACTATTCCTACTTTACTCCTGCCTAGATCTTTTTGGAGAGTTTAATGAGTTTGTGTATCTTTTGTTTCTGTGTTGTATGCTTTACATGGGTAGTACCAAACACTTAGTAGTTTCGGAACATTTGTCTTGAATGGATTATATACAAGTATTTCTTAGGTTTTGTGTCACTTGAAAAATAATGATGGAAGAATTCTGTACATAAATTAGAATTCTGGAAAAGTGGTATTCTAAGTAGTAATAATGTTTTTTATGTTTTGGGGATGAAAGCAAAGGGAGAGGACATGAGTGAACATGTATGTGGGAAAAAATGTGTATGAGCAGGTGGATATTCAGGTGTGTTGGTAAAGATTTTGATTTTCTTTTTTTTGAGTAGCAGACCTTTGCCTGTGATTCACAAAATATTCCTCTAAAATTTTCTACTATGTAACATTACATTAAAAATTTTAAACTTAAATTATGAAAACATCCTACCGCTTTCAAGGATTCATATCTATAAAAACATTTATATTGAGAACCTTTGAGTGACTTTTACATCATCTTAGAAATTGACTCTTTTCTGTTTCACTTTCTTATGCCTGTTCTTTTTTCCATTATAGCTTTCTTTATCAAAACATTATTTTGCAAATGGAGTCCTCATTTTGTTCTGTGCTTACTGACATTTTACTTTTTACATTTTTCTGGTGTTTATAGCATCATGATTACTGACTTCAATTGCTGAGTCTTTAAAACTTATATAACAGCGCTGTCTTCAAAAACAATGCTATTAAAGCTCTTCAGTAATCCATTACACTGAGCTCAGTCTCTTCGACTGACTTGTGACAATGTAGTTTAAACACTGCCTGTAGAAAGTGAGCCCAGGTCATTTCTCTAAAACACACAGGAGGAGGACACTCTCGAGGACTTTGTTTGAAATAGGGACGCAGAAAGTAAAACTTTGCCCAGCATCTGCTTTAACACTTTAGTTAATACAGCTTATGTTAATTTAGTGTGTGATCCAGCCAAGTGAAAGCATGTGATCTCAGATGGACTTTAAATGTCAGTGGAAATTATTAATTACCTTGTACAATTCCTGTCTTAAAATATGATGGCTTTTTGCTGATTTTTTCGGGAGTCTTAAAATAATTAGTTTGAGACAAAAGTGGTCTTGAACTTTTGAGAGTAACAACTTATCTAATGTTCACTATGTTTTATTTTCCTTTTTTTTAAACACTCAGGTCTACCATTGTCCATAGGTTCCTGATAAAAGCGACAATAGAAGAGAGAATGCAGACCATGCTAAAGACTGTAGATAGAAGGTATGTGTTCAATTTTTTTAAACATTATTATTGCAATGAAATTGAAAAAGTGGTTCTTGAACATCTGTTACAGTTAGATATGTGTGTCCTAGAAACAAACACTTGCTCTCTTTCAAATTCTTTTAATTGAAACAAAGTTTCAGAGCTTGAAAAAGTGATTTTCTTTAACTTGATTCTGGGAACTGGAAGCTTAAGGTATCTTAATTCTTTGGATAATATTTTGTTTACATTTTGCATATTGTACTTCAGAAAAGACTAATTAATACATGGTGTATTATGATTTGCCTTTTCAACTTACCTATTTCTGTGACTATAAAAGCATTGAAACGAATGGAATGTTACTAAGTATGCCAGTGGAGCAACAACATGTATTATAAGCTCTAATATCTGACCATATTATTTCTTCAGTTATTTATTTTTAAACTCCACAAACCTAAACTGTGCTTCTGTGTCAGATAGGTTGATTTTGCGTTCACTACAAGAGTTGTTCAGATGCCAGCTCATTTATCAGTTGGGTGTGCAGACAAAAAGCAATTTTCACTATTGTGCTTTTCCAAAATCAAAGTAACAAAATACTAAGTCTGAAAAAAAGCAGTATTCTCTTTCTTTATGCAGAAAATGTAATTTTCTATCTCTTATTAGACTGTATACACATTAAAAAAAAATAATCTAGGTAGAGGCTTTAGTTTAGGAAAATGAGTAACTTTTCCAGGTTTTTTTTGCTGTCAAAACAACGAGACCAAAAAAAATTTACGTGCAAATCTTTGGCTTTAGTTATGAAAGATTTCTCTTTTAGCCTTGACAGAATGGTTTTATCAGTTTCCGTATCTGTGAAGTGGCCCTACTTTTGCTTGTAAACTTCAGATAGGTGTACAGTGATGTAATGATCTAGTGGGAGCTGATGTTTTGAAAGTAGTATCAAACCTTATGCTTGGATCTGAAACCAGCACCTCAGATGTTAAGAAGGCAAAGTGAATTATCCCATCTTCTGCTTCCTCTGAAGTGTTTGGTGTTCACCACAGATAAAGAAAGTAGATGGACTCAAGCTGTGTAAAAGAAGTGGCTGATCAGTGTATGTAGTTTCCCTAGTAGGAAGGGTTTTTTTCTGCTGAGCTCATGGCCGGGCAGTTATTGGGCCCTGAACCACACAGCCTGTCTTCAGCACATACAGCTTGTTACTTAAGTGGATTCCTTCTTTGATGCCTGAATGTAATTTTTTCCTACAGCCACACAAGCTCTTCCATGAAACAATCAGAAGCTTCAGTTCTGACGGTGGCAGATCTGGCTGACCTTTTTACAGAGGAAACTGAAGAACTTGAGTGAAAACATTGGCTTGAGCTCACGAAATCAGAAAGTACCTTATCTAATAATCTCCTGCATATAATACTGACCTATCATTCCTTTAAACACTATGTAACAACTGCCCTTAAGAGAGCTATTGGAAATAGATAAGTCTTTTAATTGTTAATATTTTATTCTGTGGTGACATTCTTCGCAGCACACTGTTCTGATAGCACTGGAGAAAACTTGCACTTTACGCTTTAAAGAAAAATGTGGATTTTATTCCCAAAGATCATTTGAGCTGGATGCTGACACTGAGATCTTAGACTGCTGGATTTTTACCATCAGGTCTGGTTGGCTGGTGGTTCAGTCTGAGATCAAAACTATGTGGGTGGTGGGGTGGGAAAGAAGCAGGAAAACACAAATATACTTTTTTTTACTGTACAAAGAATTATTAGGAAGAATGACTGTAAATTAATATTCTTCTAGAAAGGGCTTCTAGGATTGTTGGCATTTAATGCCAAGTTCTTGAACGTCTTACTGGTAACACTTTAAATAATTAATCTTTACTAATTATTTAGATATTTGTATTAGACTTTTAGATGTTCATAAAGGTTTGTGTTACAATTAAATTTCACTGTTAATGCTCACTCACTTGCAAAACCATGTTAAATTAAATTATGCTTTTTGGATGTGTGTTGGTCTGGAAATCAGTTAAACTAGTGAACTTAATGTACTTGTTTTTTTCACTTACTATTGAAACCAGGACTCATTTAGTGCTTTGGTTGTTTTTGTTTTTTTTTTTTCAATCATTTGTTGCAGAATTTTAGAGAAGTAATTAAGCTGCTGATAACTTAATAATTTGGTGCTTGTGTACATTTACTCATCCTGATTTTCGTCTGTTTCTGCCCCTCAAAGATGCAGCAATCTAAATATTCAAAATAGATGAGATTGTTAGGCAGTTTAAATAGTAGGTACCTAGTCTAAGTTAGCTAATCAGTGAGAAGAAAACACTTCTATGAAACTTTCCATTCTTAGATGTGAGATCACTCTACCCAATGTCAATTTATTTTATATAGAGAATTTAGAAAACAAATCTAGACTGACTTTTAGGCTACTGAAGATAGGCAAGCAAAATTGAAAACTTCTTGGCTCAGGTTATGGACACACATTTGCTTAACATCGAGGAAGCTCAGTTATGCAGTGTTAAGCACCATTTTATGTTTAGAAACTGGGAAAACTATGCATAAGCAACAGGCTGCTTCCCTCAGATTAAAATATTTACTGTCTCAGCAGACGATGTTATTTGTATACTTGGGATTGAAATTAAGAGTTCTTTAAGAAATTTATTTTAATTAATGGTAGAATTTTTTCATTTACGTCTGCTGAGTAGACTTGCTGTATAATTCCTGTTTTCTGCTTTCAAGCATGCTAAGTTTTAAATTGCACAATTCTGCCCTTTGTTACACCTGTCTGCATGGTAGATAGATTTTTCTCTGCTGATGATGAATGTGAATTGGATTACATGGAAATGTTGTATCAAGAAATCCATCTTTGGCATTCTCAGTTGTTCATCTGGGCCAATTAGATTATTTGTTCTAAAGACTATTTGAGTAAATTTACAGACAATACATCTTTATTTCCTTTATTTGTAGTATGTACTGAATATGAGTATAAATTTTTATGGAAATTACTGATTCTTTGAAGGTTACAGTTAGTAGTAAGGTGAAACTTAGTAGATAACAGACTTATATTTTCAGTGATATTGATCCAAGAGTTTGCACAGAGACTGGGATGTCTCCATCCTTGAACGTATTTGGAATTCAAATGACCCTGAGCTAGCTGATCTAGCTTCAGAGCTGGCCCTGCTGTCGGTGGTGTGTTGGACCAAATGACCTCCATGGTTCCCTTTCAGCTTCAATTATTTTACAGTATAGTGGAGATCGTGTTGTACAGATACTCCTGGAACTCTTAGGGCAGCAACATTCCAGTTTTCTCATCATCCTCAGAGAATTTTAATATCTACAATGCAACGTGGCTGAACAAAGAGCTGCTATTCACTGTGAGAAATGATTCATCTGTTTAAAACAATGTGGAAGCAAATAGTGTTTACATTCATAGCTTCCATTTTAAATAACTGGATGTGGGAGTAATAGTTGTCAGTGAATGTGAAGGCAGAGAAGCAAACTGAAGAGTCGTCTTTGAGAGGTTTCCCAAGCTCTGTGAGTTTTTGGCTTGCTTATATAAAGATGACTGTTTCAATGTTTATTTACAAAAACGTGGGGTTGGGACTCCCAGCCAAAAGCATAGCTTTTCATCGAGTGGTACATGAGACTTTCTAGTCCTGAGTGGCTTTTAATGCTTACGTAACAATATGCAGTGCCAGAGACATGATGCTGAGCACTTTCCAGAGGACTGGAGTATAAGCACACAGAGTTCGTAGATACAGCATTTATGCACTTCTTGCAATTGCAAGGCTGAATCATTGGATTATACTGTCAGTGTTAGTAGGAAAATAGTGTCTTCAAATTTCACATTACATTAAGTACATAGACAAAAAATAAAGAATAATATTGGAAAGGAGATTGAAATGTAATTTAACACTTCTTGCAACATTTAACTTATTTAACAAAGATTTTCTTTCAGATGCTTTTAAGATGGCTCATAAAATGAACTAATTCTCTGCCAAAGTTGCAGCTTGTACCCCTGCAGTGCTTTTCTCTTACCAGCAACAGTCTAAGCCTCATTTCATGGTGGTGTGATGATTTTGCTCTATCAGGAGCAAACACTCTTGAAAGACAGCATCTAAGGTGAGAATGAAGGTCGTCCTATCTTAATAGTTCCAATATGTCAATAGAAATGGTATTTTCCACAGAAGGCAGAAATCTGGAAATACTGACTGTAGTGTGCTGTTATTATGGACTTGTAGGTTATGGATCTATTGGTATACTAGAGTCTCTTGTTCTCCTGTTGAAACATGTAAATACGAGTTGGCAATGTTATTTATCCAGTGTAGTCCCTTTAAAAGTGATGATCCAACTGACTCCAAAGAAATTAGTCCTGATCTTTCATCTCTTTCAGTTCCATATCTGGAAAATAATTTGGGTTTTTTGTCTGTGGAATTTCAGGACTGGGTTTTATCACCAAGTATGTAAGTTCAAAGCCTTGACAAGGAGAGCTGTCATCTCAGTTATGCATCAAAAGCTTGATGCAAACAGAAGACTTCCTTGATCCACAGAAAATGATAGTGTTGGAAACTCAGAAGCGCATTCCCTCATGGTGTTAAACTGACTCCTTGAATCTCACCGTGGATCTTTTTAAGATGAGTTTATTTCTAAGTCAAGGGCCGTTTTGCTCTCAAAATCTTTTCCCAGCATACACTGATTTACATCTTGACTTGTTAGATAACTAGCACATAAATGAAAGTCCTGGACATGCAATAGTTTTATGCAGGTCTGATACTGCAGAAGAGCATTTACCTCAGTCTTCTCATGCATATTAAAGTTGCATATTAAAGAATGAACATAAGACTTGATGATGCTTCTTGTGAGATGTGTCTTCTAAAACTATTTTTCTGCCAGTATCTGTAGATGTATTCAAGACTGCAGAATTGTAGAATGGTTTGGGTTGAAAGGGACCTTTAAGATCATCTAGTTCCAACTCTCCTGCTGTAGGCAGGGATGCATCCCACTAGAGCAGGGTCCTCAAAGCCCCATCCAGTCTGGCCTTGAATGCTTCCAGGGAGAGGGCATCCGCAGCCTCACTGGGCAATCTCACCACCCTCACAGTAAAGAATTTCTTCCTAATATCTAGGCTAAATCTACCCTCTTCCAGTTTGAAGCCATTTCCCTTCATCCTGTCACTACATCTCCTTGCAAAAAGACCCTCTCCAACTTTCCTTCAAGTACTGGAGGGCCGCTATAAGGATCCTCCTGGAGCCTTCTTTTCTCCAGGCTGAAGAGCCCCAGCTCCCTCAGCCTGTCCTCGTAGGAGAGGTGCTCCAGCCTTCTGATCGTCTTTGTGGCCCTCCTCTGGACCTGCTTCAACAGCTCCATGTCCTTCTTGTGTTGGGGGCCCCAGAACTGAACATAGTACTCCAGGTGGGGTTTCACGAGAACTGAGTAGATGGGCAGAATAATCTCTGCAGAGAGATTTTCCTGAAAGGCAAACATCACAAGAGTGTGACTAAAAGTTCCTGAATAAAGACTGTGGGGGACAGCTTTACATTTTCAAGAAATTATAGCAGATACTACAAGCCTCACACTCACAGTCTTGCAGTGTGATTGATTCAAGACCAGTCATGCCCAAACAGATATAGATCAGACTGGTCAGCTGCACCACTCAGCTTGGTGTCATCTGCAAACTTGCTGTCCATGTCGCTTACAAAGATGTTAAATAGCACTGGTCCCAGCACCAGTCCCTGAGGAATGCCACTTGTCAGTGTTCTCTACTTGGACATTGACTAGTTGTCTGCCAGCAAAGTCCCCTCTGCTTTGAACATCAGTGCACTTCAAGACAAGCGTGAGTGGGATCATACAGACGTTTCTTGTTTAAAACCGTAGTTAGACATACTTTCCCCTGTATGATTCTGTCTGAATTAGTGGGTAAGAACCAACTGGCAACTTTCTACCACTGTCTTTTCCAACGCAAACAGTGCAACGCTGGAAAGAATATCTGCTGTCTTCTTTCCAGCCTCTTTCTGCAGTCCTTATGACTACATTATGCTTTCCATGAGACTCAGAATTATTCCTTCAATAGCTGCTATTATTCAGATAAGTCGGGGGCGGGGGGAAGTAGTATAGGTTAATCTTATATTGACAAATGTCAATTAACCTCAAAATATATTGCTCCCCAAAAGTAAGGAATTAGATCAGTTCCTAAAGTTTTTTTTGTTTTTTTTTGCTGCATATGAAACCTATTTTTTGAGGCTTGATCTAAAAGCCTTCCACTTAAAATCTACATGATGAGCTTTTCTATAGACAGAAAAGCCAGCTGCAAAGCCACTGTGCCTGTGTTCTTCTTCCTTTTTTGGTTGCCTGAAACAAGTATGTACTTTACAAGATTATGTTCTTTAAATGTAAGTTAAAAGAATTTCAAACTGTGGGAAAAAAGTAGGTCCAAGAAATCTGTGTCTCCCTCTCTGCCTCTCACAGCTTGTTCAGTTTATTACACAATGTGTTTGCTCAGTGGAAGCGGAGTAGGTGAGTCACAGTCTGAAATGGCTACAGTAAAACTGGCTGATTTTGTCGTAGAAAAAGTGTTGGACAGGAAAGGAATTTCAGCCTGGTAGATTTTGTTTTCGTGTTTTTGTTTTATATTGTACAACTTGCATATAAAAAGTTCTGGTGATCTAATTACTGAGCAGTCAGTGATGCTTACTTGTTTTTAGTTGTGAAGTCTGTAGGTTTGGGATTCAAAAAGTGCCCATGAACCGTTATCCCAAGTCCAGTTGCATCCAGTGTTTTTTCCTCTTCAGAGTAGGACCAAGACTAGAGAACTCTTTAATCACTGCAGTATTGCATTCAGTCCCAGGCAGTGATTTTACTGATTTTTGTTGCACTTTACAGAGCATAGTTAACTGAACTTGCGGTTTTGAAATTAAGTCATCTGGGGAGAAAGTAAATGAAAACTAGAATAACTCTATTTTGAAATTGACTGGGAGATTTCTGACAACCTCTGGTTTTGTTTTCTCTTTCATATAAATGATGTTAATCTGCCAGGTCTTAAATTCCAAGTTCCTTAGTTATATGTATTTATTCAACCAAGTATAAGGTCTGACTGTTAATGTAAGCTGGCTTAGACTGCTTTTTTCATTCTGCTTTTCCTCCAATCCTGTCATGGGTCTAGAGAGTTAGAATTCACTGTGTTACTGTGAATTGCCCTCTTTGCATGTGAACCAATTGCCATTATTTGTCAAAAAACTTGTGTCGATGAATCTAGGATTTTTCTTGGCTATGTCAGTAGGTTAAGGAAGAAAATAGAGACTGCTGTTCTTGTTACCCTGATGGAGTTTTGCCCTGCCAATCTCTGAGGATAAAGTGGCACTTAGCCATCAAGGTGCATTCTACCATCTTTAATGGCTTGTTTTGCACAAATAGAGCGTACGTGTATTCATATACGTATTCATTGCATAGTCTTGGATAATCAAAAGTTTGCTATCAAAATTATACATTGATATGGAATCACTACTTCACTGTTTCCTTCATATGCACTTAAAGCTTTGTGCTAAAATTAGAGAAAACAGAAAAAGCCTTTATATCTGACGTATCTCTTACTTGTTCTCCAGTTGTGAATTTTTTCACTTCTCCCCACCATGCAATTGACCTGTAGGTTTTGAAGAACAATTGATGAGGGAGTAAAGGACATAAAGGTGGGTAATCACTCACCTTTACATCACCACACTGGTTTATTAGGCATTGTGAAAGTCAACTTCATTTGTTGTCCTGGTGTGACTTTATTATTTTTTCTTTTATTTCCAAACGTATACAGGGCTGTGGAAGCACAGTTCCCAGATATGCCTCTTCTCTTGTCCTTTTGGCATCTTGATTATCTGGTCATTAACAGGGGCCCATTGCTGATAACAAAAGCAGATTTGTGTAGAAAAATGACAAGTTATGATTCTAGTTCTTTCTTCTCCTACTTAAATTATTTTTATGCTATGAGCATATGCGCAACAGCTGCAAGCAGAGGAAATTTTTTCTATTCCAGCTCCTCCCAGTGTAGTGGAAAGTAAACTGGAATACAAGTGCAAAGCTAACAGCTCCTCCCTGCAGTGCTCTTTTTGATATGGGACTTTATATACGCACTCTGTTCAAGCATATTCATAGAATCATAGAATGGCCTGGGGTGAAAAGGACCTCAAAGATCATCGAGTTTCAACCACCCTGCTAAGTGCAGGGTCGTCAACCACTAGACCAGGCTGCCCAGAGCCACGTCCAGCCTGGCTTGCATGCCTCCAGGGATGTGGCATCCACAACCTCCTTGGGCAACCTGTTCCAGTGCGTCACCACCCTCTGAGTGAAAAACTTCTTCCTAATATCTAACCTAAATCTCTCCTGTCTCAGTTTAAAACCATTGCCCTCTCTCCTATCACTATCCACCCCTGTAAACAGTTGTACCCCCTCCTGTTTATACGCTCCCTTCAAGTATTGGAAGGCCACAATGAGGTCTCTTCCTTCTCTTCTCCAAGCTAAAGAAGCCCAGTTCCCTTTCTTCATAGGAGAGGTGCTCCAGCCCTCTGATCATCTTGGTGGCCCTCCTCTGCACCCGTTCCAAGAGCTCTGAGTCTTCCTTGTGCTGGCGGCCCCAGGCCTGGATGCAGCACTCTAGATGGGGCCTCGCAAGAGCTGAGTAGAGGGCAACAATCACCTCCCTTTCCCTGCTGGCCACTCCTCTTTCAATGCGGCCCAGGATATAGTTGGCCTTCCAGGAACAGGCCAGCGTTCTTAAATCTGTCATAAAATGTTACATAGCATACTGCCATTCTCCTAGCATACCACCTTCGTGGTGCTAACCTTGAAATACCACAGAGCATGCTGTATTTCCGCGGGAAGTGGGCCAGCAGCAAAGAGAGGATGTACATATGTTGTCTCTTCTGGTGTTCTAGAGAGTCTTAGTAAAGCAACACATGACTTCATGGAAATGATTGTACCGTACTAACTGCTGCCACCATTAGATCCTGAAAACGTTAGATCTGATGAAAAGGCATTGTCGTATAGCTCCTCTTGCAGAGGTGGAAAGCTCAGAGCGTTTCACCACCAGCTAGAAAAGAAAAGTACACGTGAGCCCTGGTTATTCATTCATACCTTGCTGCTGTGGAGCAAGAACCGAGATTGGATGGAGCTGGAGGGAGAGAAGACTTGGGGGAGCTCTAAGAAATAAAAACAAACAAACAAAAAAAACTTGGCAAAAAAAATCTCCTGAGTGCCCTTCTCCTGGTTTTCATGTGGGAGGAATGAGTCACTGATATGAGCAATGAATAAACAAAGGGTGACAGATCCTGTATGTAACTTATTTACTGGAGCTCAGCATTCATCTAGAGCAGTGGAATGTTTCTGTGTGTTCATGGCTTGAGATTATAGCCATTTTCCTACTGAAACCTTGGGACGTGAATATAGATGGCTTTACAGTGACTGAGAAAATAAGAATCTTGAGAAGTTGTAGCCTTGTGATACGTGCTTTCACGTACATGTGAGAAAGGTTATAGGACACCACAGCCAACCTTATGATATGGATTTATGAAGGATAACAGTTAAAAGTCAAATTAGGTGAGTGTATGGGCCCCCTGGAACAAGCTGCTAAATCTTGTTTAATAAAGGAAAGGTAATTAATCATTTTTGCTGTAAATGCGCAAGTGTCTCTGATGGGGCCAGACAGCAGACTTAGTAATTGCCGTGCTTGGGAGGCACCAAAGCACCAAAGGGGCAGATGGTGAGTGAAGTGAGAGAGGCTCTACTTGTGCCTGATAATGAACACACTGTGCTGCTGCTGTAGCACAAGAGAAAAATATGCAAGTGGGGGTGAGTCCTGTCCTGGGGGATCAGTTCCAGAAAAGGCTTTCTGAGTAGGCTTGGTCATTCCTGATGAGGCACTTTAGGAGTCCTGTTGGGCACAGGACACCATTTGTTCATTTTTTGAGATGCTTCTTTCTGCGCAGAGGTTTTGAAGACCAAAATGGTGACCCTAGACTTAATGTCTCAAGGGATCCTTTCACTTTCTACTGGGGAAAAAAAGAAGGAAAAAAAAAAAAGCCCCGCAACCGACTTACTCCCACCAAAGAAAGCAGTTGGGAGGGCAGCGGTGCAGAGAGGTGTTCGAAGAGATCCTAGCTTTGAACCACAGGGATGGTTGATGCTGGCTGTCCTTATCAGCATGTTGGTTGCTGATGTCCTGGCTGCCTCTGCACTGATGTCTTTAACTTCAGCATATTATGCTGGCATGAGGGAGAGTGATTTGTGTAGTTTTCTTGAGAAAATACCATCATTGGTTATTGACAAAGGGTTTTACCGTGGAGGAGGAACTGTAGCAATGCAGAAACCCCATGAGCCAACTATTTAGTGAATGCTGGTGTAGACGTCAGCTTAAAACTTAAATAGGAATCTGCTATCACTGTGTAATGATAGGAAGTGGTGTCACGCTGGAGCACAGTGGGACATAGAACAGTTTTAGGTATTACCAAAACAAATTTTCTTTCATAACCTCTGAGTTTTTCTATTATTAATTTCTTTCTTTTAAAAGGATAACTGTAATGTTTTACATATATGTAGAAACAGATATTAAAATACTATGTTCAGTTGTTTTAAGTATCAGCTCTGCTGGTTCTTCATTTATTTGTTGTGATTTGATTACTATAATAATGCTAAGTTTAATGTATATTTGCAAACTAATCCTTAGATATTTCTTTAAATTGCACTTTATTTGTTAGATATGTTTAGTCATCAGATTATTATAAAGTCAATAAATTTTTGATAGGGAATATATTTTCTGTGTGAATAAATGTTATGAAATATTTTGTCTTGTATTTACAAGCATTTTTCTATCTGATGATTACAGTTTTCTGTGTGGAAACAGAATAATTGTTCTATTATTGGAATAGTGAATTTCATCACTTACGCAGTGGCGAGTTAATAACTTCTAGAAATCAACCCATGAGAGTGAAAACAGCAGGTTTCAATTGTGTTCCAAAACAGACATTCCTAGATGATGAGCCAAGAATGATTATTTGGATTACCTGTCCTGTTTCCTTGCATCTAACAGGCTGTGTTACTTAAGGAAATAATTTATCTGCAAAATAGCAAAACTATTTTTTTTATTTTAAACATATCCATGGTGAATAAAGGTAGGACTTAATCTTCCCTTTGTCTCTGAATAACTTTACATTCCTGCCAATAGCCTTCATTCTGCACTCCCAGTTTTCTCTCAGATTTGCATCACATCATCCCTTAAGGTTTGCAGCTATTTCAAAGTCTTTGTGAAGACAAATTTTTGTCTTGTATTATTGTGCTACTGATGACCATGGTAATATTCATTAACTAGCATTTTCTTTCCTCCTTTCTGATTTGAGGAAAAGTAGCTGGTGCCTCGTCTGAGAGACTGCTTGGTAATCTGTGTTTTCCTTAGTATGTCACTGAGTTGTCCGATAGATGTTGCCTGTTAAATCGTATCAGTTAATAGGAATGCTCTGCATATGTAAATAATTGTTTTGCGGAATTGCAGTTATTGTGTATGTAGAATCCCAGGAGTCTATAGCTGTGTTTTTCAGTATGGATGCAGTAACCCAGCTCTGACACTGCTGCCTGCTGGAAGCAGCAAACATTTCGCTATAGTATTTCTTCAGTGCAGTCCCCAGCTCCATAGAGAGCAGGGCTGAGACGTCTTCATTAAGCTGTCGGATCTGCTGTATCATGTTTGCCTTCCTAGAACTGTAAGTCACACTTGGTCAATCCCAATGCACAAGGAATCATTTTTTTTATTTTTTATTTTTTTTAAGACTATAGTGTAATAATAATCCCCCCAGGCCCACTGCTGCATTGCAGTTAAGGTATTACTAATTCCTCTAAACATTTTTTAAAATGAATGAAAAATAAAGAGCAATTCAATTTGTTTTAGTTAGATAGAACCTGAAGGATGAGGAAAATAACTGAATGTTTCCAAAAAGGAAACTTTGACAAAGCATGAGAAGTTATATTGGCAGTGAGGTATCTTCAGGTAGCATGAAGTCAGCGCTCCAGCAAGTCCTTATTTCTCTGGGCACTGTGTGGATGCTTGGGATCTCATCCAAGCTCCAAATCCAAGATGGAATGTTTTCTATTGAGTTTAGTGTCTACAGAACTGCCCCCATGAGGGAGGACTTGCGAGCAAAGCACACAGAAGCTGTGAAGGACACAAGGAGTTCAAGGACTCACCCAGAGTTGGGCACTGGCGGAGAGGAGCCCATCAGCCTGGCCCCTGCTTGCTGTGGAGGAAGGAGACCCCTCGGCTGTGGGAAGCCAGGACAGATGCGTTGGTGTTGGGATGCTTCTCACACAGCGCTGCTGGCTGTGAGTGCTGGAGGTGTTCAGCTTGAGCTGTTGCACACTGCGCCTGCTGTGTGCACACAGCGGGGCCCTGTGCCTGTTGTTTTGTGTTATTTTGTATGGATGCAGCTCCACAATGGCTCTTGTGCCATGCTTGGTTGCTCCTCATGATGCTCCCTGCTGTTGCATGCAAGCAGAGCAAGGTTGTCTGCTGTGTTCTACCACCTTGGTTAATGGCTTTCACCAGATAATATGACTTGGTAAAAACTATTAACAGAGCAGAGCATCTTACGTGATACACACTTACCTGAAATGTTTCCAAGGTAAATACGCAGGGGATGAAGGTTTTGTGTCAAAGGACTGCAGCAATTGAAAACACTGCACTCACTGGGCAGGTTTCATAGCGCAATTCATAGACGGTCCACACTGGGGAAGTCTCCTTGAACTGAAAGGAAAATAGCTGGTGAGAGTAACAGACTGTGAATGTGATGACAATATCTTATGGTAGCTGTCTGTGCCAGCACTTGCACTAAGAAAGAGAGGTTTGTAAGTCCCTCTTTTTTTTTTAACTTTAAATAGTTTTAAACTTTCTCAGAGATCCATTTAATTGTAAATACTGAAGTATAATGTAAATGAGGAGAAATGGAAGGTAGGCTTTCAGTTGATCACCCTGAAGACATCCATTTCATAACCAGTTTTCATTGCAAGGTTCAGAAGGTGCCTCTGGCGCTGGGAGACGTGCGGGCCAGGTGTCAGCAGCTGGGGCTGTGTTGCTGTAAAGGCTGTAACTACAGGCTGAGAAAGCAAAGGGACAGCAGAGCCTCCTGGCTGCTTCTGCAAGGGCTGCTCTTGGTGCTGCTTCCACAGCTGAGCTGAAGGCAGTCCCTGGCTCCAGGAGACGCAGGAGCATGCTGGGGGTGGCTGGGAGCTGCAGCCTCTGAATGATCAGAGACAGAGAACAGGAGAGTGTGAAGCAGAGCAGTAATGAGAGAGGCAGGAGTGCTCAGCTGATGCTTTGAGGGGCAATTTTTCCTCCTAATGCAAAAATAGAAATTATGCTACATCTAGTTTACCTTTGCTTAGGTATCCATGGTATTCTGATTAAGGGGTATGTTGTGTTAATGGAACAAACGTTGTTAGGTGTTCATGTGATGTGGGGAAAAGGTAGAGATAAAAGCTGAACAGGAATCTCAGGAGGCAGGAAAGGTCGAAAGTTAGGATGTGCCACTGGCCAGCTCCAGCAAGATGTTTAAAACAAGTTTGTTCCTTTGGGTACGTTTCAGAACCTTGGGACACGTTTTGCTGTCAGTCAGTCCACTGTAAATTTGGGGTTTTGTGGAGTTTCTGTGCTCCTCCTGCCAGAGCAACTGTGAGAGTAAACTTTGGCTCTGGTTACATCCATCTAGAGCAAGCTGCAGCTTGCCTTATCCACAGAGGCGTTCCTGTTGACTTCATAACGTTTTGTATGAGTTGGGACATCTGGATTTGGTACAGTAATACTTAACATTGGGATGTTGCTGTAGACTCTAGGATGTTTGTAGAAATGAGAGAAGAATCAGGCCCCTGCTAACTATTTCACAGGAGCATAGGGTTTCTTCCAAGAAAAACATCTGAGAACTCGAGGACAGCATCTGCTCTCAGTATTCTGTTCTGCAGAAAAATCTACATTCAGGAGGATTAAAATTAGCTTCTCTTGATTCCTGTACAGAAACGTCAGCTTGAGAAGTTCCTCTGCCCTGTGTTTGCTAATTGCACTAATTCCCTTAAGTCTGTGAAATTGCAGTGGGAGCGGAGCAGCCTTCTCCCATGCTTTGGGAAATCTAGCCTGAGCCTGTCCCACACCAGGGCATGTGTGATCTGATAATACTTGGGCCAGTCCTAAGAAAGGGCTCACTGAGCTACAGTGAAATGAAAACTGACAATGATGCTGAATGTTCAGAAAGGCAGCACTGGCTTTCAGATCTCCCTTGTACCTGGGTCTAAAGTTCAGAGACATTCTGAATTACAGCTCGAGTTACCTCCTGCAGCTCCAGCACGCAGGTTTAAAACCAATAGCCACCGTGCCATTCTGGAAGACAATGCCTGAAGGCCTCCCTGAGCTGCTTCAGTGACAGCAAGAGCTGCTTGCAAACCAGCAGGATGTGGCAGAAGCGCTGTAGCTCTGTGCCAGGGGTTAGCTGGCAGCAAGGAGGAGCTGCTCTGCTGAGGCGGAATGGAGCGGACTGCTGTTTGTGGGTGCTGGGTGGGTGAGTCAGCGCTAAGCAGCGAGTGGGGCTTTTGCTCAGTAATTGCAAGAAATAATCTGCCCTTCTTTTTTTTCAAAATGCCAGAGCTTTTATAAACAATTCAAAGGTCATATTCAAAGCACAGTGTTTTCCTCACTCTGTTCAGAACAATTAAAATGTTTCCTGCCATGGTTGCCTTCATGGGATCTGAGCGGCAGCCTTGAGCCTGAGCTTTACCTGGGACTCTGCCAGAGGGGGAAAGGCCGCAGTGCTTAATGCTGAATTCACCAGCCCTACCGGCCCGTGACCCAGAATGTGAGTTGCGCAAGTAACAGTCTCCTGTTGCTGGAGATCATCTCTTGCAGGAGCTGGATTTGCCATAACAGTGATATGAAGCTGAGTATCGCCTGTCTATTGATCGATCTATGCTACACAATATTTCATTGTTACTTTTCTTACGGACTCATATGTACACTGATAGAGGGGAAACTCAGCAGGAGCTTCCAACTCTCTGATCATTTTTCATCATAAGAGCTGTTCCTCCCACATTGTGAGCAGTCCTCCAGTCTGCTCTGGACAAGCCTGTGCCTCCCTGTTCCAGGAGCCCTTTTTCAAAGCAGGCTTTCTGGTAGTAGGCTGCAAGTGGCCTTTCTGCTGGTTCACCTGTAAGGCAGGACGACGTGGTTGGAAGAGGGCATTTCAGGGCAGCACTCGTGGAGTGGTGCCAAGATGTCATTTGATGTCAGAGTGGATGCCTCCAAAGCCTTCTGGTTCCAGCAGCCTTACTGGACATTCATCAAAATTAGTGTCTCATGCTGAGGGGCAGGAATGTCCCTTCAACAGCACAGTCTGCTCTCTATCTCATCCAAAGCTGTAAGTACTTGTGAGTCTGGGTCTCATGGCCCCTGTTTATATACCTAAGTCCAACCCTGCACAGCCAATCAGTGTGTGAGCTGCCACACACTGCCTTCAGCGCCGATGGCGTTGCTACTAGGAAGAACCTGCAAAACAAACCGTGATTTCCCTGTTATGAACTCCACATTTCGATTAGTCCTTACACCATTTGCTGAGATCTGGAGAGAAGTGTCCTGTGTCTGACCCGGAAGTCCACGGGATTCTCTTCCCATTCCTGTCTGGGTTCTGAGTACACAGTGTCCCTGCGCTGGGCATAGATGTGGGCAAACGGGTGCTTGTAAATTTTGCACAGAACATAAACACACCAGATCTCTCCGAGCTAATTTCCAGTTCCCCAGAGTGTATATTTAGCAGCGCTAATGAAACTGAAAATAAACACCTTGGGTTACATCTAACAGATGATGTTATTTTTCCTTTGGCCACTCCTCAGGCTGCCACAGGTCTCCCTCTTGCACTGTGGGGCCACTCAACAGCTGAGCCGCTCCTTGGCTGCCACTCTGATCCTCAATGGCACCTTCCTGTGCTGCAGCACAGGGCCAGCCTGGCGTCTTGCTGTCTGTGCTGTGACTGCTGTTTGAACGAAGGAGAAGGTTTACATTACTTCTATTTGATGGGCTGTCCTTCGCTAAGGAACTTGCTTTGAGTAGTGTGGGTAAGGAGAAAGAAGACATCAGGCCCTAAAAGTTTCATAAACAGATCTCAGAGAAATCTTGCGTAATATAAATTGGCCTAAAGGTTATAGAATCACAGAGTGGTTTGAGTTGGAAGAGACCTCAAAGATTATCGAGCTCCAACCCCCTTGCTGTGGGCAGGGTTGCCATCCGCTAGATCTGGTTGTCTTGGGCCCCATCCAACTGGGCCTTGGAAAAGATGAAGTAACAGAACCGTTTTGATGATGAAAGTAATTTGCTGTCACACATAAAAGGTTTATTTTGTCTCTACGACTACCAGTGGGTTGTGGCAAGGTTTCAGTGATCATTAACCACCCCGGCATGATAAGGTATGAGGCAGTAGTTACTGCTTTCCTGGCATGTTGTGTCAGTGATCTCCAAGCTAGGGAACTGCTAGGTTAGGGCAGAGCACGGTGAGGTTTCACGACAACAATCTGAGTCACCCACTCAGGTAACCCAGGGCTGCTGCTGCAAACCCAGTGCTGTCCCACCCAGCTGCACCACGCTGCGAGGGCGGCCTGAGCCATGACCACTGCCAGGAGACGAAGTAGACCACAAAGAAATGGTGTTGCCACAGCTGGAGTTACCCCAGACTTGTGATTGTCGTGGCTGGCAGATTTTCCCAGGGTTAACAAGAGGTGCTTGTTACACCAACACAGTGGGTGGATGCTTGCAGATTTCTCAGAATGCTTCACAGCAGTGCCTTCTGGGGATAGGAGCTTGTGATCCAAAGAGAATTACTTCCCCAAAGTAAATCTGTGCTTGAGCTGGACTTGTACGTGCAACATCATACATAATTTGAGACTCATAAGGCATAACCAGTAAGTCAAGGCCAGAGCTGTTACTCTACTTTTGTTCCTAGAGCTGACTTGTAATTTCTGGGCTAAATACATTTTCAACACAACATTCAGTTCCTTCTAAAAGGTATTTTTTTATATTTCATTTTTGTGAGGGTTTTTTTTTTTTTTTAGTTGTTCTCCTTTGAAATTGCTAGGCTAAATACCCCATGTATCCTATGACGCATTTGATAGGACAAGAGGTAATGGCCTCAAGTTGCACCAGGGGAGGTTCTGGTTGGATATTAGAAAAAGCTTTTCTCAGAAGGAGTGGTGGTGCAGTGGCACGGGCTGCCCAGGGAGGTGGTGGGGTCACCATCCTTGGAGGTGTTCAAGAACCATGTGGATGTGTTGCTGAGGCATGTGGTCAGTTGGCATGGTGGAGATGGGCTGACAGTTGGATTGGAGGATCTTAGCAGTCTTTTCCAATCACCTTAATGATTCCATGATACTATGAGCACATCCACATTGAACAAATCAAGTATTTTTATGCCTTCAACTGTCTTTTACCTTGTAATTAGTATATTATCATTTTATATCAGTAATGATTGCATCTTCTTATAGTCGGAATTATTGTAATAATGTAAAACCTCCTGAGTTTTGACAAACTCTGCAAGACATTTCTGAAATCATGAGGGACCTCATTCTGCAGTGCTCTCTAGACTTTAATCTGGATGTCGATGTCTCACTGGCAATCTTTGTGTCAGAAGAATGGGCAGAAAGGATGAACCATCCTCTCTTTAATTCTTTCTAGAGTTCTTCCCCTTTTCAATAATAAAGAAAATAAAAATAGGAGGTGGTGGTGTAGAGTTAACTCTAGGCTATCAACTTCGTGAAAGAACAGAACATGTTAGAATAGAAGTGATAAAAGAGCATCAGTCCCATCACTCCCAAGTTCACCTGCAAACCTCTTAATGTATCCTGATCTCTCCAGAGGCTTTATAGGGCACAATGAGACCGGTTTGCCATCTGGTCTGATGTGTAAATGACAAATACGGTGAAATCTGTTCTTTGCGTGCATTTTGCTGGAGCTGTAGGGTAAACACCTACATCATGTTTATTATCTCCGTGTGGTGTTTACTGTCTTGCTTTAATCTCTTACCTAGTGCTGGGCAATTTGTTATTCTTTCAGCTTATTAATCAAGCAGGGTGGAAAAACTGGATTTTGTGTCATAAAAAAGAGGGTTAAGGTATACACAAGTTTAAGCTGAATTTTACAGTGTGCTTCAGTCAAAACCAAGGAGAACAGAGTTATGAAAACACTGAAATATTTTGCTTTCACATTTTTTATGACCTGTCTTGTGCTGGAAAATTAAATATAGATATATATATCCTGATCATTTCTGAAATATGTTAGTTGCCTTTAAAATCAGATCTCTCATTTTGGAATTGACCTGAGGAAAAAGTGAGCGTTTAGATTTGTCCAGAACATTCTTGTTCATTGCTCTGCTCCTTTAATCAGGAGATAAATCCATTTAATTCCTATCCAGACAATTTGTTTTTGTTGGTGGTGTTTTTCTTTCTTGGGTTTGGCAGTTCATTAAAAAAATGTCTTTAACTGTCCAAACATACTGATAAATGTAAGTTATTGGAAAAGTCATCTGTTATTTAAGAAAACTGCTGTGTGGCATAAACCAAACGGTAAGAAAGGAACAAGGTTTTTGCAGGAGCTCCCTAAACCAAGTTTAGAGGATTGTGTTATGGCTGTCTTCCAGTACAGATGATCCAGGCAGATGATTAGAAATGAGAGATTCTCCTTTTGCAATTCAACAGCAAAACTCTGCAAGAAAAAAATCACAGTTCTTCCTTCATTGCCCCAGAGCTGTACACTGAGTCTGTGTGCTCTATGCCACTACCTCAGGAATTCTGGGTGAATGGGGACACAGAATACTGCTACTTGCTGTTCTCTGCCAGTGCAGCTCTATGTCATCAGCTGTACAACCTCTGGTTCTGCAAGCTACATTTTGTCTCACAGTAGTTGAGAGCTTGATATTAAGAAAAGACCCAAGCCCCCATTTCAACATTCTGGAATGATGTGGGGCTTTTTGCTGTTGTGCCTAGCTAAAATTAATAGCTCCTTGTTTGCTCTGTTTTTTAGAAATGAAATGCTCTGTTTTAGAGCCTGGAATGTGCATAAATAAGATAATGACCATTTAGATATAAAAGGAACTGATGCTAAAACATAAGAAGTTGTTTAAAATGATTGTTTTATACCGGATCTCTGATTTTTACCTGAACAGTGCTGAATGCTGTGGTACTGAAAAAGGAAACATTTACGTGTTCAGCATTAAAACCAATCTGACAGACTGTGGAAGCAGAGTGGTATTGTGCACAAAGGGCTGCTGTTGGAAAAAAACCTTTTTTCCTAAATGCCGTATTTATTTCTTCTGGTGCTGCAGCTGGGGCTTTAGCTACAGAATAGCACACGTGTTTGATGCTGAAGCAAACAGTTCCATGTTTTCCCTGTCTTCTCTTGCTGCTGCTGCCCTGCACTAGTTTCTTATTATTCACTCTAACATTCATGAGAACTGCTGGCATTTCCAGAAAATTCAGTGACAATGAAAGTTTGCATAAACTTAATGCGCGGTTTGAATAATTAATATAATTAATCATTAGTAAGATATTGAAAGTGTTAGGCAACAAAAGCAATTATGCGTATTCTGCAAAACTGTAAACTTTCTTTAAAGAACTGACAGACCACAATCAAAAAGCTGCTGTTCCTCAGTCCATGGGAACAGATCTTACAAACAAGAACTAGAACTTGCTGTATATGCTGCTTCAGAATATACAGGTAAAGAAGAAATCTCACAGCTATCAAAAGGTCGGATACAGAAGGTTTGCCAAAGGTAAACAGAAAAGTCAAATGAAGAACAGTCGTTTTCTCCAGCTACATTCCTTGAATTAACAGCCATAATTATAATTTGCAATCTGAACTCATGAAATATGAAAAGAAAAAAATCAGGATAAACAGATGCGTGTTTTGAGGAAATGAAGAGAAAAATATTCTCTCAAAAGCCACTTTGTAAGAGATCCTTCATACAGAAAGAAAGGAGTTTTTGAGAGTTCGTGAGTTTTAGGCATCTATCACCAAAAAAGTCATTGAGTTCTTTTGGCCCTACAACCAGTTTCTTGTGTGGGTTTAATCGTGTCTGGAGCCAACAGTTAGCCTGAAATTACTTTAAGGAATGTTCTTTTTTTTTTTTTTTTATCTCAGGTTGTTCTGGTTCAAGAACACCTGGCTCCTTAAGGATCTGCATCTTATCTCCTGCCTCCACTCCACTGCTGCAGTATCAGTTTCTCTGTTGCTGCCTCCACCACAATGTTCTGTTTCCTTTCAAGTCTTTTGCATCCTCCATCCTCTGCCAAGCATTTGTTAAATCAGCCACAGGGCAGCTGGGTTGGAGGGGCCTGTGGAGATTGCCTGGTCCCAGCTCGTGTTAAATGTCAGCCTGCAGATGAGGTTGTCCAGGTCCTCATCTAGCTAAGGCTGCTGCCTCCTTTCCCTTAGGCCCTTGTGCAGCGATACCCCCCTCTCTCCCTCACATCCCTTTTGGTCCCTCACAAATTCCTGCCAGTATTTACCACCCATCCTGCCATGGGCTATGGCCAGTCAGGCTTGTGGCCGGTGAGCCCAGTGCTAGCCAGGCCAGCAGCTCACTCAGGATGGAAAAGGGAAGAGGGATGTGGCCCTACTCTCTGTCAGCACTGATGAGGTTTTCCTTCTCCATCTACTTGTTTTACGTGCAGTGTGTGTGAAACCTCACTGTCTCTGGGAACTATACCTCTGTCAGATGTGGCTGAACCTGGCTCAGAAGCTGCCAGGACCACACTGGCAGGCAGATGGTGTGATCGCAGCAGCTCTATGCTTACTCCCTAAGGCTCTTGTCTGCTGCTTTGAGTGCATCACTGTGACGTGCTGAGGTGCTCAGGTGTGCTGGTCTGAGGGCAGCAGCAAATCTGGAGTATTGGCCTAACGTCTCCTTCTAGCTATCCAGTTCCTGGGAGGTTTAAATGACAAAATACTGTCTCTTTTTGCAGTCAGAGCCAGACCTGTACATGAGAATGGGAAGCTTTCCAGCACAGGCTGTCTGCAGTCTGTGCTCTGCACAGTGGGAGGAGAGCTCTCTCTTTGTGTCTCAATGCTAACAAAATAAACGTAATTGTTATTAATGGTGATTACTTGTAATGGAGCTCTACGGAGCACAATGATAGAAATGTTCCCATTGTGATGGTTTCACATAAACAGCAACTGCTGGCAAGTCTCCTAATGTTTCTTTATTAACTTTCAGACTTCTGATGATGCACATATTGTCTTCACAAACACAGTACAGAGTAATTTCTCCAATGTGGTTGCAAGAACCTTTATCAGTATTATATGTATTTGCCAATAATCTAGTTACGTGGAATAAGGGCCTAATGGGGAGAACAAGATCGCTGTTGACATCAGGTCATTTTTTTCTTAACTGGTGCTATTGAACTGTTCTGCTTAAAGATTTCCAAAGAGAGCCAGCCAAATAAAGGCTAGTGATGTTTCTGATCAAAGAGTGCCTTTCCAGCTGAGCCTGTCTGGAGCTACCTGTCCATCACACAGGAACAGCTGATGTTGTCCAGGGCAGACACGGGGTTTTCAGGCCTGGACTGACTCAGTCCCACATCTGCTGTCTGACTCTGCCCTGCACCTCCTGTCTGGCTTTGAGCAAATGGCTTCATCTTGCTGTGCCTCATCTGCTCTAATGAGGAGCAAGGCTAACAAGGTTTGCTTTGGTCTGTTTCAGACTATAAGATCTCATTATTGCTTTATGTATTTATGATGCTTACTTAGCGCATTGAGGTTTTAACTTCCGTTGTAGCCTCTATTTAGGCCACACAGCCCTACAAATTTTCTGTAAATCTTCCAGGATCCTGTAGATCAAAGTCTCACAGTCAGAAAGTTCTTGAATTGCTGCCGGGAGTGTGATGAACACTGGACAGACGTATCCCCTCAGGGGAGGACAGACTAGCCCCAAGCCAGCCATAAAGCCTCCCCCACACCAGTGTCCTCATGAACTGAGTAGAATTTGGGTTTTAATTTATGGCTTTGCTGAATGGGGCTCTGGAACAAACTCAGTCTCGTGTATCATCTGGCAAATGAAAACAACAGAAGCACAGTGAGTCTGGCACTACCGTTGTTCAGAAAATATGCTGGTTCATATAACCTTAAAAGCAGTAATTTTGTTTATTTAAAGTAAGAGGCTCTTCAACCACCCAAGAAACAAATTCAGAATTAAAATTTATAGTACTCAAATATGGAATGAGCAGTTTTGTAGTTCAGACACGCTTCTTGTAGTCCGTTCATGGGCTGTCTAACCCTGTGGTCAGTCTGAAATGTTCATTGAAAGTTTACACTGAACACAGAAGATGGGAATTTCTCCATCTCATTGTTGGTATCAAAAGATCTGAAGTTTGAGGATATGTGGACTACTATTCCCTTTTTGAGTATGGAAGAGAACAATTTTGTTAAAATCAATTTGGTATCTTCTGTGACTAATTCTTATTTCAAAAACTTCTGAGGCGAGGACTGGAAGAGAGGCAGTGGTGCCAAGCAGATGACACAGCCAGTGTGCTTCATCATGAATTTAAGAGAGCTCTCACTGATATTTAGCCAATATTTAACTAAGGGAAGAGGGTTAGACGATACAATGAAGGAATAATGTCAGTTGTTAGGCATCATATTTCTTAAATAAAAATGCTTGTTAGGAATGAACTGAAGAAAAAACTTTGGAAGTACTATGGCAACCATGTTTCCTGTGAGGCCAGACAGCTGACAGAAGGTGAAGGCAGAGAAGATGGTGATGGACATTGCTCTGCCGTGGGATCCCCTCTTCTTTCTGCTGCAGCAATGTTCATCATCATGACTACTCTGAGCTGTCAGCTTGGCCTCTTGTTCATTCTTTTCCACCCATCGTACATTTTTAACTTAGAATTCTGAAAAAAGTACTATTTTAATGCGAGAATTGATGATTTTCATTTCAATATTTTTGAAAAATTGTTGGAAAAAGATTTCTTCAGAGTCCCTTCTTCCCTGTAGCCAAAACTAGTTGCAGAATTGAAATGAGTTGGTTTCAGCCTCTCTCCAGATTGAATCTGAAGGTAATGTGTTATGAAGAATAGTCATATTTTAAAATGTGGGTTTTTTTCCCAGAATTTGAGATTACATTACAATAGCCACTAGCTAAAGCAGGTAAGATATAAAACTTTGAACATGTTAAATGAATACAGATTTGCGCTGTGTAAATGTGGATTTGTGTTAGGGTGGATTTGTGTAAACATAGATTTACACTCCATAAATCTGGACGAAACACCAAGTTCTAAAAGGAGCTTGCAATTCATCTCTACAAATTAGTAAAATGAAGATTGGTACTAATTTAAATACATTGCCTTTTCACTGATGACAATTTGAGCAGAAACACCAAGCAATGTGTTTATCTGCCAGTAATGAATGGAACGACAAGCAGCGGATGAGCGATAGTTGGTGCTGCAGACCACAGGGATGTGGGCTGCTGTTTGACTATCAGCTGCTCTTGATCCACGTTAAGATATTGCTGTCTCCCAGCTGTTCATCACTTATTCTTCTCCAAATCTTCCTCTCTGCTGGTTTACCAGCTCAGCTCAGACCTCTGGGTTAAAAAAGAAGTAAAATGTTTTAAATAGCAGCAGGTCTTAATTTGGACCGGGGTGCGGAAGCAGGTTACTGACTGATGAGCCAAATAGGTAAGCTAGCAGAAGCTGTTCCCCACGACAGATGTATTTATGTATGCCCTTTCCCTTAGGGCCTGTAACTGAATGCATGTAATCCTTAAAGGAACTTCTTGGTGGCAGCACTCAAATGATTTGCATTCCAGTAAGGATGGCCTGTCTTGCAATTTTGTTGTTAAACCTTTCAACACACTGATCGTCACAGCTTTCACTTTAGTGGATGATTTTAAATGTGCAGAAAAGGTAACATATGTAGAGGCTGGACACGAAATAAGAACAAAGAAAGAGAAGTTGAACATTTCAGACAGTGAAAAATTTATTCTTGGAGGAAAATGTATTTAAAATAGAGTTACTCTTTCCTGCCCCTCTCCAGACATGCTGTATTTCATTAAGAATGCTAACAAATAAAACCTGAAATCTAAAACATTTTGAGTAAGGATGGCACCATGTTTCCTGGAGTTACTTTATGATCCAGTTCTCCTCTATAGACAAGATCTCCTGGCTAAGAGAAATCTGAAAAAGAAAAAATGTTTAAAAAGTGATGGGAAAATCTGAAGTAGCTATTTAAAGATAATGTGCAAACTGAGACTTTCTACAGTGAAATGGTGTAAATGCCTTTTTCTAAACAGCCTTCTGAATAAGAAGTCACTTTATTAATAAAAAATCAGCAAACTCTCACTCTCTTCTACTTTTCTCAATCTGATTTTGGTTCCTTCAGTTCTAATTTTGATTATTTCGTGGGATGCACAAATATCAAGTCTAGTCATGTTTAGTTAAATCTCTTCGATGTCTGATAGAATCAGTTCCACAGTAAAAGTCTTGTGGCTTTCGGATCTAATTGTGCCATACCTTCTGTTTTATAAAGTTGCCTACAAGTTGTCAAGGATGAAACACTTTCTATACTAATGAGTAGATAAGGAGCGGAAACAGTGTTTAGGATCCAGATGTCCGGATGTGTTGGTGTCTCTTACAGCTACATTTTTCTACACAGCAAAGTTCATATTTGTCACAATACTGCAGCTGTCTGCAAACCCATAAGCCTTTCTTTGCGTGTGATATGATGAAAAAGATGAAATTATGTCACTGCCTACTTAAAAGTTGGGGGAAGGTTCCTCACACAGGCGTTTCTGAATCCCGATTGTCATCGTTGAATTGGTGTGCAGTCCTGAACAAGGCCATTCAAAGCCCTAGCATCCTCATTTTCAAGAATAACAATTCCTACTGCCAGCCTGTGCAATGATTCAGCAGAAATGCAAGCAAGGAGCAATAGTAATGTTTTTTGTTTTAGCTTTACGTTTATATTTATATATCAAATTACTTAACCACGATCAAACAGGCAAAAGTCCCATTGAAATCTATTTGTGTTTTGTTTACATTATTTGGATTGATACTTAATATTATTTTTAGAGCAGCATGTCCACAGCATGTCATGCATAGAAAAAAAGATATGTACTGATGGTAGGTTACATCTTAAATTATACGTCCGTAGTCCCAAAGGAAAACAAACAGCAAATAATTTGTCTTTCTCTGATCGGACAATGTAATGTGGTACCAGAAAGCACAGACTATTACTTGCTTGCTGAGTTCCATCTGAGTGACATTTACAAGCATTCAGCTAATGAATTATGGGCTCTTGAAATAGGAGTCTTCTAATAGGAGCAATAAAATATTCCATCCAGAAGAACAGATTCCTTTAAAAGTGTTTATGCTATGGAATCTTTTTCATTATAGTAACAGAGAGAAGATTTATTAGTCAAAGCACAGAAAGAATATTCTGTAGATTGGAACATAAAATGTTTTATGATATTTTCAGTGTTTGTGAGATATTATGACACAAAATATATTTTTTGCTGTTTTCTGGTGGTAGAAATTTAGATATTAATGGCAGCTGTCTCTTGACAGCAAGTTTTTATGAGCCAGTTTGTTTTTCAGAGACAAATATGAAATGCCAGCATGCTGGGTCTGAAAGTCACAAGATTGCAAATGTACCCAACAAGAAAAATCTGACAAAAACAATACTAGGGCTTGCTTCTCATTCCGGATATAAATGTCTTTTATTGCTTCAGACTTTGTTATGTAAGTTGTCCACTCAACAGCATGGGCTTCCTTTGAAAAGACAAAGCACAAAACCTTTAGTAACATGTGATCCTATTACATCACTGCTTAGTTTATCTTGTGATTCAAAAACTTGGCAATTCAGTGTTTCCAGATTTTAACGGAATACATTCAAGGGCATAAATAAGTCTGTTATCACTGCATCTGATTTATTTATTTTACCTGATAGGCCCTAGCCTAATCCAATCCAACACTGGAGTAAGGAAGGATGCTATGGCACCATAGCAAGGAGGGCATACTCCATAGTGACCACATAAAAGACTCAAAGATTCCTCAGCTTCTCCTACAGGATTTGTCTGAAGACCCATTCCTGATGACATCACAGAGAGTTATCCAGTAGCAGTTACCTTAAAGGAACGTGAATCTCCTTTTATTTGTATTAATATAAATAAATGATAGCTGTGTTGCATGTACAAATTAGTAGAATTGATGGGAGACCAAAAAAAAGACACGCTTTAAAATGCATAGCCAACCTTGCATCTTTTTCAAAATATATTGCCTAATGTGGTCAGCATTTATAGTTGACTCCATTCTCTCTTTGTGGAGTAAAGCAGATTTTTGCCATGCTGATTTTGTTTTGTTTTGTTTTGGAACAAAGTGGCATTGAAGTCTTAGTCTAATGAACGGGCACATGCCTTCTTCAGTCTCACCCAGTTGTCAGTGCTTACAATACCTTAGGTTCAGAAGATGCAGTACCTCACTTACAGGAAAGAAACTGACCTGCTGTAGGAAATCTGCAGCTATAAATGAAGTCCTATGCCCATTGATTCATTCTGTAGACCTCTTTCTTTGATACTGCACCATATCTTTAAATGGACAGTTCCAAACCTCCAGAATATGTGTTTGTGAAGGAGAAGGGATAGCTAAAGCCCTAGTAACTTCCCTGCACAGCTGTGACTGGAGGGAATTATGGGCTGAGAGCCCAACCAATGAAGCAAAACTTTATTTTTGTCCCTGCAGCTGACCTGGATGTCCAGTCCTGGGTATGTTGCAAGGGTGTGAAAGGGGTAGAATTTCTGAATCCTGATCTGTTTTATTGCGGATAGTGAAAGTTCTTCCTTAATCCTCAGTCTTGTTTTTGAAACTCACTCTTTTTGAGAACTGGGTATCTCTCTACTAGGACAATGCCACGAACATCAAGGTATTTCCCCAGATGACTGAGCACTTTGGGAATTCCCTAATGTGATCCAAGCAAGATGCTAAGAGATTCACTGCCATTGCTCAGTGGAGTTCCCCGGCATCATTCTCAAGTACTGGATCACTATGTATGAGGCTTTGTTCTTGGAAAAAGGGAGTGTGCAGGATGGCAAATTTGATCTTTGATTACAAGCAGAAGCATTTAATATGAATAATTGGTCTATCTTCTATTTGCAGAGAGCATTGGAGCCAGTTTATTCAGAAGGAAAAGGTGGAAAGAGTGAAATCACTACTGACTGCCAAATTTACAAATAGCTTAAAAATACACCATACATGGTTTTTCTTTAGACTTCTAAATGCGAGCACTCGTAAAACTGCTCTCTTGGTTACACTCTCTTCCTAGAAGAGTTATCCTCTCCAGTACCATATTGAGAGCCCTGCATCTCTCTTTGCAATGCCAAAATTGCTTTTGATTTATCTGCTCACAACAGAACTGTTCCAGTTTCATCATGAAAAACAAAGCGTGTACCAGTCATACTCTGTAACAGCCACAGTAGTTGTCCTTGTGTCTGCCATTCACCAAAACTTAATCTGTTGCTGAGGATTTTTACTGCATGTAGAAAATTGTTACGCGTGAGAGCAAGCCCTGACAAACAAACAAACAAACAAACAAACAAACAAAAAAACCACCTATATTTCTTTATAATATATATTAATAAATATGTAAGTTAATATATATATGTTGAAGTATCATCTAGTATGTCTTTTAACATCTTAATATTTCAAAATCTAATACATACAAGTAACATTTTCCATACAGGATGTGACCAGCAAATGTATTGGCATTGCTGGTAGCATCTATGAAATGTAAGTACAGTTGGAAGAGTTAGTGAAAACCCCATGGCATGAAACAAAAATGTTCAGGCTTAAGACCCATAAATTTCTTTTGTTGTTCTTTTTGCTGAGTGTATCCATCTGTATGACTAAAAGCATATGTGATTAGGAGTTAATTCTCAGACATAATGCTCGTATCTGTTTGTGCATGGTACTGAGGTCTTACAAATCTTTTGATTTGGACTGGCAGAAAATGAACTATGGTATAGCTATACCCATGCAAGCTGCTGCAGGCTGTGTGCAGCTCCTTGTCTTGGTCTGCAGGCTGGCCGCTGCTGTCCTCAAATGACTTTGAAACAGCCAGTCTGCAAAAACAAAGTTAGTGTTCCACTGCAAGTCCTCTCAGTAGCAGATGCTCCTGCTTTGGCTTCAGGACAAGCTGTGTCTTGTGTCTCTGGTGTACATGATGTATTGGTTTCCGTACATAGGTGTGAGAGCTCTTTCTTGAAAGAAAATAGGTCCTCTGTAGGGCCTCACAGACTCACAGAGCTCTGCATTAACCTTCTGGTGACCTTTTGTTTCTAAACAAGTGTTTTTGTGTATGAATGCATTTTTTTTTTTAAAGAAGCATATACAAGTCTGATGATTTGCAATTTCTTTTATTAGAACTGTACTAACTGTGGTGGAAAGACCAGAAATAAAGGACACACAGTTCCTTTCCCCATTCACATTGTATCTTCCATTAAGTGGATAACAGGGAAGCAGTTTCAAGTGAGTGATTCGTAAAGTGGTTCATTTAAAACATAATTTTTTAGACAGCTTGGTGAAACTCACCAATACCTTTTTAAAGAAAACAACAAGAAGAACAAAAATACAACCTGGCAATGCTTTAAAGTTTGGTTCTTACCACAGTTAGAGTAGATTAAAGTTCAAATCTACTGTAATCCAAAAACTCAAGTGTATTTGTGCACATGTCATGAAGGGGCATGATTTCTTTCCCTGTGTACTCTTATGGATTAGCACGTACAGGCACAGCCCAGCCAGATGTTCCTGTGTGACTAATGAGTATAGCTTCCTGACCAGTCTCGATGACTGGGAGCTACCATGCCTTCCTGTGAGTAAGCCATGATCAAAACTGAAGCCACAAGTTTGGGATGCGTTTGGTTGACAGCTTACTGGTAGGCCAACCAGCCCTAATTGCACTCCAGTTACTCCTGACTGCTCCTTCTCAATCTATATATCATGATGCTGCCAAAGACAGAAATACACAACTGGCACAGTGCGTATTTGATATTCTGACCCTTCCTACCCCTGCAGCCCTCCGTGGTACTCCGAAGTTCAATCACCTGATGTAGCACTTGATCCTTAGCTCCTTTCCCCCTCAGATAAACACTGAAGTGGTAATTCCTGCTGCAGGAATATTCTTTCATAAATGCTTTTGAAGTGAGGAAACCTGATCTCTTTTAAGATAATATATTATTAGTTAGATTTCATTGGAAGAGGATCCTCTGTAAACCCTGCCTATTGTTTTCTCTCCAGACCAAAAGTTTGGTTAGCTGAAACCTTAGTGTTTAGGGGAGCACTGATGGTACTTTTAATCATAAGTGGAATATTTAGAAAACTTTTCTTTCATCTAATAAGACCATCCCCCTCTATGCCAGCTCAGCTGACCATGACACGTTTTCACAACTTGGAAATAGCCACATGATCTGCTGATTTCTGTCATTTCTTCCAGTATTTGGTCTAAATTATCACAAGAGGTAATCACAAGGAAATCTAACTAAAGCTTATTTTGCTGAAGTCTATGGCTTTTACTTTCATATACAGTTGAAGGTATCAGAGAACTAATGTTTCTGATGTTTCAATATTTACTTTAGTTCTGACCCATGTAGTTCACTAAGACTAGCTGAAATATAAATGCTATAATTTATTACAGGCATAGTGTGGTTTTTTAATTTATTTTTTTTTTTAACCATGAGAAAGGATTGTAAGTATCATCTGACAGTTTTCACCTTTGTCTTGATCAGAGTTTCCATGCAATAACATTATTTTTCCACTATGTGAAAAAGCATTGATCCTTTCTGTCTTGCTACTCCATAGGTCTATGGCCAACAAAGGGAGTTCAGTTGGACTGATTAAAACTATATTGACTTGAAGGTATTTATATCCCAGTACCTGGGCCAGAGCACCAAACATTCCCCCAGAACATATGCAGTACCCACCCACCCCAGCTTCTATGGCTGTAACCAGGTAGGCGGGCAATTATGCTGAAATTGAGACATCTGACCCGATGCAAATGTGGACTACCCCACCATAAAAACCTTCCCATACTGAAGATAGAATAATGCAAAAAATCCTCAAAATGCCAAAATTCACAAGAGCTTTTGTAGCTGATTCTCTTACAGTCTGTATGGCAGAAGTTCTAAAATCTTAAACATGACTACTATCGAAACCTTTACAAAGGTGAATCTGACTCCCACATCACTTCAAGTTTATAGGTTACGTATAGCTTTTTTTAATGATGGAAGAGGTGCCTTGTTGGAGGGGAGAGGCTTTTCTAGGAGATGTGTAACCATAAATGTATTAAGTAAGTTTAAAGTCTCTTGATGGGCCTAAGCTGAAAATGCAGACCCAGAAGGTGTATTAAAAAAGCTTCTGTTGAGGTCTCTGTTGTTTGGAAACATTTTGCTCTCAAAGCTGCGCAGTGTAAATTGCTTATGGGGCTTTGTGGGCAGATCTCAGCTGTTTATTTTACACACTGCTAAATATGAACATTCAAGCATTAGTAAACCTACTTGCAAATGCGCTTCGGAAACATTTGTAATTTTTTTCCTATATCTCCATGTAAAAAGAATTTCCAGACACAAACAACTGTCAGAGAAAAACAACTGTGATTTGTTAGGATGTGAAACTAGAGAGTGCCTACATTATTTGCCTTTATTAGAAAGCATGTTGGCAAACATATTGCACCTTTTATGATCTCAGGAAGAAATCTGCTTTATTTCATGTACAGTTAGCAGCTTACAGGAGATAGCCTGCACATCTCACCAATTGCTTCAGCATTCGATACAGGTTTTGCTTCAGACCAGGGGAGAGAAGTGAATTACGCTACCACAAGAATCAATTTACACTTCACTCTTCTGACAACTTCAGTGTCAGTGTCATGTACATAACAATACCAGACCAGATACAGATGCTCATTTTCCATTTATGAGCAACCAGAATGAAGTTTCATTCATTTTGGACTTAAGCCAGTAGAAAATAGCCTCTACAGTTGTTCACTGACAGTATTCTCCAAGACTTTTTGGCTTGTAGGGCAATGGTACTAAGCCAAACGGTGAGATTCCAACTTGCTGGATTACACTGAATGGCAGAAGGGGCTAGTTCAGGGACGGCTCACGCCTATGCTCTGAAGTATTAAAGAAGCAGCAGACTCTTCCCTGAATAGACCAAATGACCGGATGAGATTCAGCTGAGTCACGAGAGAAGTCTAAACCACAGAAGTTCATTCTCTTCATTCAAAAGAGACAACTGAAACAAAAAGGCCTCACTTCCATCATAGAGGCCTGGTTGCCATGCGCAGTCCATCAGAAGCAAAAGCTCTACAACACCCTATGTGATTAATACTGTTGCAGCAGGTCGATCTGTCAGTCACAGAGTACGCTTCACTGTGAGGAGAAGCAACAGCAAAACAAACTTCACCTGTCCCACAGAAGACCTTACCAATAAGCAGCAGCAGTTGTGAAAACCAGTGAGTGCCTACATGGATTCTGCCCAGCAATTTGTATAATTGCCTGCTGAGCAGATGGAATTATTTTGCTTGGCTTCTGTGAGTCACAGAGCTGATCCCTACCATTTTCTGGAGCTCACTTGGCTAGATGATTATGTTCTGGTCCTATAATCAAACCTATAAAGGAAATATATGGCCTGTCCTCAGGATCAAGGAAGATCAAGGCTGTAGTATAAGGGTGGGGCAAGCTTGAGAGTGCTTATTAAAGGAACAGCTGGCAACGATGCCTTCTGCTGAGGTCATCCTAGGTTTGCTTATGTTCCAAACATTAACACAATGACTTCTTTTACATCTATCTTTCTTCCATGCTCTCTTATTTTTAGAGTGAGAAGAGGTAAAAAGTTTCTAGGATTCTAAATACCCAAACTTGCAACTGTCACATCTTTTACTTGCTCCCACACTAGAGTCAAGTCCTAAGAGATTCCAAGAATCTGTCAAGCTTGCTCTTAAACATCCACAGCCTCTCTTAAACAGGAGTCCATGCAACAGGCAGGGGAATGATGTCTTTGGAAATTGGGTGCAGGCAAATAAGGTTTGTAACTGCAAGCGTAAAGCAAAAATAACGCAAAAATTCTATTAAGAAACCGGTGCCCTGAATATGGGCTTCCTGTGGCTGTGAAGAATGCTTTTGGTACTATGTTCCTTCGAGTGTTCGGCTGAAAGAACACTGCTCTTCGCCTAGCACCAGAAGACACACTGTATCCACTCAAAACATAACATGTTTGTCCTGAAAAAATAACAACGGACCACGCAGGCTCCTTAGCGCCCTAACCCCAGCGTGACTCCCACCTGGCTGCGGCCCCCATACAGTTGGCCCGGCAGCGCCCTGCGCCTCCGGGAACCAGGCCAGGTTTCTAGGAAAAAAAACAAAACATTTTGCTCAGCGGGGTTCTGAGAGCCCAGCCAAACGCGCACCGAGAGAGGCGCTGGGCAGTAACACGACAAGGCAGGCTCGGAACAGGCTGGCAGGAAGCGCTCTGCAGAGGCGTGCGGCCCAGCGCTGCGGCAGCACCGCTGTGAGCCGCGGGGGCTACTCAGGCGCAAAGCCGTAAAGAGACCCCACCGCCACACGCACTCCCCAAAGACCCGAAAGCTGCCACCGTCGCGCATGCGCCTTGGGTGTGCACGGGGTGAGGGATGCGAGGCAAGCACGCGACATCCGGGCATTCCGCCCTGCCCCGTGGCCACGCCCCTTCAGAGCCGGGGAAGGAGCCGTCTCTTCGCCTCGCGCGCGTGCCCGCCTGCTCGTTTCGTGCGCGCGGCCGTTGGGGGCGCGGCCGGCAGCGGGGCCGCGCGTGAGCCCGGCGCTCGGTGAGATCCCGGCGCGGAAAGGGCGCGGCGCGGCGACACGGCTCTCCTCCGCGCCCTGCTGCCTGCCGAGCGACGGCGACGGGTGAGCCGCGGCTGTGTGAGGCCGGGGAGGCCGGCCGAAGCCTGCGCTCCCAGCGGGGCTGCGTCCCGCTGCCAGCCGGCGGCGGCTGCCTGGCAGCCCAGGGGTAAACAAACGGCGTTGGGGCGGGGGGGGGGGGGGAAGCCGGGGCCCCTGACAGCGCCCGGCCGGCGCGGGGGCGGTGCCGGCCGCAGCCCCCCGGAGGCAGCGCGGGGTGCGCTTCGCCAGTGTCCCCTCCTCCCTGCCCGCCCTCCGCCCGGTGCCGGTGGGAACGGGCCTTGTAGGGTGCCCGCCCCGCCCCCGCGCTCGGCCCTGCCGCAGGCCTGCCGCCGCCCGGAGCGCCGCGAGCCCTGCCGCCTGCCCTGCCACCGGCGCGGACGGGGCAGGGCCGGGGGCTGCCCGGTGAGGTCGGCGGGTGTCCTTGTTGCGTGCGGGGAGAGGGGAAGAGCGGGAGGAATCCAGAGGTACTGCCGAAAGCCGTCTGTGATCCCCCGGGTTCCGAGTCGCCACGCTCGGATTATCCAAGAGGTTGTGCTTTCTCAGAATTTTTGTCTCTCTCCGTTCCTTTTGTAATGGGTTGTAGGCCTGTGCTGGAAGCTTCTGTCTGCCACGTAAAGGCGAGGAAGGCTGCGTAGCTGCACTCCTGTAACCCCGGAGGTCGGCGATCGGCAGCGTGTCGGGCGCTGTCAGGGGCTCGTTGCAAGGCGCGGACACTGAAACGGTGCTGTGGCCTCGCTTTCACAAGTTGTAATGCTGCCGCTGTTTGAATTCTCCAGGGAGAAATCCCGTGGGCTGGAGAGAGGGCTTTCTTTTGTTCTGTCCACTTCTGCGCAGGTTTGGCCGAGGAGCTTTTCATAATCCTTGCTTCCCTTTTGCTGATTGTGTTGTTATTGTGCCAAAATCAGTGTGTGTGAGCATGCTGATCCTAACCTGGGCTGTAACAACAGCATCACTTTGCTTCTGCTGCTGCTTAAGGAAGGAGATCTCCCTCTGCTTTCTCTTTTTTTTTATCAGACGAACACTTTTGGTGCTCAAATGCTTTCCCTAGGCAGCTGCTGCCATCTGATGCATGTCATACAACTTGTGCTGTGATTTGGAGGGTTAAGGCTCGTGTATCCCTGGTGATTTGTGGTGACGAGTACATTAGCAATGCTTTTCTGTGGTCTTCCTCACTGCACTTCTCTCCCAAAAGTACAAAAAATATTGTTAAGCACTTTTGGTTGTCAAGCAAATTAAGTAGGAAGCCTGAGAAGTACACTGGTAAGGTTAGTCTGTCTTCCACTCTATATGCATCTAAATGGCTTTGAATATTTTTTCAATACTGATCCGGCTGTACTCGGTAAAGAAATAGATTAACAGGGTGAATTGAGGTTGTATTGCAAACTGAGACGTTTCGTGGGGTCTCATTCTTTTCTGAAGTTGGAAGGTGTTAGAGAATAGAATCCTAGCAGAATGGGCAAAGTGTAAGCAAAAGCAGTGTTTTTGCTGTGCTTCTTGGACGTTCTTTCTCTTTGGAACTAAATTATTTGCTTACTCCATTAACTTTGTAATTTCCCTCTTACTTTGATGGTAGAAGTTTAATGAGTGATAAGTCTAACTAGCAGTACCTGGTCAGAAAGTTTCTTGGCAGGGTTTCTGAACATTCATAGGCAACCCGTTTTTTTTTTTTTTTTTTTTTTTTTTTTGTGCAAATGATAAGTAGTTTAACTAAAGCAATGAATCATTCATGCTGTTTAACCTATATCCTGAAGGGGTTTCCCCAGTACTTATGTGAAGCACGTGGCTGTGACAGCGTAGGGATGTCAGTCTTTGAGTGCTCTTCTGCAGCTGCTGGGGATTTCAGCATCATAACAAACGTGTGCTCTTAAATTCAGCTGAACCGAAAGAAAGCTAACACGACAATATAATTTCCTTCTTATTGATGAACATGTTTCTTTGGTGAGTTCTGTCTCTCAAATGAAGCAAATGCTGTTTGCCTCTGGCAGTGGGATCCAGTGGTATAGAGATGAACATAGATAATCACCTATCTAATGATGATTTGTACTGGTGACGGTTCTCTTTCAATTTCCTTATCTGAACAGGGAGAGTAAAGGTGAGTTGAGTTTCTGTCGGTAAGACGGTTTGATTGTGCAGTGATTGAATATTCCTGAAAGGACCATAAATTAGCGAGGGCTTTAAAGTGAGAGTTTAAAATTGAATGAAGATTGTAGAGAAACCTGTGTACGCTTTCTTAAGTGTCTGGACGCTATTTTTCAGTTTGGACTGTAAAATCTTGTGGTATAAAACAGGCCAAGGAAATGGAAATTGCAAAGGAGCTCTAGATTCTGACTTACTTTGTAAGCTGCTGTTTTTAATAGTTTTTTGGGATGACACCCATCTTTTTTTCATTTCATTATAATCTGTTAATGCCACTTGAATGTAAAATACCATGCAAACCTTTATAGCCTGTAGGACATCTAATTGAGTAGGCTGCGCTGTTGACCAAATGTCAAACACTGATCTCTAAGCTCTTAATGTGAAACCATGATGAAAACCTGATAGGTTTAAACTTAAGGCATGAGAACGAGAGGCTCAGTGATATAAACTCTCAATTTGTGTGGTTACAGCTCTCTGTGTAGGACTTATGTTATTGGTTCAGTGATCATTGTACAGTGATACCTGGTTTGGACCTCATCACAAAGGTGCCAGGAGACAGGTGATGTGGTGTTTGTTTTGGGAAGCTTAGGCTTCATATTTGTCTTCTTAGAAGCATCTCTAGCATAAATTACAGTTTTCCAAAAATCCAGTGGGATAGGGAAATTTGTTGGAGTGACAGGTTCTTTGCAAATTGGATCTTTTTGAGGGTGCTTTGTCTTCATAACTGTAATGCTCTTACAAAACTTCTTTTAGCTGAGTCACTATTGTCATCGGCCATGGAATGTATTGGATGGGAATGTTCAGCTGGAGTCTCTGGAAAAAGTAATAGCTTCGTACCCACTGACATTTGGGAAGGGCTGTTTAAATTATATTAGAGATCAGAAATTGATGACTCGTACGTCCACAAACCTTGCGCAAACTTGTAGTGCAGATCGGTGTGTTTTCCAGTTCTAGATTTGAGTTACAAACATTGAAAGATCAGCACATAACATCTTCAGCAGGAGATAAATTCCTAGCTTCCTGCCATGGGCTATTTGGGATAGGTGAGCTTTTGTTCTGTTAAGAAAATGGTTGGGGGTTTCTGCTGCTTCTTGTTGCTTGTTTGTTGTGATTATTGTTTGTTTGGTCGGTTTTTGTTTCTTTGAAACTGGATATTGCTTTTAAAACCAAGTAGTACAGAAGGGGGAAAAGCCAAACAGGAATTGCAAAAAGTGAAATACCTGAAGATGGAATAGGCTGAAGTTCCTAACGTCATCTCTGATCTTCTTCTCCTATTCTTTCTCATCTGCTTTAAAATTTTCAAATTATTTTAGAACGGTCTTTGTATTTCACTATTATCCGATACGGTGGGAGGGAGGTAGGGAGGCGGGATGTTAAAATTTTTGTATGCTAACTGCTTTTCTTGTAAAGCGATCAGGCTCCGTGCTACTGCTACTAACAGGAATAGATATTTTAATAGTAAAATACCCTCATATGTGTGGAGAACACTACGTCTGTGATTTGGTTTTAGAGAGCAGTTGCGTTCAGGTTCCATTTTGAAGTTGCTTTCTTATTTTGCTACGGGAACTGGTTCAACTTGTGTAGTAAGACCTGAAGCAGTATAGTAACGAGATTTTTGGCCTGATCTCTGTAAATATAAGGACGGGTATTCTACAGCAGTGTATATGAATTAAAATATTATGTAAGGAGAAGAACAGTAATTGGTTTTGGCTTCTTCTGGATGGCTAAAACTACCAACTGTAATGAAAGAAGCATTACACTTTAGCAGTAATTATGGTTCTGATTTCTGAGGAATGGTTTACTTTCATTTCTGTTTTTCTGTAAGATTTGTGGGTTGATATCTGTGCATTACATTTTTCATTCAGATATATAACCTCTGATCCATCTCTGTTAGGTTTTAATAAGTGCATGGGTATGAACACATAGAAAAAGCCTGTTCAGTAAAGAACTTTTTAATATTAAGCAACCATTTAATAAGTTTTTAAGTCTGAAGACTGAAGCTGGACAAACTTTAACTGGAATAAAAGGCGGTTTATAAAATAATCAAACTTGAAATGTTTTTTTAGTTCACCAACTGCTGCAGTCTTTAATTCAAGTTTCATGCATATTTTTCCTGAAAGATTCCTGATGAGCCAAACCGGAGAATGAAGTGAAGCAGGTCATAATAATCACTTTTAAGAGCTGTCTTTTCTAGCTGTAAGTCTAAATAACCAACTAGCATGACTAACAGCTAGCAATAAGCCAGAATGACATTGCAGTCGAAAAGTCTAATAAAGCCCTGATTATTTTTCCCTGAGAAATGCAATAATATTTAGCCATTTGTAGCTACAGATAACATAAACAGATGACCATTTCAGAGGATTGTACGTATAGAAAGCAATCTGTACACCAGAAATCAAACCTTGTTTCTGATCTTGTTTCTTGCAGAGTCTCCAGCAGTCAAGGAGTCACACTGAGCTCAAGTTCAGAAGTACTTTACACATGACATCTACTGGCTCTCTAGCTGACTCTGCCCTGTCACCATCTCAACAGGTAGAGTGCTTTTGTGCCTGAGCCATGCAGCAAGCATAGCTGTTCCTGGTGTGATTGTCCTGTGGCAAAAGGCACATTTAGGCCTTCAGGTCTCTTCTTTGGGGAATGCGTCAAGAAGAATGCATGGCAGATCTGTCACAAAAGTACTCTAAGGAAAGCCTAGTAGTCTGGGGTTTGTTTTTTTTATTTAACATTCTTGGAGCTTGATAGCAATAGAGAAAGTGTTCTGTTGTAAAATGGAAGCAGTCCAGATACATCGGGCATAGTGAGTGTCTGCTTCAGTCAAAGCAGTGTTTTGTTTTGGGTTTGGTTCTATTTTTTTCGTCTGCAGTGATTTGAAAGGAAATATCAGTGAATTCTGTGAATGGGAGGAAGATGTTTTACCATTAGGGAAAAAGGAACTCCTAAAGCATTACCCAAAAGAATGCAGAATACAGGACAGCTCGTATAATAGGGTGGATTTTTTGAGGGGACAGATACAGAAAAGCTCTTTTTTTTTCAAGATTGACATGTAAAAGTTTGAACTTTTTTTTTCAAATTCTAATGCTTGCTATTTTTGCTGTATTTAGAAATTTCTTTTTTTTTTTAAGTAGATGGATAACTTTAAGTTATGCTTTATAAAACAGTTAGTACATGATGAGGTTTTGATTTATCCTTTATGCTCTATCACTGATAAAAGTAGCAGAAGGATGTGTGCTTGTGTTTTCCCTTGCAGTAAGAAGCCATGCTTTGAGCCTGAACTTTTTCTGCCTCTTTTATGTGTAATATATAAATTGCTGTAGCCTATGATGGTAATGGTGAAAGTAGCATGCTACTTGTATAGTAGTTTGGGCTTTAGTAATTGAAGCTTCTGGTTCTGTATTCACTGATTATGAAATAGTCTAGACTTAATCTCATATGTCCAACATGTGCAGTCACTACCAGCCATGGATGATGCTGTTGTCTTTGGCATTCTGGGAAAACTTTTTAAAGCTACATTCAGAATATTTGGATTGACAAATGTGATGCACTTAGTTGCAACAGAATCTGGGGTTGTCTTGGTGAACTCTGAGCAGTGGGGGAAAAGGGTCATTTGTATAGAGTTGAGGTTTTAAGTGTGGCATCTGAAAAGGCTTTATTTCCTTAAAGTCTTCCTGATGGAAACCAGTTTGAAGAGAGAAGGCTTCATAAAATCCATGTCAAGAACTTCTTTTTCAAACTAGAAAAAACTGTATAAAAAAATCTGCTGCCTCATAGGATACTATAAGATGGCTACTACTCTATTACCTGTGCAACTGAGATACGTAATTTATAAATTTGTCACCTCTTCATAATGTTATTCCACGTAGGAATCTAGCAGTTTGTAATGTTGATTGTTGCACTTCAGAATTTGCCACTTCAATGAGTAGCTGGAAATTAGTGTAGCATTAGATTAAAATTGTACATCCGTTTCCTGCCTTCCCAATGCTATGGAGGGACATTTAAGTAGGATTTGAGGTGACCTGCTCCCTAATGTGGAGGACAAAGGCTGCATTGCTTTTGGGGGAGCCTCAGAATGAGGCTGTTTAACCTTGGGCTTCGTTGAGTCTTGGTGAGTGGAGTTTGATGAGTTGAGTTGCCTTTTGTTGCAGGGATGGCAGCTCATGGTGACACCTGTTATAACCCCTGTTGGAATGGTGTCAGAAGACCAAACCTCCAGTTCGTGTTATCTGTCATTTGAAAACTAATAAATAAAAAAACCCACACCAAGTGACAACAACAACAAAAAACTAACAAATCCCCAAACCAACCAACCAGATAAAACTTCCACAAAAAAAAAAAAGAGTGTAATATGAATAACAAAGATATTCTGTCTGTTTTGTAAATATGAAAGTTGTTATACTTGTGCAAGACAGCTGTGACAAGAAAAGTTTAACTTCTGGGAGACTATGAAATTTGTTTTAAACAGTTTTTCTAGTCAAGATTAATGGTACTCTCCTGTGCATGGGAGGATGTAGAAAAATAAAATAGTTTGTTCAATAGTTTTCTATAGTACTAGCAATTCTATTTTTGGCAGAATATTCTGAAACGTTTTTATGTTTCTCTCTTTCTTCTTCTTGCTATCTAATCTTAGCCGCAGAGCTGGTTAAAAGATGGAAGATTTAGGAATACTGTGGTGTCTCGTTCAATCTCCAAAACAACAGGGAATTTTTTAGAATGGTTTGCATACATTTGGTTGCTTGTGGGTGGTTTTGGATGCTCCTGGGAGTTTAAACCTGTAGTACTGCTTGCGTATCTCTGTTCTTCTACTTCCTTGAACCAGTAATTTCAGAATCTGTTGGCCTATTTAATCAAATTTGATAGAGGGAAGAATCTTGAAGAGAGTTGAGCTTTTGTAGGTTTTTTGAATAGAAAGCGTCTGAGTAGTGGAGGTTCCAACAGTGGCAGTAATTGCTGTGATTTCCTCCTTATTCGGACCAAAGAGTTCACGTAGAGGAGAGTAAGTAAGCAGATTACAACTTTGTTAAAACCAAGTACACTTACACTTTGTGGTATGGGAGACAGAGCTCTCACTTGCAGCTGAACTATTGTGCAGTGACTGTTTAAAACTCCTGTTAGGCTATTTTAATGTTTGTGTTACAACAGCAACTGAAAATCATGTGGCTGTAGCAGCTGGAATTTTAATCCTTTTAATTATGACAGATTTTCAAAGCATGTTCTGGCTGATTTGGTCAGCTGACTGTATAGTATGTACAATAACATCAAGTGATTGCAGAAATTCTGAGACCAGTGGTCACCTCATTGGAACTGGATGTATTTTTAGGTTTCTCTGCTAGTAACAGTCAAGTGTGTGTACTTAAGCATCTCATATGAGCTGAACCTAGTTGCTGACACTGTGCTATCAGAAAAGGACAGCTGTTCCTTCTTGCTATAGTCATTGATTTGACATTTTGTCTTCTCACCAAATTGTGGCGAGGAACACAATAGGGTATAAATACTGTAAATGTTATTTGTATGTGTCTTAATGACAGCTGTTTTTCTTCTGGTCAGCAATGGTGTGCTTTGCTGGGCCTTCAATTTTGTCTACTGTAGTAATTGATAGTACAGCTTTAGACGACGTTGTGTCCAGCAATAATTTTCTTTATCCTTTACCCAACAGTTTGTCAGATAGTGTTTGGGAAGAAGGTGGTGGCTCATGCTCTCTGTGTAGTACTAGCAATATGTCATTTGTGGAACTTCAAAGGAAAATGATTCATATGTGGATACACTTAATCAGTGAATCAAAGAGGCGCTAAGTTCCGTGGTTCACAAGCAGTTCTGCAGCAGGTGCAGAATTTTAGTAAACGTCATGCTGATGCTCTACTGATGTCCAAATAGCTTTTGGATCATATATTTGATCGTGGAGCCACAGGATTTGAATTTTAATAGGAAAAAGGCATCTAATACCAATGTATCTTTTATAGCTGCCAATAAAGTTCTAATTTACAGGAACTGAGAGAGATGGTTTTTTTTGGATATTTGTTTGCTTGCATAACTGCTTCTTTATTTAAAAACAAAAAAAACCAAAAAAAAACAGCTGCAAACATCTGCAATCAGAATTAGCATCTACCTATCGGTAACACATGATATTTTAGGGTCTTCATAATGATGTGGTCTTCATAAACTGTTTAGTGATATTTAATGTTTTTACCAGGTTCTCTCTCCTTCTCACACACTTCAAAATTCCATTTGTTTCTATGAGGTCATTAAGTTTTGGTAAGGGTTAGCTTGTGTGAAAGGAGTCTTGGTGCTTGAGAAAAGCTAGTATAATCATGCAACTCGGGTTTCACAATCTGACTTGTAAAGACCAAGATAGCGTGCTAGGGAGGAGGATGTTTTACTGTCTTAATAGAATGTACTTCTGTGCAAGCTCACATAGGCTATTTAAAGGTAGTATTTAATGATAGTTGACTAATTTAGGGTATGTCTACACAAATGGTGCAGGCAAACATGAGCTCTGGTTGACTGCATTCTGAGCAGCCTGAATGTAAGCCAGCTTTGGCCTAGAAGCAAGACAGCGGTGCTAGCATAGCTGTGTGCTCTAGCTAACAAACCTGCTGCCTGGTCTAGAAACAGCTCGATTCTTAAAGTGAGCCAGGGGCACAGCTTTTTGCAAAGTAGGTAAACATTTATTTATTTTAAAACGTAATTGTGGGTTACTGATCAAATTAAGCCTTGCTGCTACCAGACAGTTTGTTTGATGGGAGCCAGATTGTGTTCAGACGTATGGAGGGCAGGGCCCTACGAAGTCTTTTTCATTATCAACTAATGTTGTTCTATTTCAAGGCTATTTCTATTTTGTGTCAAGTGCTTTAAAATACACATGTAATCTGAGAGTTTCCATCTGATCTCTGTGACTAACTGATCTGCTGAACATTTCAGCAAAACTTTCTCTGATTGACTCCGGGAAACGTAGAGCTTGGTTTTAGTATTGATGCAAAACTCCAAAGTTGTTTTGGTCTATCAGCAGGCAGACCGTTGTATTTGAGAGGAATTAGTTCAAAGGAGAACTTTGGCAAAAGAACTACAAATGAAGTTGCATTCTCTGTCCAGTAATCTTCCCCTTTTCATTCTTTACTGAACATTTTTTAAGATCTTTCTGTTAGATGCCATCAGTCTTGATACGTAAGGTTAAAGCATGTTGTGTGCCAGAAAGTTTTGCTGAAATGTTCAGCAGACCAGTTAGTGACAGAGTTTGGTGACTGATGCATTTGATAATTTATGATGAAGAAGCTTGTTTCTCAGCATACAAATACAAAGGTACAGTGAGGAAAATTCAGCTGTGTTTTGCCTGCTAAGAGTAGCACATATGCTTCTTTGTTAGAAGCGTTTGGGGAGAGTGGGTGGCTAAAATATTTGAGTTATCCAAATTACGAGGGATGGAGGGATGAGAACTGATTGGTACTTAAAGTTGGCATGAATTTCAAAGTATTAAAATAATACAGCTCAGTGAAGTTGGATTGAACTCTATTGAAGTGCTTTAAATAATTTAAAGTGGAGTGTCTGAAAAGCTGTTTTGTTTCCTCTTATTTTCAGTTTGAACAAAAGGAATAATACTCATCATTCTTATTTTTACAGTTTAGAGTACTTTTCATTTAAGAAATTTTAATGAATTAATACTGAAGTGTTTACTGACTGCATTTTTTAGCCAGTGGAAAAAAATAAGGAACCATTTCTGTTCTATTAAATTCCGCAAGCATTTTGTTTTTATTAAAATGAAACAAAACAAAAACCAACAACAAATAACCAAACTTATTTGGAGCTTAGGGAATGAGGAAAAGATGGAACTGAGTGATGTATTTTGAGGTTTGGCTCTGTGTTAGTCACTCTCTGGTATCTCTGAACTGTAATCCCAGTGGTATCACTTCTGCAGGGGAGTTTTTGGAGCACGTGGGAGGGTTTGGTCATTTCTGTGGGCTTGCACTCAAGCTAGTAAGCAGTTCCAGAGCTTCTGGAAGTATGATACAAAGATGCAAAGTTTAACTTTTTTTAATTATTACTTTTTTTCCATTTAGCACAGCAGAGGATTGGGTTTGTGTGTGTCAGTGTGTTAAAATAGATTATGCAATTAATTCCATTTGGATTTTTATTGCTGTTTGTCCTAGTTATATAGAGTTGCCATGTTACCCCCACACTTTGAACTGCTGGTATTGTAAATAGGATGAGTGGTAGAATGCATTAAATTACCTTTTGTGGGTTGAACTGGAGATGTATCAGTAGGGCTGTTTTGCACAGTATAGTTTTAATGTCAAAGTTTCCAGTGAAATCAAAGGGATTAGCAATTATACCATGCATTTCACTACATTTATGCAAAAATGTAAAACTGAAAGAGGAGCTACAGGTGAAATTAGTAAGAGTGAAGAGCTGTTACAAAGGGCTGCTCTCTGTCAGAAGTGTGTGTGGAGACACAGAAGGAGGTTGAGATGAATGCCGAGGGTTGCAGGTTGCCTTAAAGAGAACTGCATGAAGAAGGTGCTGGAAGCTTAAGTGGTAGCAAGTAGCCCAGGCAACTTTGTTTAAATTAGAGAACTGGATGCACAGATACGGATGAGTTTGGCTTCCTTTATTTTGTCTCCTTTCTCCATAAATTGCATGGTTTATGATTTTAGGTAAAAAACACTAGTCGATGATGATGCTTTGGTTTTAATTGAATCATCTATTTGGAATGGGCTGGGAAAAAGAGCTCTTCCTGTGAGAAGATTATTCAATGTTTTTATCTAAGTTACATATTGAATATCTGGTGAATACATGCACAAACTATGCGTGTATTCTAATACAAATGCATATATTTAATTTTCGGGTGAACTTTAAGCACTATTTGTTTGAGGTAAAATTTCACCTACTTGTTCTCTTAAAATGGGTACTGATCAGTTCACTTTGCTTTAATATGCATTTCTTCATACACTTGGAGAATGCAAGAATGCAAATAACTGTAAGTAAATATTAACAATATTCAGTTAATGTTCTGTGTTTTTTTTTTTTTTTTGTCTCCCTTCTCTTCATTCAGAATTGGATTTACAGTCATGGAGGAACATCAGCAACATTTGCACTGTGTGAACTGTGTCAGCCGTCGTTGTATGACCAGACCAGAGCCTGGCATTTCGTGTGATCTGATAGGCTGTCCACTGGTTTGTGGAGCAGTTTTTCACTCATGTAAAGCTGAGGAACATCGCATTTTATGTCCACTTGAAAGAGTGCCTTGTTTGAATAGCGGCTTCGGATGTCCCTTCATAGTGGCCCGTAACAAAATTGCTGATCATCTAGAAGTTTGTCCTGCAAGTGTGGTGTGTTGCACCATGGAGTGGAACAGATGGCCTGTCAGTTACGCAGACCGAAAATCTTACGAAAATCTGAGTAAAGATGTTGATGAAGTGGAGCAGCTAGACATGGCTTTAGCCCTTCAAGACCAGCGCATGTTACTAGAATCACTTAAAGTAGCAACTATGATGTCAAAAGCAGCTGATCAAATGTCAGAATCCAGAGAACAAACGTCTGTCAAAACAAATGCCCCAGATACAGTGTGCTCAAATGGTTTGATACCTGTAGATGAAGAGTCCTATGGAGCACTTTATCAAGCTACTGTAGAAACAACAAGGAGTTTAGCTGCTGCTCTGGATATCTTGAACACTGCTACTAGGGACATCAGTATGTTAAACTCAAGGCTCTGTGCTTCACCACAGGAAATGAAAGAAGATACTGAGATTAAAGAACAAGCTTCTAATGGCATTATTCAGGATAGTAAGTCTGACCATGAGTATCCAGATGAAGAAAACATTGGAGCAGTTGGGGGAATTAACTTTGATAGCCTGCATCAAAATTCACAAATGGAACAAAATGGCTCTAGTAATATTTGCTATGATGCAATACAAAATCGTGACTTAAATCCAAACCTTAATAACTCCTCACTCTTGTGTAATGGTTTTCATGTAGAAAATGAGTGTTCAGAGGTGTTGGACCAGAATGAAGATCTTGGTGTATCTAATTCAAAATCATCCAGTGTAGCAAATGGTGAATGTACTGCATCTCATGATGGTGAAGCATCACAGTCTTGCAGCACTTTCCCTGTAACATCACCACTTAAAGAAGTGATTCCATCTGATCACTTAGTTAATGGCAATGTTAATCATGTGCTGCTTCCCCATAATGCTAATGAAGAAGAAATTTTAGAGAGGCAAGTGGAGCAGGAAAGACTGAGAAATGTAGACGTGTTTTCAATTATGCGGCATCGATCGTACAAATTCCTTTGGTCAGCACCAAAAGAAGACAAAGCTGTTGATACATCAGATTTGGAGATAACAGAAGATCCTATGGGTCTTCAGGGAATTGATCTAATCACTGCAGCTCTGTTGTTTTGCCTAGGAGACTCTCCTGGAGGTAGGGGAATATCAGAAAGTCGCACTGTCGATGTGTATCGCGTTGACTTTGGGACCCAAACGTTTTCTCTCCCATCAGCTATATTGGCCACAAATACAATGGTGGGGGAAATAGCTTCAGCATCTGCGTGTGATCATGCCAACCCACAGCTCTCAAATCCAAGTCCATTCCAGACCCTTGGACTGGATTTGGTATTGGAATATGTGGCTAGATACCAAACAAAACAGCGTTCAATGTTTACATTTGTTTGTGGACAGTTATTTAGGAGGAATGAATTTTCTTCTCATTTTAAGAATGTGCATGGTGACATTCATGCTGGCCTTAATGGCTGGATGGAGCAGAGGTGTCCCTTGGCATATTATGGGTGTACATATTCTCAACGAAGGTTTTGTCCTTCAACGCAAGGGGCAAAAATTATTCATGACCGCCACTTACGGTCATTTGGAGTTCAGCCTAGTATATCTACAGTATTAGTAGAACCGGCAAAAAGCTGCTTAATTGGACTGCACAATGACCATTTGAGTAGTCTACCTTTTGAGGTTTTGCAGCACATTGCTAGTTTTCTAGATGGCTTTAGTTTATGTCAGCTTTCGAGAGTGTCACGTTTAATGAGAGATGTGTGTGGAAGCTTGCTTCAAGCACGTGGAATGGTGATACTGCTTTGGGAGAAGAGAAAGTACCAAGATGGAAGTTCTTCTTGGCAAATGAAAGAAAAGGTAAGTTACTTTTGGTGGTAAAAGGGAAAGTGTTAATTTGGTCATCTCTTCTTTTCCATTAAGATTTTTCCTGATCTAATGTTATTACTGTTTTTTGATATAACGTACCTTCAAGAAACAGATTATCATGTAGAACGATTAGCAAAAATGGCTAGCAGGTTGGTTCAATTTTCCACATACTTCAAGAAGTAGATGTAGTGTCTGCCCACTTTTATTTGGTGTAAATTAACATTTTAAAATCTTGGGAAAACCGTAGGTTTTAGCTTTTACTTCATTATTGACTTTAATATTAAATATTCCATAAAAGTGGGAAAGTTGCCTACAGAGTTTGCATCTCTTGCATTTATACTGTTTTAAGCAATTTTGCTTTTTGTTCAACTGTTCAGATCTTATTTGTTGCCATGATAGAGTGCCTTAAGTGTATAAATGATTTTCAAAACCTTTGAGTGACCTTTGTAAATTGTTTCTCGATCTTCCCACCCTCCAAAGTGCAGAGTATCCACGGCAATCATTTGGAATTGTGGAAGCTGATCATTTCACAAGTGGATAATTTCCTAATGAAGTTACCAGTCATGACCAGTAGTGATGATTATGCAGCACTTTGTCATTTAACTTCTGACAGCACCTACTTTGTAGGCACACGCAAAAAAAATATTGCCTGGCCTTCTTTCCAGTGTTCAGAGCTAACTGGTAATCTGAATCAGCATGAAAATGACTATCCAAAATTTGGACTTGTATGGTTTTGTCATATTGATTTTTTATAGACCCAAAATATGTCTTGAAAGTATGGCACAAACATTTAATCTCCCGAGTTCAGATATCTTGAAACATTTTGAGACTATGTACAACTTGTTTTCTAGGTTTGGCGGTTCAGTACAGCCTTCTGTACTGTGAATGAGTGGAAGTTTGCTGACATCGTAAGCATGGCTGACCACCTGAAGAAATGTAGCTATAACGCTGTAGAGAGAAGAGAGGAGGCTGTTCCACTGCCATGTATGTGTGTAACACGAGAACTCACTAAAGAAGGACGTTCACTGCGTTCTGTTTTGAAACCTGTACTTTAAATATTGCAGCCACTCCAATTGCACATACACTCAAGCACCTGATATAACCTCGGTAATATTACGTGACACTTTATTAATGTACTAAAGATACTTTCTAGCTAAATCTACTCTGTCACTGTGTATATAAGGTTTGAAGTGACATTTATTTTTTATAATACTGTTTAGCTGGAAAGTAATGAAAGTTGCCTTAACGTTTGAAAAATTTGGAACTTGCTGGACAGGGTAGTTTTATCTAACTTATGTAATTTAAAAAAGGAATCCTAAGGTGTGGTTGTTTTTTTAATTCACTGGTGCCCATGTTGCTGTTGACTGATAACATTTCAAAAATGGCCTCCAAATGGTATGCACGTTTAGATGGAAAACACTGAATCGTACTGAGACAAAATCCTGACCAAATGCACTTTCTGCATTTGGTCTATTTTTCTTAACAAATTACAATCCAAATATTTGGAAGATGAGGAAGAATTCAGAACTTCATGGTAGATATCTCAAACGCTCAGCTTTGAAGCACATCTTTACTCATGAAATCAGTGTTCTAGTGCTATTCCTAATTAACAGGTGACCTAGGATAAGCTTTTAAAATTTTTTTTTTAGGAATGATTTAAGTGAGCTCAGATTTACAGCAGCTTAATTTTTAGTGCAACTTTCTTTTGACATGTCAAAATTGATTACTTTTCTTCTGAGCTATTAACAGCTACATCACTTACGGGAGCAAAACTTGTAGAGCTAAAAACATGGAATGCTAGTTTTTATTCTCGCACCTACAATGGCATCTGATTTAAAATGTTTCTCCTTGTCCTGCAATTGGCTGAGGGTTAAATTGCTTGAGCGGTCAGAAATTCAAAGTATGTGATGAACGTTTATGAACTTACAATGCAGCTAATGAAAGGGCTTTATTTGTTTTATGGTATTGTGAGATGTATTGTCTCCTTTTCTGTTAATTTGTCCAGAAAAAAAATGCTGCTTTTTTTGAGGAGCATTTTAAATTACTGGTATGTATATCAAATGTATCATCTTCATAAGATGAGACATGATTTGTTAATTGCATAAAGCATATCAGAAATGTCTATTCAGCCACATCTGTTAAATGAACAACTCCAGTTTGTATCCAGTCTTCCATAATAAAAGACCTTGCAAAGCATTTGTGAATAGGGAATACATGCTATGAAAAATGCCCTGGTATAGCAAAACTGTAATTACTTGAACTGACTTTCCAACTTGTTTGTATTAATGTTGGTGTCTCTAGCTTGTTGCACTTAGCAACTGTGCCACAAAGCTAAAACAGAAACAGACCAGAGCTTAGAACAAAGAAATACAGTACGTATTTCCATTATAGGAAAAAATAAGAGATGTTTACAAAAATGGCTAAATTTATTACTTGTAACTTCTGTACTGGACAGTTGTTTATGGCTAGTCTGGCTGCAGTTCTCAACTTTGGTATCTGTGCATTTCCCATTCTGGGTCTGGTCCAGCTAAACATTCACTGCCTTTTCCTATCCAGAGTGCTAAGGGTGTCCAGGAAAAAAAAAAAAAAGACTTTTATCCTTTAGTGCCATGAGTTTAAATTACAAGAGCTCAAACAGGAGCTCTGCCTGGATCCTGAAGCTACAAGTTCTCTTTCCACACTTTCTCTTCTTTGGTTGAAGAGAGGAATTAAGTAAACCTACTGGAGAAGTCAACAGTATTTGTGGTAATTCTTAGCTATTACCATAGTTATGTGGAAAGGAGAATCTAGATTTATGTACAGATCTGACCAACTGGGTTTTAAGTAGGAATAAAAAATAATAATTAAAAGAAAAAAACAATAAAAAATAAAAACACCAACCTTGTTCTCTTAGGACATTGAAATGCTTATTACCCACAAATTCTTCAGTACAAGGCAGGAGAGAGACTTTAATCAGTTCTTATCTTTTAGCTCTAACGGCTCCTTGCAGCTGCTCTCCAGTGTTTAAAAGTAGTTGTGACTGGAGGGATCCTGACTGCTGAGGAGCTTATGGTCGAGTTTATGGCAAAATCTACTTTAAAACATCTGTCTTGGTCAGCAGTGTGGTGGTTTAGGTACTTGGCATTCTTTGTAACTACCCAGAACCCTGATAAGTGATGGTAGACGGGCATGTATCTTTGTTCCTTAGGAAAAGAGAGTGTCCAGTTGTAGGAGCTGGTGTTGGTAGAATCTCACTTGTAGCACAGTGCAGATCTACATCTAAAGTATCTGTTGTTGATTTATTAAATGAACTTTTTAAGTACTCAGTGTTCTTCTTAAGAAATAACACTAATTCTCAATTCATGCACTTTTGTTTTCAAATGTAGATACAGGTTTTTTTTTGTTAAATTAGTTTTATTTTTTACGAGAATCCAGAGCTATTAAAATTATCGATGTTGCAAACAAAATCTCTGCCTTGTAAACTGCCGCAAATGCAGGAATACAATATAGTTAGGATAAAACCTTTTTTTTTTTTTTTTTTTTTTTACACTGCTATGCAGTTCATAAAACATCTATGGTGTATAGTCAGTCTATCAAAATGTGGCTTGTTCACATTTGCCCTTGAATTTTAAAAACGTATCCCTTTCCTGGTACATCTTCCTTACAACATACATAGACAGCTGTTCCAGTCTTTCTTTTACTTGATACCACATTGCTACTTTGTTTAAAATATGTTTTCAACCATTATGCAATATTTTTTTTTTTTGCAATGTCTGTTAAAATCCTAATAAAACTTTTGGAGTTTCTCTTTTAGTATGACTCTTGTTTTTTAAACCTTTCCACCAGCCTTTCAGTGTTCAGATACGGTGCTCAATGTCTGCCTGAAGGATCCCACTAAATACTTGAAAAATTAAATTACATAAAGGAATCTATTTACAAATATTTAAACACTGCATGATTTTCAAGGAATTGATATACATCCACTTCAGGATGAAGATCAGTCATTCCTTTTTAGATTATAGACCTGTTTCTATTAAGTCTATTAAGTGGTATAGATTTTCTTCCACAATTAAAGATTCAACCATATAGCACCGACGCTTACTGTACCTGCTGGCTTTTTTTTCTGAATAATAAGTTGGAAAGATTACCTGATGAAGATTATACAGGTTTAGAATACTTCTTTGCAAAGAACATTTTCAGTGTATTGTTTCATTTACATTTTTTCTGTAGAAGGCTCTTGCTTGAAGTAGTCCAGAAGCAAAAAATCTGGGGTGGCTTTTAGAGAATAGTTGTAGTTCCAATTGTTTGTGGAATGGCACAACACAAAACAAAACCTCAGTGATGTCACAGAATCATTAAGGTTGGAGTGGAAGATTGTCCAAGAATTGATTGTTGGCCCTGCGATTTGCTAGTATGAATACGCTGATCGTCTTCAAAAATAAAAATGTGCCTATACTGCATAACTCTGATAACTAATAAATGAATCTAAACTGTGCTCAGTAATGTGCTGTGGCTCACAGTTTTTCAACCACTGTTATATACTTATGGCTATGTTATTTTTTTGTACAGGTGTACCCAAGGTGCCATGTTTAGCCTTTTGTATTTTCCTCTCCATATGTGTATTATTAATTGTCTTGCCTTAATTTCCTTGATGCCTCAAGTATTCCGGAAGTTTTGCCTGTTACTAGTTTTTAAACGAATTTGCTAAAACTGACTTCATAGGGTCTTACATGGTGAATGCATTTTACCAAAGATTTAAATTAAATAGAAAGTTTGATGCTTGCTGTAATAATAGAAAGGTGATTCAAATTCTTACAGTCAAAAGGGCTGATCTTTGATCATCTTCAGATGAACAGTGTAGTGTTTGTTTACAGCACGGAGAGAGTACTACATTCAGATAGTGTTCATAAACAAGTTATGGCTTGTAATTAGAGACAGTTTGAAGAATGGGGTTTTCATAGCATGGCTGTTGCATGCATGTGTGGTGAATATTGTGATAATCCAAACTAGAGAGGAAAACCAAATGGAGAAATAGGCTTAACATACTAAAGGCATCCATTTCCAGCAGAGAAAGTTTCCTCTTCTGACCAATTGTTTCTGAGAGTGCAGAGAGTTTCAGGCTTGTACATTCTGCAACTGTTTCTACTAATGACTTATCAGTCTTTCTATTATAACAGGAGTTACCCTGCTGCTACTTTAGTAGTGTAGATAACTACACTTTAGTTGTAAGCTGGCTTACAAGTGATAAGTGCTGCCTGTATTCCCCAATCAAGTATTAGGTATGCTGAATGCAGTTCTCTCTGCTGAGTAAAAATATGTATTTGGCGGAGGTTCTACCTGCTGGTGGTGTCAGAGGCAGTAAGTATTCCGTAAGGGTAATAGGACAATAAGGTCCTTCTGATACGGAGAATTTATCTGCGTGCTTTCATCAGCCTTTCACAGAAGTGAGGAACAAAGATGCGTTAGGGTATGGAAGGAACAAAGTAAAGAGACTGATAGCTGTCACTTGCTAATAACTTCCTAGTAGAGTGATTTAATCATCATCAGATGCTCTACAGTTTGTGACAGCAGAAGTCCACGCCTCTATCATTTTGACAAACCAAATTGAGCAACATGCAGTGGTAGGTATGCAGACTAGTAACAGACTCCAGTGGTAGAAGAATGTCTGCAAATTGGGCATGTGTAACTTTAATTGCAAAATACAGGAGGAAAACACACACACAAAAACCCCACAAATAAACAAAGCAACTAGCAATTCCCAAGGTATGTTTCACATTAAAGCTAGATTTGTAAAATCAGTCAGAAAAAATGTGATTTCTGTCTTACTGAGTATTCTGATGTTTAGTTTCATCCTAAACTATGGTGACATTTCTTTAAAATCATAAAATGAATATAAAATTTATATGATACAACATTTTTTCAGTTTGACAATGTCATGAAGTAGTATTGAACTGAGTATTTTACAATATTAAAATAATAGAACACAAAAAAACTAGATTGTAATATATGCTTTTTGTTTAATATTTGCTTTTTTTTCCCTCTAAGTTATGTTTTCAAGCATGTAAAAAAAGGGCTGTTCTCAAGTTTATTGTGGTTTGAATGGAGAAAATTCTCCTAGCAACATGGATGATGAGATTTATTAGTACTTCCATGCGAACATCACAACAAAGGGGTAGGCAGCAGAACAAAACTAATCCGATTATGTGACCAGTTACCAAAGGAGCAATCAAGGGCCTGACATTAATATATGTTGGACTTTGCTCAGAAGTGTTAGTGTTCGACAGTTATGTACTGTGTCATCGTTTGAATATTGTGTACTTTTTTTGGTATTGTAATTACATTGTTATGTTCAATATATAATTCTGGAGGCCTTGGCAGCAGATGGGAAGTAATGCGTCAATGAGATTTGAACCTTGGCTGAGGTAAAAACATGGCTGTTATGTACTGTGGCAGCTGTTTATGAGCCTCAGCTGTCAGTGAACAATTCATTGTGTGTTTCAAGAGTGAGGGAAAGGATGAGTGGGTATCTCTTTGTCTAAGCAAGGTGGCTTTACTTCTACAGTGAGAAGAATTTCATATGATATCTCACTGTGCACATGGTTGTTGATGCAGATGAGTAGGATGTTTCTTATCACCAGTTTAATCTGATCTGGTCTCATCACTGGGACTTTTTTTTTTTTTTTTTTTTGAGTCAGAGGCCATCTGCTTCCCTCTGAGACTAACAGCCTTTTTGGTGGCTATGATTTTAGAAAATTCAGCCTTTACGGTTGATCCTTTTCATGCATGGTACCCTGCCTTTCCAAAGTAAATGTTTCTCCCTGGGATACTGTTTTACTGCAACTGAAATCAGGAGATTTCTGCCTAATTCACACTGAGATATGTGTATCCGATATTGAGGCTTTCTGTCTTTGGGGTATAAGGCATGCTTTACCTTGGACAGGACTGTGTTGTGTTTGTGGCAAACTTTTGCCAGCAAGGAGGCAGCAGTGGTAGCCTCTGAGACCGGGGCTGCTCCATGCCAGATAATTGGTCCCAGCTGGCTCTGCAATGCACCCCCTGCTGGCCAAAGCTCAGCTTGGCAGCGAAGCTGGTGGTGCCTTTGTGAAAACACATTTAGGAAAGGGTAAAGAAATTCCACTGTGCAGCAGTGTCCGAAGGAGTCCGAATCTAGCCCATGACATCAGTGATCCCATCATAGCCAAATGCACTCCCCCAGCAGATTTGTCATTTCTAATTCTCCCTGTGGCATTAAATGCTGTTCTATTGTTGTTGTTGTTGTTTTCTACATAAGTGTGAGATTAACAATAGAAATCATGATTTTTTTTTCAAAGCACTTTGAAGCCAGTATTAAGAAGATCTGTAAAGTTGCTGTTTAAGTGGATGTTCTGACAAATTCATCCATATTGCAACTTAGGTGAAGGGAAAAAGAACTTTTCATTTATTGCTCCTTGCAGACCACATGGATGTAATCACATTAAAATGAAGGGAAATGCTAAAAGGTATGACATTTGTGTGAGTGCATGTTATGCTTAGTTTGATCAATATATCAAGCGTTTGTCAGTTTCTATTATTTCCTTGAATTTATGCAGGTGGTAATGTTTGAACAAAGATATGCTACAGCAAAGCACGTATTAGTAAATACAGAACAATAAATGTAAGACCAAAATAATCGTTCTCCAGCCGTATGGACAGAAATCTAAATAGAACTTGTTTACTTGGGAAAGAATGCCAGCAACTTGTTTATCTGACTTTGAAGTACTTGAGTGAAAAATGATGCCAGCTGGAGTTGTTATGTAAACAAAACTTTCAACAGATTTCTCAGTATTTTGGTCTCAGAAGAACAGGCTTTAGATCGTTAGCAGTGGGAATACTCATGCTGTACATTTTCTCGTTCTGGCATATGGTGATGCTATCAGTAAATTTACAGAAATTAGGTGTTCCTGGAGAAATGAGTAGAATCCATTGACTTCCATGCTGTTTTCAAAGCGTTCTAAACCAGGTCAGACCGGCTGCTGCTTTAAATGTGTCTCAGTTCTAGCACAAAGTAGTAGTTCTCTAAGTCTGAAATGAGCTCTTGTAGGTGATAATATGCAATTCATCCATCACTCTAGTTAGCTGCCAAGTAACAGTTCAGTAGCTTTCTTTATTCTTCTCTGCTTGATGACATGTCTCTAAATAAGAACCTGTTGTATATGGAAGTGTTTGTGAAAAGCAGAGGAGATTTGCAATGTTCAAGTAGATGTATTTAATACCCAAATTAGTAGCTGAAATTTCATTAACCACTTAAAGTTTTTAGTTGATTATATGTGGACTTGAATGAAAACTGTATTTCTCTGCAATAGAGCTCAATAGAGAAGTACTTAGCCTCTCTAGAAGTCTAGGAGAATACAAAAATGAGGAGCATTAGAAGATAATTTTAATTTAGCTGTTCCAACAGACAGCGCCACTTTGACTCAGCTGTTTTGCCAGGCAAACACCACTAGGCTCAGCTTTTGAAATATGCAGCCTGAAAAGATGTAAGGCTCGTGCTTTTTCAGTAGAGATGTTTCTGGAATGAAAAATACTGAAGTTCTCCTACATATAGTTGATGTGTATGAGTGTGGGTAGGTCTGCAATTGCCATCTCATCTGTAGTGCTTGGCTTGGAGCCTTCTGTAGCATGGATTATTCAACCGGCCACACAGTGCAACACGCTTGATTTTTTTTTCAAATATTGAGATCGGTAACTTTGCCAGACTGTTTAGTTCCACCCCACAGCCAAATGGTAGATAAATACCAACAAGCATCTGTAGATGGTTACTAAGGAAACATGCATATCAACATGCAAATATTAAAGATGCCTTTCATGAGCATAATCATTTGTTGGAATCACAGTTGCAAACACTGACAATTATTTTAGCATGTTTAAATCTCTGTATATTGATAAAGACTATATAATTTGAAGGAAACAAATGAGGTGGCTGAGAGCAAAGGTAATATAAGTGGTCTGCTAGCTGGAATACACAGTCAGTACCTCATGTCATTTATCACTGTTTCTGACTGAGGGCGAACTATTTAGTAGCACTGTAACATTCACTTGGTTGGGACTGACTCTCTCTGAAATTCTGATTATAGAAGCAACAGATGGAATTACCACATCTAGATCTTTTAGAAATGCTGAGGGATACAGTTCATATTCTGTTCCATTTAACGGGGTTAGTGAATGTTTACAATACTAATTATATATATATATATATATACATATTCAAACCTACAGTGTAATTGAAAATACAGGCTTGATTGTTGCTTTCAGTTTAAGCCAATGGAACTGTGGATGCTTATAAAGGAAATCTAGTCAAGTCAAATCTAGCCCATCATCAAGTGCTCTGTTGTGCTGCTGTTACCAGTCCAGGCTGGCCATTGCAGCAGCCTGATAACTTTATTTCCCTTTCCTTTTCTTCCTTAAAAAATATTTTAACCACTGAGATAACTGTAGTTAGTAACAAATCAAACAAACTGATAAATTTATATAGTGTAAATAAGTTTTTTTAAAAACAAGATTAAGTTATTGAGAACTTGGAACACAAAATTCTACCATATGTACTTGTATAAGAAGTACAACACACTACCAAGATATGTTGGTTGGCTGATAGCAACTCAAGTGTGCAAAGTTTGCACTGGACTAGTTAAAATTATCTATATAGAAATACATGAAAAAAAAAACTCCATTTCATTCTTTTATGGGCACGACCTTGAAAAGTAAAAGATCAGAGCTGAATTTATTCCACAGATTTCCCAGACAAGGAATTTGCTATCAAACATTAATTAATTCTGTTAACTTAAGAAATCAATTTCACATAAATAAGTTTCAGAACAAGGAATCAGTAAGGTGTAAAAGTGTGTGATTGCAATAATAACATGTTTGGGGTCATGAGTGACATACTCAAGGACTATTAAATGTTGGTCTGTGAACCCATAAACATTTCTGATTATGTTTATCTCAGAACAGGAGAGGCTTTTGGCAAAAATATTTTTGTGGACTAAGTCTTCCATAATGGTCTTAGCTTGGGAGTATTGTGCTTATGTAAGTATGCAGGTAATGTAAGATAATGCAAACCAAGAAGGAATCTAGTTAACTCTATGTGCTTTTTCAGTAAATTTCAAAGCACTGGGGAAGATGGAGGGAGGCATAACAAATTGCAGACAGCTTGTACAATCGTATTTTCACGCAATAAAGATCAAAAAGTAAGTACTGACAATGGTCTTGTTATTCAGAAATACGTGTGCCCATAACTGTTCGAGGCAATGGAACACACACATGTAATGTAAAAGTGTAACTTTTCAAGGAGAGTCTTCATACGCTTACAGTGAAGTACACATTCCTGTCCTTCAGAGGCTGTTATAACATTTTGTTCATCAACATGACAGATTCATTTTCAGGTGCATCTCCAAACTGTTATTCCTTTAAAGCAGATGTGGAGTGAAAGAAATCAATGGTAAATGGTCAGCTGGTGATTTACAGTCAAGGTACAGCTCCTGAGCAGCCACCTGCGGCTCCTGTGCTGGAACTGCCCTGAGGGACTGGCTGTGCTAATGGAAAGGCAGCTGTGGGAGAGCTTGAGCTCCAGTGGAAACAGGTCACTATGATACACAGCAACATACACATGCCAAATTAAGTAGTAGGAGTCCCCTGTCTATGACCTAGTCTCCAAACTATGCCATACACATCTTCTGGCTCTTGGCTGCAAACTGTTGCCTTGACCTGTGGAAAGTTGCTATGCTTCAGACTGTTTATACACTCATTCTTGACTGCACTTCATATTTTCAAGGTTTTTTTTTTTAAAAGCTGGATGAGAACAGTGTTTGTTCCTCAGCAAGGATTATTTCTGTGTCAGGTAAGTGAATTCAGTAAAGCTTGCCAGATTAGCTGAAATAAAGTTTCTTAAAAAGAGAAACAAGAACTCTGTAGTTGAAAAATTGGTAAATACAAGAAACCAAGAAGATGAGGAAGCTGCAATGTATGGGACTGATAGAGTGGGTATAATATCATATTAAGACAGGGAGCAGTGATGGAGTAGATATGCAAGATCCCTGCACACTGTCGTCTACCTAAGTATTAAATCTACTTCACTGGCCTTGGCTGGTGGTGCAATCAGTTCTTCTTGTGTGTGGTAGGACGGTTGGGTAGGCAAGGGTGATTTCCAGAATGTTTAATTCCTCCTACCGCTTCACCTGCATTTTAAGATGTTTGCCTGGACTGTTACTCAAGAGTGGTGGTAAAAGGCCAGTTTCAAACAGGGTACCTTATAATGAGTTTAGTATTGCAACCATTTACTGTTACATACTAATTTGCACTTGAGAACATCAAGGTACTTAGCGGTCATTAAATCTTTACTATCCACTAAGCATAACAGCATTCTGCCTGTTTGTGCCAGGCAGAAGAGCTACGCTGATGTGAGGGCTCCAGATGGGCTTGGGATGCACCTCACTCGCTGAGGCCATCATGCCGGCACAAGTGCGTTGTGTAGGGATGGCAGGGCCCAGTGGGTCCCTGAGCCAGGGAGACCCCAGGGGAGGCAGAGCCCCACTGGGAGCTGGCAGCACTCCAGGATGTGAACAGGACCATTGTCCACATGGACAGAGGCAGCCCGGGGAGTGCTGGGCCAGAGTGGCTAGTCAGGGCATGGGTGTGAGGACACCACTGAGAGAGGCTGGTGCTGATCTCTGGTAACAGAGACAGGACTTGAGGCAATGGCACGGAGCTGTGTCAGGGGAGAGGCAGGTGGGAGTTAGGGAAAGGTTCTGCACCAGAGGGTGGTGGGGATGGAACAGGCTGCCCAGGGCAGTGGGCACGGCCCCAAGCTGCTGGAGTTCAAGGGGCTTTTGGACAACGCTCTCAGACATAGGGTTTGATTTTGGCTGGTGCTGTGTGGAGTCAAGGAGTCAGACTCTATTCTTGTGGGTCCCTTCAAACTCAGGACAATCTACGGTTCTGCGATTCTGTGATTCCCTGGTGCAGAAGTTCCACAAGAAATACATAAGGCTGGCCTAGAGCGTCCCTCCAAGAGCTACGTGAGTCACTTTGCTTGAAGCAGGAACTGAGCTGTGTCTGGGTTTATCCGCAACATTTGTTGATATCTGGGCATTGGTGAAACTGATACAGCATACTGAAAGGGCCCTCTGGTGAAATATACTGGGACTTTCTAGAGCTCCTCAAACATTTCAGGCTGGGGAGGATGCAAAGATGACTTGTTGGTTTTAGTGGATTTTGAAAAACAAACCCACTAGAGCAGTTATTCCTGTATGTATTACTGTATTGTTACTGCATATTTATGCTGCTCAGTTACTGTTAAAAATAAGAAATTATTATTTTTTTTAAGTTAAGGGAATATGCTACACAAAACTGCAAAAATGATAAAAATCTCCTGCAGTGTCCCATCTGTCATTTCAATATTATTTTCCAACACAATTCCTAAAATGGTTAGTCACGTTGCAACTTCCTAGCTCAGTCTGCATAAAAGGCTGCTATTAGTACTAGGCAGCTAAACCAGTAAATGGAGTTATCACTCCTATGAAGCAGCAGCTAAAATGAAAAAGTTGGAATAGCAGTGTTTATCTGCTAATAGGATCTTAAAGTATTCAAAACTCTTTCGGTCTTCAGATTTTACCACATAATATACATGGATTTCTTTTTACAGTGTGCTGCCTTTTCTATAATTAGGGTAAACATTTAGAAATCGCAGTAACTCTTTCTCAATATCTTTACAAGAAAGAAAATGACCAAAAAAGGGAGTAAAGTCTAGTCTAGGAAGGAGCACAGCTAATCCAAACATCAGCCAAAACGTGCAATTGGGGAAAAAAGAAAAACACATCTAAATGTCATCCCTTCTCCAACCAGATCCTTTCGATATCTGTGTTTTGGTTTTGTTTTTCAAGCTCTGCCTTCGCTACAGATTTCCCTACTTGGAAATATTATTGTTTGAGATCACTGTTCAGCAACAGCAGATAAAGCTGTGCCAAGCAGCAAACAGGCACACGGTGTAAAAGTTTACAATCACTAAGGAACATGCATGCTACAGACAGAGGCTGCCTTACCACGGAAGTATTAAGTTCATCTGCCAATTCAGTAGTGTCTATTGCTGTGTTCTATTTCTATATTTAGCAGACACTTTTCAAATAAGAAAACTGTGGTGAAGAAAATATTCAACTTAGAAGGCTGAATTGTGGACTGCCAAACTTCTTGGTTAGTGTCTTTATCATAATTTCAGCCAGCAGTTCTTTCTCTGTAAGTAAGGAACTAACTTTCCAAGTTTTGTGAATGTAACAAAAGTTTCAAAGCTAAGTTAATGAAAGTATGGGGAAAAATTAATGTCAGGAAGAGACAGTATAAGAAACCATAGGGATTTCTGTAGCATAAGGAAAACACAAACATCACTGCATTGCCATTTATTGTTAGATTTGAGGAAGGCCTAGGCACACACTCATAGATGCTGCAGCTCTGAGTATGATGCTACAGCCTACAGAGCTGTCAAGGACACAAAGGCGTAGTATCTATTACCAGAATCAGACGGGCCACAGTGCTCAGCTGGTAGTTTGTTCCCACGTGAATGAAAGCTTAACAATGGCTTCTGGACAACTAAAAGCAATTTGATTACTAGGGTTTTGGCATCTTTATGCCAAAGCTTTTTGATGGGACCTGTAAGGAATGCCAAGTTGGAACAGAGACTTAACGTAGCAAAACCAGGAAATGGTCCTGTTTACATTTGTGGCTGCTGAAGACGACTGGCTTACAGGAAAGACATTCAGGTTTGAGAATAGGGTTGAGGTCTGCAGGGAAAGAGTGCTGGTCATGAGGTATGAGGATAAGGCATTATGGCAAGGAAACTGGCTTATCATTAATTCCCTAGGAGGCTTAGGGTCATGCTTAAAACCAAATTTAGGCTGACAGCAATGGCCCAAAAGTGAAAGTACTTCTTCAATTCCTGCAATATCCAACTATAATAGCACATGTAAGCTCTCTATTGCCTCTTCAGCCTTTGACTCTTTGATAAAACACCAGTTTAGTGATGAGAAATCCATAGACCATGCAAATCCGGTAGTGAACCATTTACTGCTGAGCTTGAAGCCAAACCTTATGGTACTTACAGCTCACCAGTCTTAGATCTAATGATGACCCATATCATACTGTCTACAAACCTCACCCTGTCTACACCTCACAGTTTGGTAGTATTCATCAATAAAAACTGTATTTTCTATCTCTGCTGTCCCTAGCCCATAGAACTCCAGAGTCCCAGCCAATCTTCACTTCTAGCTCTTATCTGAGTCTTGCAAGAACCAGAAATACATCATTTTTCAGCCTTTCTTATCTCTCAGTGTTAGCACTATATATTATAGTATTATAATCACAGTCAGAAAACCTATAGCCACCTGAGAAACAATCCAGTTCATTGAAAATCCAAGACCTTCAGTCTTCACTTACTACTTTGCCAAAACTGCCCATCATTTTTTAGGTACAGTCTGGAGACCCGCAACTAATAAAAAGTTATCTACCTCCCCCAGCCCCAATGCTTATCTTAATTGAGTGGGTTTTTGACAAAAGTGCAGGAACTCAAGCATGTCTCTCCCTGACACCTTTAACCTTAATCCAGCACCCAATGTTGGTGAGCACAAAATGGTTTACGGTAGAATCTGGAGAGGAAATGGACTGAATTATTTTTACAGCTAGTATTTTGCACAAGGCTAAAAAAAATGTTTTTTATTGCTTCACCTGCAGGTCTAAGATGAGGGTTTGGTACATAAAGGCACAAAGAAGTTAAGCTTTTTTAAATGTACATACATGTTGCTTGTCTTTTTACATTAAGGTTTAGACAACAGCCAGGAATTAAATTATCAGAGGCATTGCTGAATCCTGCAGCTTCTTAGCTTGAATGGTGCCTGGAATGAATGGCCACATATCACAGAATTATTACGGTTGGAAAAGACCTGTAAATCATTCAGTCCAAACATCAACCCACTACCACCATACCACTAACCCATGTCCTTCACTGACACATCCACCCTTTTCTTAAACACCTCCAGGGATTTTGACTCCACCACCTCTTTGGGGTTTTATGTAGATGCAAGATGCTTTTGGGGCTACTGTCACACTTGATCTTTGGGGTAGAAAATCTAAGCTTATCACTGTGCTCTGTATTGACCATAATACTAAAATGAAGGTGTATGTTACAAGGGTAGATATTTGAAAGACAATTATGAGATAGGTTATGGGTAACTTGACTGCAAGGGTGAGCAAAAGCAAGGATTAAAAACTGTGGCTTTGTTCCACAAAAGCAACAGGCATAGGGAGAGGGCTGGTGCTAACAGAAATGCATGGAGGGCTGCCAGAATCCCCTTCACTTTGGTTATGTCTGGAACAGTGGTGGCATATCACTTACAAAAGTTGAATCAGGATCAGTGAAAATGAGCTCAAGCATTCTTAAAAATAAATTTGGCAGTACATACTCTTCAGCGTGTCATCACCACTGAACACAGGAAACAAGCAGCCACCTTTTGAGGCAGGATTTCTTTTGACTCACTGAAAGGCCTTCATCCTGTTCCCAGAACTTGACCTAAATAAAGTTACTACTTCTCTGTTTCTGTCTTTAAACGCTTCTGAAATGGGTGTATTCAGACAAGGACTGTGCTATAAATGGTTGGATTGCATCCTTTTCCTCAGTCTTTACAAGCCCTGAATACTGCTAGATGTGGGAGTTGCCAAATTACAGCCAGAAGGGCAAGCCAGAATGCAGGCAATTGGGAGCTGCAGAATTTTCAAAGAGCTGTCGACCACCTGCTGCCCCTGCCAGTCCCTCGCACTTCTGGTCTCACCATGGCTGGTGGCTGCCTGCCTGCCAAGAAGGTATAACTAACTATCCCGAGCACTTGGCATGTTATTTGGGACCAAACCTTGAGAATGATTGTAATGCTGCAGGTATAGCAGTGATTTAATGAGGTGTTTGCTGCACTGAATTAAGTCTCTCCGGAGTAATTGCAGCAGCTTCATTTAACAAAGCAGTAATACTTACTAAAGTCAATATACACGACGTGCAACCTTTTGCAACCTCAGATCATTATTTATCTGCTAATAGTCATAGATCCACTGAATATCCCGAGTTGGAAGGGACCCACACAGATCACCAAGTCCAGCCCCTGGTTCCAAACAGCACCACTCAAAATCAAACCCTAAGAGAGCATTGTCCAAATGCTGCTTGAACTCCGGCACTTTGGGCCGTGCTCACTGCCCTGAGTAGCCTGTTCCATGCCCACCGCCCTCTGGTGCAGAACCTTACCCTAACCCCCAACCTCAGGCTCCCCGACACAGCTCCATGCCACTCCCTCGGGGAGATGTGATCGGATGGGGTAGGGTAGGGCAGAGCAGCTCAGCTGGAAGGGACTTTCTGCCTGACCACTTCAGGACTTACCAAAAGTTAAAGCCGACTAATGAGGTAATCATCCTACCGTCTCTCGAACACTGACCAACCACCTCGCTAGGACCCTGTTCGAGTGCTTGGCCACGTTACACCCGAGCGCGGTAAGGCAGACAAGCCCTTAACGCGCGGGCAGCACGCACACCACCCCGCCAAGGCCCAGCCGGCGCGCCCCGCCCGCCACGGTCACCCCCGCCGGAAGTGAGGGTGCGGGGCGGCCCCTGGCGGCGGCACGGCCTCGGTCCCCCCACGGTCCGCTATGCTGTTCCGCTTCGGCGTGGTGCTGCCGGCCCGCATGGCGGAGGGCGGCGGCGCGCTGCTGGTGGCCGGCTCGCGGCCGGAGCTGGGCGAGTGGGACCCGCAGCGCGCCGTGCCCATGCAACCGGCCCGGCCGGCCGCGGCCCTAGCAGCCCAGGAGCCGGTGCTGTGGCTGGGGGAGGTGCTGCTGCCGGACGAGGACACCGCCAGCCCCTTCTGGTTCAAGTTCCTGCGACGGGAGGGCGGCCACCTGCTCTGGGAAGGTAAGGGCGGGGCCGCCGCTCCGTCCCGCCCCGCCGAGCAGGCAGCGCGGGGTGGGGGTGGCAGCTGCTGCAGCGGACCGGGCCGGGCAGTGGGAGCTCTTGGCCTTGCGGGCTCGGCCCTGCCCGCTGGCGGCTGCTTGACTCGGGGCGCTGCCCGGAGCGCCGTGCTGCCCTCGCATAGTGGGCTGGGCTGTGCTTGCAGGTGGAGCTTGGCGGGCTGTGGTGACACCGGGACGGAACGGGACGTGAACACTCGTTGCTCTGATATTGTGTTTTCTTTCCTTACCCAGAAGTAAGGAACTTAAAGTTTCCTACTTAAGCATGCAGGTGTTATTTTTTTAAAAAAACTTTACTCCATCTGACAGCCTTTTCAAAATGATCAGTTTTACCATCGGAATTGTTCAAAAACTAGAGAAAAGCTCCGTCAGCTTTTCCAATTGTTTTGCTGTTACACTTCTCCTGTTCTCAAATGTTTAGTAACTTCAGTCGGTTTCCGTGAGCTGTTCTTGTAGACAGAAGTTCATGAAGCTCTAAATTTAAAGCTCTTGTCACTAAGGAGAGGATCAGGCTTGGTGAACAGAGGATGGATGATTAAAGAATTCACTACATTTTTAACGTATAAACAGTTTTTTAATCCATGTAGAGAATAGCACGTTATAGAGCAGTTACTCCTCATCCTTCTCAGGGGTCCATATCACCCTTTTAAGCAGCCATTTTCAGGTTGCCCAGAGAGATGTTGGAAGCCCCGTCCTTGGAAACACTCAAGGTCAGGCTGGATGGGGCTCTAAGCAATCTGATCAAGCTGTAGGTGTCCCTGTTTATTGCAGGGCAGTTGGACCAGATGGCCTTTAAGGGTCTCTTCCCGCTCAAATGATTCTATGATTCTGTCAGAGGCTAAAACCTGGATATCATCATAACTATTGAGTTTGTTCTGGGTACATAAAATTTACATCTTCAAGCACTATTTATGTCATCTACTAGTAATAGTTTTATTTACTAGTTACAATAAACAGTATATTGTGCCTTAAAAAGCATTTTAATCATGTTTTTCTTTTGCAGACATGCAGGGAAAGTGAATATAAGAAATAAAAATCTTTACATCTGTCCTAGGAAGCAGAATTGGGTTTATTTTTATTTTTTTGGAAGGTGCCAAGTTCTACGTAACGTGCCAATGATATTGGTATATAAGGAGGTCTTCACCACACAGAATATAGAAATGATATATATTTTTAAAAAGTATTCCGGATTGTAGAGAACCTGTAATTGTAAGGTGGTGGCTACTGTCTAGTTCAGAACTGTTGTTACCTCAAGGTGGTTGTCCACATCTAGCAGTGCATTTAGCAAGTGCAGTAGATTCTGTTTGCAGTGGTGCTGTTAACACAGTCTTTGAATTAAACTGTGTGGAATTTTGTTCTCGTCATTGTAAATGCTCAGCTGTTTGAGTTCTCTGCTTAGCTAGAACGTTAGAAAATAAACTGGAATATCATCCAAATCCAGAGAGTTTTCTTTTTTTAATTTCTCATTCATATCAACCACTTTTCCAAAGTTGTTATTTACAAAAAAAACCCTGTTTGCTTATATCCTGAAATTTATTGTTCTTCATATATCGCGTGAAGGGAGCTTAACGTTTTTCTATCTGATTAAAATAAAGAGATAGATAACGCTCATGCCATGTGTTTTAATGGTCTTATTGAGCTGTAGCTGGAAAAACAGGTTTGGATCTTGCCTGGTTTTTGTTGTAAAAATCACAGTTTGAAAAGATTATAATTTTTTTTTTAAATAGAACATCTGCATTTTTGAAGACGTGATTGTGAGGTATGTTGGGGCTTTCATATGTAACCAGAGAAACTCCTGTCCAGCTATGGATGTGGAATAAGGCAAGTCATGAAAAAGTGCTGTACTTAAGAAAATTGTGTTCTTCTTGTAAAAGAAATTAATATAATTATGAGAATCCCACTACATATTAAGTATGCCTTTTTTTTTTAAATAATATTATAGCATCATATGTTTTGAGTATAAATTTGGTTCATCCTCACAGCATTCAGTGTAATGGGAAAACTGAAAAGACAAATGAGGATATTTGTGGACTAGAAGAGTCAAAGCTGTGGGCCGGTGTTCTGTGGCTTTTGGGTTTTGTCAGATGGCCTGATTGGAAGCTGCCTGCTCAGGCTTGGCCAGTGGGAGGGTTGCTGTCTTGTCTCCTGCATCTTGAGGGAACTGATTCCCCTCTGTGGGAGGATGAGGTGGGAGAGGAAGCTGTCCCAGGGTGATGACAGCTGACACTGGTCTGTACCTGGGGCCTGTGCCATAAAGCCATTGGCTCAAATAGTGATTCCCGGGTGTGCTGTGGTCCAAATAATGTTTCTTTGGGAATGATACTTTGCTTACCTGCAGTGAGTTCAGCTGAAGGGCCTGAAATTCAGGAAGATTAAGTGTGCTGCTGTATTTGTAGAAAACCAAGTGATGATGTTGAGCGTCAGAATCTGGAAGAGTTTTACCCATTAGAAAAGTAAAGGAATGCCCATACTCTCTTCTTTTCAGCTACAGCCTTTCTGTCTTTCTGTACTCTGTTTTTGATGTAGATTTTTTCAGAACTGGATTTATACACCTCTTTCAATTTGGAAAGTACAAGTATATTGTGCCTAATATCAAAACCAAATAAATACAAGATGGAGCTTATTCTTGTGACTTAATGCTTGAACGCTAATTTATTCATTTATTTTTATGAGTTAATGCTTGAACACTAACAGTGTTTGTTGTTTTTTTTTCCTACTCCCCTCCTTTTTCTGTGGTCCAAATTAACTGTAGGTACTGTGCAAGATAAATGTTCCGTAAAACAACACAGGAGATACTAAGGGTATGCCCCAAACTGTTTTGAGATGATGCAATGTGGTCTCTTGGCACCTTAGCTTTTGAGAAGAGCAAAATACACATAGAAATACAAGCTGATATTTTAAGATTCTGATCCATGTTCATGTAACTGTTAGTTTGATGTAGTGAGTACTTGCTTGAATCTTGACAGATGATACAGTAGTACTGGTTAAGGCTTAGGAGCACAATAAACCTGGATTCTAGGAATTTGTGTACCTGAACAGGGCACTTCCTTACAAAAAAAAAAAAATAATCACTAATTTTGGGGAGAGAGGAGAAAAGAAAACATCTTGTTTGCATTCACCTGTCATTGTTGTTCTCTGTGATTTCTTGGATACCCAAAACATGGTTCAATTTAGGAGCGACCTGTGACTCATTATGTTGACCTTGGTATGATCCCCTCCAGGGGATTGTGGCTCAGTGGCTTTGTAGCCTCTCTTTATTTTGACTTTGGCTACTCATTTTCCAGATAAAGTGGAAAAAACCAATTTGTTGGGTAAGCTATTTTATTCTACTATTTTATTCTAAGAATTAAGCAACTAAGGAGTAGGCTATAAGGAAATGCACTTTGATACATGTTTCCATTAGAGACTATCTTGTTATAAACTTTTCTCTCTTTGGACACATTGTACCTCACTTCTATTTATTTATTTATTTATTTATTTTTAACACTGTGCTCTTCTTTCTGCAAGTAATTTCTTAGATGCCTTCTTAGATGGCTGGATCTGCCTGCTCAGCTTGGTGCTGCAGGAGCTATGTTAACTGTCCTGGGGCAAGACCCGCAGTGCTGCCCCTGAGCAGCGCAGAGCAGAAGTTAGGGTCCGCTGGGACTTTCCTGGAAATGGCAGAACTCTTCACAGCAGCTGTTCTTACAGCTTAGTCCAGCAGCTTATAAAAATAGGCAAGTTATTTTTAAGTAAGTACTAATTCATTTTTTAGAGTGACAACCTGAACCTGTCTTACTTCTCGGTTAACGCTGTTTCAGTCCTTTTAGTGGAGCTGTTTTATGCAGTATTGCTCCCACTGGGTGTCGCCGTTTTACCTGTGTTTAGCCAGTGACTGCTTCTCGCAACTGCTCACAAATCTCATCAGTATTTAGTTTAGCATCATCTGTTCCACTTTTGAAAATAATGTAGGGTTTTATTTCCTTCCTCCACTCTAGTCTTGTTCTTAAGAAGATAATGTCTAGGAAGGAACAAAGAGTGCAGTAGGATGTTGATAGCTGAATAATTGTGTAGAGTGTGCATTTTGTTCATGTGGGTCTGTTGCTTCCTGCACTATGCTAGATGCTCTAGCACCTTTCGGATGTGAGGAAACTTTGTTATGAGTAAAACCGAACAATTTTGAAATCTACTTCTGAATACACCATTGTGAATGAAGAGAAACTTTTGCATACAAAGTACAATAGCTCCTGGTGTTTTGTTCTCCAGCTCTCTCAACGCATATAATGACATGATTAGTAACAAGATTTTTCTTCCTTTCTGTCTGTGTGTCAGCATTAAGCAACTTAAGCTGAGCACAGAGATGTATAAGGCAATGGAGAGTTGCTCAAGAAACTGCAAAATTAGAAGAGTGAAAATAAGAATGTGCAGTGGTATTTGCCAAATCTGTGCACATGAATTGGATGGATATGTGTCATTTCCTACCTACAGTGATAATTGCAGGACAGCTCTGACTGCTGTGAAAGGCTATTAGACATTTGTGATTATAATGGTAAAATTAAAATAAATGTATTGTTTATGCAAATACCTCACTTACCATTATTGTTGTCCCTCACTTCACTCCTTGCCCTCACCTGTAAGAGACAGCAGCATTCAGTATGGGTCAAGAATTTATTTCACAGAATCATAGAATAGCCTGGGTTGAAAAGGACCTCAAAGATCATCGAGTTTCAACCCCCCTGCTGAGTGCAGGGTCGCCAACCACTAGACCAGGCTGCCCAGAGCCACGTCCAGTCTGGCCTTGAATGCCTCCAGGGATGGGGCATCCACAACCTCCCTGGGCAACCTGTTCCAGTGCGTCACCACCCTCTGTGTGAAAAACTTCCTCCTAATATCCAACCTAAATCTCCCCTGTCTGAGTTCAAAACCATTCCCCCTTGTCCTATTGCTATCCACCCTCATGAACAATCATTCCCCCTTCTGTTTATTTTCAATGGTGAGAAGCACTGAGCAGTAGAAAGAAAGGTAACTGGGATAATCTTTTGCTTAAGATTTTGCCATGGTTACAGTTTCAAAGTAGCTTGTTTCCTGCCTATAGTTTAGTGATCTTTTCTGGTTTGGTATAAGGTAGCAAACAATAATACAATACCATATAGAGTTTCAAAGCAGTTTGTAACACTTCTGCATAATGTATTTTGTTATTATCGTCCATTATTCTATCATTGCATTTATTTAATTCTTATTTCCACCATCTGAGAAGAACATTTGTTTCATGATCAGAATTCCCTTTGAGTTGCTTTTCTGTGGCTTATCTATATCATCAGACTGGACATTTGGCTAAACGTCCTTAGTATAGCAGCAGCTCCCACTGTGAAACACCTGTGCTTGAGCAGACTTAGAGAAATAAAACAGATGTTTTTGAAAGTTGCCTTAGAAAGTTTTTATTTTCTCATCTCTGCTTAAAAAAAAATAATTACTATTGATAAACAGCTTTAAGTGCTGAAGAGGGCTTTCTTGTAGACCATTTATTTATAATTTTGGCATAATTAAAATCTATAAAAAGAATGCTTTTAGGAGTAGGCTAATAGACTAAAAAAATCTGGAGTTAAATCTGGGTTTTAATAAGATTTAAAACTTATTTTGTAGGTTATGTATATCAGTCCTGTGAAATGAGAGACTGATTCAGCATGCTTTTAGTCTCACAGAAAATAAACTTGCCATGAAATGGTCTTCTGCTTTTTGGATACTTTTAGGGGGTTAGCACATGCAAAGAAACATTTCTGAAAAGCAAACCAGGCATGAACAGGGAGTTAGTGAGCTAGTGTGGCAAATTAACAATTTTCTCTTGAGCACTATTACGTATTTAAGCAATACAAGAAATATACGTACTGTTTTCTGCAACTAAAGGAAAGATAGATTAGTGACAACAGACAAGGCATTAAAAAGCAGAGTTGCTATACTTGTATTAAGCATGCAAGTAAAGATTAGTATGTGACATACAGAATTCAAATGTGTTATTTGGCAGTATTTGTCTGAGATGTAAAAATAAAGGCCAGCCATGAAGGGGCTTTGCTTAGATTCTGGAAAGGTGGGACTTCTGTCTAAGGGTCTCTGACAGACTCAGGCTGCTGAAATATCTGACCTAGATAAATTCCAATGAGGGAAATTCAGCTTCCCATATATATGGTTTTTAGCAGTTAATAGCAATTCAGACTTGGTGGGATTGAGACAGATCGTATTTCCAGACATGAAAGGTTGAATATCATTCCAGCGGGCAGTGGAGGGACTTTCATGGCAGAATCTGCTGTAAAGGATAAGTAAATTTGAATATTGCAAGTGTAGTGCTGGAAGTCCAGTTGCAATAATGTCTGATAATGACATTGCACAGCTGCTCATTCAAATAATTGTAAGAATCAATCCAAAATAGAACTTGAGGATTTTTTCCACTGTCATGTAGATATGAAAAGTAAAGAAGGTAGCAAATACTTAGGCTATTAAATTCTTCATTTCAGAAGTTTTTCAGTGTTTCCTTTAGTTCTCATTGCTTTATTGTAAGAAAAAAAAAAACAACTTCATTTCCTTAATTTCTCTCCATTTCCCCACTCTGAGAATGTTTATAGTGCTTATGATGTTATTAGACTCTTCCAGGAGAATTTCTAAGCATGAACTCAGGGTATTCATTTACCTTGTTAAAGGAGTTAGTTTAATATTTCAAATGTAATTATTTGTAGTATTTAAGCATACTTAAAAATTTGATTCAGTGTGTGTAAGCCTCCTAGTTCATGCAAAATTTATGATGAAGATTAAAAGAGTACGTTTTTGCTCTTACTGACTTGAAAGTTATCTTAAAATTGGCCTGACTGCTTTCTTTTTGGATTTGTTCGTTGCCATTGAAGCTAATGTGTGTATCCAAAGTCATCTAAGTAGCTGTGGTTTTTCAAAGCTAGCGCTGAACTGAGAAGTATGCTGACCTTTTTGGGCTCTGGAAGTTTGGAAAAAGAAGTCATGTGGTTTAGGATCTGTCTAAGACAAGAATAAGATACACAGTACTTCTACAGCCAGTCAGTGCCCTGTAGTTTCTTCATACCCACTTCCTTCACATCATAAAAAATAAAAATTAAAACTTTTACCGAGTAGCAACACAACAAGCTGGTAGCTAGCAGAACTGTGGCTAGACAATATTTGAAATGGCTTTGCTGTAAAGAGCTCTGCAGTGACAGTGGAAGAGTTAATCATATGTTTTCTTCATTCATTCATGTGTTTTTCTTCAGGACACTTAATGGTGTTGAGAAATTTTGTTGTCTTAGATTTTGTTTGTTATCTTTTAAAATCAAGCTGGTAATTTTACCAGTGTGACTCTTCCAAATCATGATACAGTCTGTGTGCAGTTTTATGAAGATGAATATACTGTTGGCAGTGTGTTGCATTATACTTTTTTCATATCTGCAGCATAGCTGTAATAAGATAGAATCTGGAAACTTTTCTTTGTATTCTGTTACTGTATGTCGTTGGTTCAAATCTCAGACAATCCTCTTCTGGTTCCTGCTGATCTTTTTCTAGTCCTTGATCTTTGGACATCTTTTTCTTATATGTTCTTTTGTTTTTCCTTGGTTTTATTCGTGCTTTGGTCTTTTGCCAGTGCTGTTTTTCAGCTACGTGGGAGACTTTTTTAAAATTAAAATGATAATAATAAAATTTAGTTTGTTTGTACAGCCTGCTTCCTTTGTATAGCACTTTTATCATCCTTCACATGCATTAAACCAGAAGCCATATGTGCAGTTGTGCAGATTTCAAAAGAGCACTCTGTGAAGCTTGACCTGTAAGCATGGCTGCTGATTACTTTGTTCTTGAGTAATCCCCTAGGTTAGCGGATTCCACTGAGCACCTATCAGCAGCAGAAAGAGCAACAAGAAGGTTACAAAACCAATAGGACTTAATAATTTAACCCCTAGAAACTTGTTTTTCCTTTCTCTTTCTTCACTTTTTCTGTGAAGAGTCACAAAATTGGAATTCAAACAAAATCATTCTGGACCTTACTGAAAGAAAAAGAGTGCTACCCTATCATTTAAACTAGGTCCTATATTTTCTGAGTTGCACTTGTCCTTTAATTAGGAATGCCCATGTGACTGAATAACAAGAGGTTCTGTAGTGCTCGGCCTGAGCAGGGCGTTTAAGTGAGAGCTGTGATGATTTTTCACTCTTGGAGGCTGCTGGAGTCATAGGGAGTTTTTGCCTCGTATCCCACCTGAGGATTTTGCATTATGCAGTTATGCTCAGCACCAGTATGCTTCAAAGTGTTAACCGCCTAACAGAGTGAAGTCTAGAGTACCCAGTTTGTAATTGGTATGCATAGTCCCCTATATGATCAGTCTCTACACGGGACTGGCCAGTGGTGCCCAATTTATTGCTTGTAAAGATGTGATAAGCACTTGCAGACCTGGAATTATATTGGATTGCAGCGAGTTAAACCCAGGGCCTCCTTTCTTTGTGCTAGGCCACAGAAAGAAAGAAGGCCCAGACATACTCTGACAGGTGAGGTTGCCCAGAGTGATCAGGATAGCTTTCCCAGCTTGTATTGCATTGTATATTTGAGCTTCAGATACAGAGACTAAATTTCAGCAGTAGGCCTTCTGTGTAGATTACTGACTTTATGAAATGCTTTGAGAAGTGAGTAAATAATACTTTGTGCTGCACGTACCATTTCTGTGTGGAATGCTGCTGACTGACTTAGTGAAGTCACTTAGAAGATCTAATGTGAGCTGGGACTTCAGATAATTGGGACGTGTGGGGTAGGACAAATGGAGGGGTTAAGCAGAATAGGAAGTTGATGTGGATATGAGCAGCTTCAGTCATGAGCTCATGTCTAGACTCTGCGTGTGAGTAGTCTCATGGCACTTCTTTCTGCCCTGGCCACTTTTCTCTTTGCTGCTTAAGCAGAAGGTAAGAAGTTAAAAAGCGCAGCAGCGCATTCTCAGTGCACTAAGAAGATTCAAATTCTGCTAAGCTTGGTACCATCGCCCTCGTCATGATTTGTTTCCTCCCAAACCAGAAAGCTCCTAACCAACCATACTGTTAAGACAAACAACTCTGGGCAAGAGCAAGGAAGTGATGGTCTTTTGGTTCTGTTACTTGTGGCCTGGGAAAGTAACGTGCTGCAACTAATCAAATCCAGAAAATAATTTGTTTGGCCTGTAACGGCAGGAGAGGGGAGAGTAAGTATTTCACACGCAGTACCAAAGTTTTATCCTGCCTCTGGCAGCTATTTTATTCTTTGCACAAACTCTTCCTGTGGTTCTGAGTGGTCTTTGGAGTCTGGAAGTGACAGAGTTGAGTAATTTTCTCACAAATGAGGTGCAAGGAGCTTGCTCTGTCAGGGGATAAGCTGAGACTAAGGCATGTTTTGCCTGAGTGTACCATGAGGTTGAGGCACCTTGCTTCAGACCAAGCAGACTCATGAGGAACAGTTTATAAAAACAGGGCTGGAGAAGGAAGAACTGAAGGTTGCGTAGTTAATGTTTTCTACTCATTTCCCAGGCTGTGCCTATTTTCATACTTGTATGTGTTCTGCAGATATATAATAGAATGTGTAACAAAAAATGTAAGTGGTCCTAATTGTTTTCTATTTAAGGAACTGTTTATGATCAGATAATTTGAATAAAAGCTGTTTTAATTGGATGGCTTTTATTTTTGTATTAAATGACTTTATGAGATAAAAGTTAAGAGAATTCAATCTTTGTCCCTTTTATAGCAACCCTAAATTACCATTTTACATTTCTCCTCCAAATCTGTAGTGTGGCTGTACATAAAAAAACCTGTTCCTTGCATTGTTGTTTCACAGTACAATTAGTACTGTGAACAATTAGTTTTCCTATGGCAAACTCTGCTAGGAGGTGCATAATGTAAACTGATAAAACATTGTTCACTTTTTAAAAAACTTGTTGCTTGACTGCATGTTGTGGAGCAAGTGGTGGCAGAAAACACGTGTGTGGGAAGTAGGTTCTTTAGGATATTAACTGGGTACTGAAATCTTGTCACTTGTGCTGAGAATTGCATCTGATGACTCTTGGAAGAGGAGTTTAGCATTTAGTGTTATAAACAATTCCCTATGGTCCTTTTTTTTTCCTTCCCAATAGTAATATTCTTTTAAATGTTATTGTCCTCTTCTCTTCCTGTCTGAAATCATCTTGCTGTATTTGTTTTTGTATTCATACATATTGTTTCACAGCCATCATATTTCAGTAAGAGAGGTGTTAATTTGTAGATCACTATGTAACATTAAGAGAAGTAAGAGCTATGTAATTCTCACGAAAAGTGCTATGAATACAAGTTGTTATTGCTCACTCAAGTGTTAAAATGAAAACGGAAACACAGAGATTCTTGTTTGACTGTAGGCCACAGCGGGAAAGAGAGGTTGAGTGGTGCAGAAGAATCAACAGTGATAAATAAGCGTTAGAGGGGGGAGCTTTTAAGAACGAGAACGACAAAATCTGTTTAGGGAACAAATGAGGCAAATGTCTATTGTGGCAATTTACTCCTGGCTTTGCTGTGTGCATAGCTGTAGGCTAGATAAGGAGATGAATGATGGTGAAGGTGAAAAGATTACAAGGCATGGAGGCTACTGCCATTTCAGAGAGCAGATGGTAGAGAAGAAAGGAGGAGGAAAAGAGCCAGGAATTGAAGCTGAAGGAGGAGGAGGATGGACTGTAGAACTGGCAAATAGTAGTACTTGAACCTGAGGAAAAGCAACTGGAAATGGGCAGCTGTAAGGTATGTAGTGATGCAGTTGTGATCGCAAATCTAAAGAGTGAGAAGACTTAATTGTCTTCTGGGGCCTACTAGCATACTGGGGAAAGGAGAAATTAAGAGGGAAAGAATGTGGTTTGATTGCAAAAATTCATGCAAAACCCTGATGGGAAAGGAGAAACAAGTGTGAGCAGTGAAGGGGGATATCTGTGGGGCCGGCAGCCTGTGCCCATCCCACCACCCCAGCAGGAGCAGGGCACTGGGTTAGCCCTGGCACTAGGCACCTCCCTGGGGACAAACCAAGGCCGAGCCAGGACATGTGGCTGCAGGCTGGTAGCAACCAGGATCAGGCACAGCCTTGTGCTGCCTGGGCCGGGCCATGATGATGTGCATTGCTACAGGCGGCTGTCAGAGTATAAAACAGGGAAGGCAAGATGTTCTGTTTGCAGCTGTAAAGATTTTACTGAATGGATGAAGTCAGTTAAGTACTAGAAACATCCATAGGTTTTGTTGTGCTGTTGTATTTGTTGATGTATACCGCTGTCTTAAAACATTGTTTAAATGTAGTATATGTACACCATTATAAATATAAGATAAAAATAAAATGATGCGACTCATAGTTTCAGGAGCTATATACTGATCCTTGTCACCTTAATTATCAAGAGCTTTGCCATACCTTTGCATATGGGTTCAACAGTATAGAAAGGGAAAATGGTCTTCTGCCTAGTATTATCTTTTTCTTAGTTGGTAAATAATAGTATTTCACAATATGATAAAGCATGCGGTATTGCATCTGGAAATAAGCAGTTTGTTTCAGCTTCATTATTAAATGTTTGTCTTATTCTCTAATCGTTGCATTAATACATCTCCTAAAATGCTCTTAAGGAAATTTCTTATGAATGATGCTTGGAAGCGTTTACATGATATTGAAGGCATTCCTGCAGGCATCATTTTACTCCAAAATGTTCTAACGTTATTAATAATGTATGAGTGGAGAGGGTTTACATTAAAAGCAAGCCTTAGACTAGGTCACTTTTAATCGGCACGATAATTCCTTCATGGTAATGAGCATTACAATAAGTCTGTAAAAATAGAGGAGGAAGAGTATATATGTGCTGGATTTTTGGAGGCTAGATAACCTTTTCATTACTGGCATGAACCTATTAATTTTAGTTTGCTTACTGTGGCATGGTATTAAAAATTGGTTGCCTGTAATAAAGCTCAGGCTTGATGTAAGATAAGTCAGAGGGGTAATGGATAGTAGATAGTGGATAACTGTAATAAAAATGTCTTACTTTACACAAGATCATTTAAGGTAATAGTGCTCACTTGTTGAAACAGGTGTAACAGTCTCTCTCTGGATCACCTTGGGGAACTTTTCCTGTATACAGTGAGACTCCAAAGAGTACAAAGCAATTGTTTATTGGTTAGCAAACGTAAAAGACGAGTAGGATGTAACGGGCTTCTAGGGTAGGCATTAGTACGCTTGTGATCCCCAAGAGGATAGTTGCAGAGTCTTTGCTGGCCGGGCAGAGCCTGGAGGAAAGTGCTTCAGTGCTTCTAAGTTCCTGTCTTCCACCTGCTTACTTTCTTCCTGTGAGATTTTATACCATTCGATGTAGATGTTCTTCCTCTTGAATTCTTGTATGGTAACTGTTCCAGTGTTGACAGCCCTACCTTCTTTTGCACTTGTACCTTTCTTATCTTGCATGGCTGTGCTGTGTATTTTCTCCAAGGTCTGTCTCATAGCTTAGCAATTTCCTTAGAAGTCTGAGGCGGGGTTATGAAGCTGCTCTGCATCAGAGCTAGACCCTGAATCACAGAAAGCTGAATCCTGGAGAGAGAGAGGTCACACAGCAGAAATGTTAAATGCTGAGGTCAAATATTATCAAACATCAGATAAGGAACGTAAATGAAATTAATTATTCTTGAAATTCTAAGTGCCACAGTTCACTCTTTGGGAACCTGATGAGCTCTAATGTTATCTTTAATTCATTCACAACAATTGATTGTAATGTTGAACATTTGTTTTGAGGCCATACTTGTGTTCCAGTTATTTCTGATGTTAATCATGTGTTCTAGAAATGCAGTCTAAACAGGCAGCAAACACCACTTCTTGCCTTAAATACTCAGTTTTACATCTTTCAGAAAATTTTCTGGATACACAGCCTACACTGTCCTTTCTTCTGTTCTAGGTAATGGGCCCCATCATGATCGAAGTTGTGTTTACAACCAGAACAACATAGTCGATGGAGTTTACTGCCTCCCGATAGCACACTGGATTGAAGTCTCTGGACACACTGATGAGATGAAACATACAACTGACTTCTATTTTAATATTGCAGGACATCAAGCTATCCATTACTCAAGGTAAAAGACAGGTCTGAGACTTATCTAGTGTCAAGTAGTGAAACAGGGAATCAACGTGACATCAGAAAACTTTGAATTAGAAGTGATGAATGGAAATAAGTATGCAGGAGTTCCTTAGAAAATCTGAACAAAGATTAAACACCTTTTTGCAATTAGATACCATGTTTTCGCAACAAAAAGGTGAGATTCTGTGCTCAGGGACACCTGTAGCTAACCTGTAGAGGAACTGTTAGTTGCATCACGTAAGAAAATGTTTATCAGTAATTTATGGATAAATCTATGAGGAACTCTCGTTTTCAGTTGTTTGTAAATATGCATCTATATAATACATACCCATTGTGTTTGTATTGGGGATTATTTTGCTGAAGTACATCATTTGGTGGAAAAAATATATGTATCTTTAGGATGTCATATTATGGCTTATGTGTGAAAGCAATGACATTTAGTGACAGCTCTAATAGGTCACTTCTGCGTCTCAAACGTAGTGTATGCAGTCTCTTTTCATAAAACAAAAATAAGCTAAAATTTAAGGATGTCTTAAAATGTGTGTGCTTCCCTGGAGTTCTGTACAGTCCAGCTGATTCCCACAGCCTTTTGTGTCTAGAAGACCTGTGGAAGCTTGGGTTTCTGTAATGGTAGCTCGTCTTTGAAGTACTGGGCTCAAGAAGTGCTGCTAGAGCCACTGCTGCTTTGTGAGGGAAAGCAGAATGAGAAGATAAAGAGACCTCCAAAGCATGCACTGAAAAAGAGTCTGACATGCCTCACTGATGACTCACCAGTGAAGCCTGCTGGCCTGAAGTAGGAGCCAGCCATGCTTAAATTGAAGACAGTATACACCCTTTGGGGCTGCACATAAAGCAGAGGTTGTGTTTAGAGCAGCAGCATTAGCACTGGTGGCTGTCAGGGTGTACCAAGGACTTGGGGACCGTTTGTAATTTTGTCTCTGTCTGCAGTTGTGGATGTGGCAAGAGATTTTGATTGACAGTGGTTGCATCAATGGCAACCCTGATATGGCATGTGTAGCTGATGTTGGCTACAGATCAGTTAATGATCCTAAAGGATTACCTGTTGTTTGAAGAAGTCAAAGTGTGTACTTGCCCTGGGTCTTGGCATTCCTTTGTGTGAATTTCTCTGGATTAGTCTTTTGGCTACTCTAGCTTCACTGTCTTGTCTCCTCTTTCTGCTGTTTTGTCTGAACTCTGACAGAATGCAGGAAGCAGAATTTTTTTCTCATGAGAGTTGCAGCGAATGAGGGAAATATTTTTTTTCCCTTGGTATCTTTTGGAATATTACAGATTTCATAAACACTTCTAGGCATACGCAGCTATGCATGTGACTCGGTACTGTTTCCCGGAGACTCCCTCAAGCTGTGTATTACTCCTGGCAGAGTGTTATCTGTATCTTAAGCACCCATTTCCAGCATCCTATCAGATAAATGATCTTGTTTCCTCCAAAACAGAAACTTGTCAATCCCAAATAATCTTCACTTGGCAGAGGAAGTCTGGGAGAAAGAAGAACAGCTGTCAGAAAGAGAATACTTAAGCACCAAAGGCTAACTTATCTTCCTTTCCGGAGGCAGCAGTGATCCATTTAATACTGCCTTATCTGCATGCCTATATGTTTCCAAAATGAGGTAAAAACCTGCAGGTTGCACTAAAGAATATTTTGAGAAAATGTTCCGTATTAGGTAGTCATTTCCCAGTGAGGATCTCCTCCTCTGTTTCCCTCTCACATACACATATCTCCATTGCAAGACAGCATTATATATAGAGCTTCAGTAAGTAATTCTTATCTCATATCCTTAAGCTTTATTAAGTGAGCATATGCTGTAACAGTGCTGTTGCGTAATTATTAATACTTTGAAGATATGCAGCCTTAAATGACTTTTTAATTATTATCAGCTGGGGACAGATTCACACTTCCAATGGTTACAACAAAGCAGCCCAGTGCTACTGGCTAGTTAATTTTTTTGTTGTTAGAGCAGTTAAAGTGAGCTGATGAAAGTTCATTTATTTTTTACAGTGGTTACTGTGGATATTAGCATCAACAAAACAGGGAAAAAAACAACATGTAAGCAAACAAAACCAAAGAATGAGTTCCTTTGCCTCTAAACCTGAAAGCTCACTGTATGATCTGGTCTTAGTTCCATCTGAGATTCTATTTTCCGATGTTATAAGGTACCTGTACCATGGGGATCTTTAGGAGCATGAATTCTGAGTAATTCCATCAGCTGTAAGCAGTGGCAGTTGGAAAGAAGTTTGTTATCAGGGAAGACTTTTGTCATGAGCACCTACATTGGCACTGATCTGTTACACTGAACAGGATTGCCATGTGCAAATCAGCTGGAGAGGAAGGTTTATCTCCATCAAAATGAACTCCGACATGAGCTGCTGAAATGATTCTGCTTGTCATCTGTCTAATCACAACGATTAAAAGTGGTTGTTCTTAGCTTCACTACCACCTTGTTTCTTCAAAAAACATGTGCTTAAATTTTAAATGAGATGTAGCAGTATAAGATGTTGTCAGAAGTCATTCTGAATAATGCTGAGGCTGACAGCTTTGAGGAATCGTGTTTATTTTAATGATATATATGTATTCACTCATAAATGAGTAAACTTATATTTGAACTTACTCTTTGAGATCTCAGTTATGTTGATCATTCAGGTTGGAGAGGGTATGGTGCATTTTAAGCAGACTAGAATTTGAAGTCTTTTAAGTGCAAAATTGAGTTCACCCACAGTTACAGAGATGTGAGTGATACCTCGGTAGTGTTAGTGTTCACTTGCATTGGAAATGTAATGGCACACATCACTTAAATCTGATTCAGAAAAAATAACAGTCCCTTTCTCTTTCATGTTAGATATTAATGCAATAAGGGCAGAAGAGTTAATTTAGGACACAGTAATTTTCCAAATAAGAGTTATTGTCATCTTTTTTGGGAGAAGATGGCTTCAGAAAATCTGTAAAAATGGGTCACTTCAGCACTGTTTCTGCAGAACAATGTTTTATCCATTGTGTCACACTAATAAGTTCCGAATCTAATTTTAAAGGTTCTCTGATGACATATTATTTGTGAAGTGTAACTCTGAATGCGTTTAAAAGCTGAACTCAAGTCAGTTATAGATACCTTCCGGTTCAGTACGGGGGATAACTGACCTGTGTGGGATGTTTTTAGAGTTCTCCCTAGTAAGTGACTCCCTACTTTTTCAGAGACAACTTATGCCTCATTTACGTCCTAGATAATTTGGCCTCCCTTTGATTAGGTTTCAGTGTGAGGCCACTTGGATGCCTATCCCACAGGTGCTGACCGATACTTTCCTTGTTTACGTGCCGAATGGATAGAGAGAGGCGTGGCGAGACTGGCAGCTACCACCTGGCTGACGTCTTGAGAAAAATGAAGGGGTGTTAAAGGGAAGAGGACTTAAGAATTAAATTCTAGGTTATTCAAACAGCATGTGGTTCGTGGTCCCGAGTCCATTCTAGATGCTGCAATTCACTACTGAAGGCGGTGTCTAATAATCCATAATAACAAGGCGCAATCAACTGCGTTTACGAGGAAAGCAAAGTCACAAAAATTAAGGGTTATTCATTTTTAATTTAGGATCATAAACTTTTCGTCAATTAGTTACTTTCTATACAGATATTAAAATCAGTTGCATTCTTAGACGATCGTATTGTGAGGAGAAAAGTTTCAGTGGAGCTTTGTTTGTCTGCATAGAATGATAGAATCGTGGAAGTTGGAAGGGACCTGTAAAGGTCACCTAGTCCAGCTCCTCTGCCGTGAACAGGGGCAGCTGCTGCTCCATCAGGTTGCTCAGAGCAGGGCTCTCCCAGGCAGAGCGTTTCTTCAGGAAAGCCGTTGATTGGTGTTCTTGTAGAGGCCACAGCTCCCGGAGCAAATGGACGCTCTCGGCGAGTCCGAGTGGTCCCTGCCCCGCTGGCAAGAGGAGTCTCTTCAGGTGTCCATGCGGCGGCCTCTTTGTCCGCATGGGATGCGGCTCCCCCAGGTGTGGTTCCACGCCGGAGAAAGCGTGCAGGAGCCGTTCCAGCTGCCTCCAGAGTGACAGCTGTCTTCTCCGTGTCCAGCTTGCTCAGCTGTGCGGCAAGCGTCAAGTGGGATGTCAGTCCCCTCGTAGCCACCAGAGTCTGAATCGCAGCCTGCGGGCCTGGAAATCTGTCGTATGCCGGCTTGCCCAGGAGGGTGCTGAGGAGGTGCGTGCCGGATGTCTTCAAGGCATGGGTGGCAAAGCTGGTGCCTTCCAGGTTATGGATGCGGAGCTGCAGACGTTTCAGGTGGAAACTGTTGTGCCGGCCGTGCCTGTCCGTGTCTTGAAGGACTCCGTCTGTGCTGCGGCGCATCTCCGCGGCCACCTCATGCTGCTCCCAACAACAGCCTCCGCCTACTCGAGGATGAGGAAGGAGTCCTCGTCATCTAATGGAAGCCCGAGTATTAGTTCAATGTCGAGGACCCTGGAGGGGGCGGTGGTCAGCCTGAGTTTGCAGAGGTAGGTGGAGGGCAGCACCTCTAGCCGGACTGTGGATGACTGAGGCGTGTATTTCCAGGCTTCTGTCACCAGTTCCTGGAACCAGGCTGCGGTTTTCTGGCGGTCAAGGTAGGAGTCGGTGCAGAGGGTGTCTAGGAGGCTGGGCATCTCCTCTGTCTTCAGCTTCTTTGCACGGTTGTGAAGGAAGCACGGCATGTCTCCAAGCAGCTGCTCCCGAAGGCACGTGCAGTTCAGCTGCACGCGGATGCGGAGGGCCTTCTCGCCACTCTTCCCTTCAGGGTCCTCTTCCAGGCGGAAGATGTGTGTCGGGGGTGGCCTAACGGGCACGAACACGCCGTAGGTGTTCCCACCACGGACACCGTTGTCTTCAGAGGCCTTGCTCACCCCTTCCGACATCTGCAGCCGCAGCATGAAATCACTCCTGGGAGACGCCTGGCAGACACTGAGGAGTTCGTCCACCAGCTCCTGCACCGACCTGCACGTGGGTTGCCAGCTCGAGAATGAGACGTCCCTGGGGTCTTCCTCCTCTGCCGTGGCAACCTCCTCCTTCTCGCCTCCGGCTTTGACGTTCAGGAGACGTCTCATCTTCCGGAGCAGTCTGATGAGCACCAGGAGCATGACGAGCGCTGCAGCCAAGGCCCCAAACTGCCAGGATGGCAAGGCAGCAAAGAGCAGGGCTGGCACGTCAGTCCCGCTCTGCTCCTGGCTCAGCCGCTCTATCTCCTGCAGCTGCCGTGTCATCTGCTCTTGCAGAAACAGCTGGCGCTGCTGCATGCGGACGAACGTGTCCGCCTCAAACTCTTCACCACCATAGCGCACATTGTGCAGAAGGAAAGCGAGGACAAACGCCAAATCCATGGTCTGGAAGGGAGAGAAGAGAAGAGAAGAGAAGAGAAGAGAAGAGAAGAGAAGAGAAGAGAAGAGAAGAGAAGAGAAGAGAAGAGAAGAGAAGAGAAGAGAAGAGAAGAGGGGTCAGTGGGGCTTGGTGCGTGCTCACGCGCGACTCGGGGGGCAAGGCCAGGAGATGCAGGCCCGTGGGGTCAGGTGGGGGAGCTGGGGTGAGGGAGCTTGGAGGCAGTAGGGGCTGAGTGAGGCCGGTGCTGGCAGCGACAGCCCCAAGCCCTGCTCTCGGTGATCCCCTGAGCGGCTGGGCCCTCGCTGCAGGCTTAGGAAGCCCTCTGGGGCTGGCCTTTGCAAGGCCTTGTCCCTCTTCCAGCCCAGCCTCCCCGCTGCTGCTGCACTCACCGCTGGCCCGGGCCAAAGTGCAGGAGCACCGCCTGCTGATGGCATTGATACCATCTCCTCACTATGAGTTGTCTCCTGTGATGTTACAGGTGCCCCGGCCCCACCCTTTAGCCCCACCCTGCCCCCACTTCCCCTTGTCCAATCAGCAGAGACCCTGCTAAAGACCCTGTCCCCTTCTTTCTTACAGCCCCTTTTTAGAGACTCAAAGGCCGCTATCGGGTCTCCGCGGATCCTTCTCTTCTGCAGGCTGAACAGCCCCAGCTCTCTCAGCCTGTTCCCACAGGGGAGGTGAGATCCCTCGGATCATTTTTGTGGCCCTCCTCTGGACGTGCTCCAGCAGGTCCGCGTCTCTCCTGTCCTGAGGCTGCGCATCTGGACGCAGTACTCCTGGCGAGGCCTCTCCAGCGTGGAGCTGAGGGGCAGGGTCACCTCCGTCGCCCTGCTGGCCACGCTTCTTTTGGTGCAGCCCAGGGTACGGCTGGCCTTCTGGGCTGCGAGGGCACTGTGTCTCTTTTCTGTTTTGTATCGGCGTTCTATGTTTTTAACGTCATTGCTGAGATACTCATAGCGTTCTAAAGATAACACGAAAAAATTTGTCCACCTTCAACATCTTTTACAGGCGATGATGGGGAATTTTGAGGGGAGCACAATGTTTAATGTTGCAAACTGTCTGGATTGTTGCCAATAAAATATTTGGTGTAAGGATTATTATTATTTTTGTTTCTCGAAAACACACGAGAAAAGCTCTGCGCACAAAAAACGAGAGAACAAACAAAAGGACAGGATACCCAAAACCCACAGGAAAAACATCTACACAACACTGAAAAGCTCAGATGGTGTACAAAAAATAAAAAAACCCTAAAAAGGCGAAAACAGAGAGGTGTCTCTGTGGCCCCCCCCGACCTACAAAAAAAAAACACCGACACTCATGGACAAACAGAGAAATAAAAAGCAAACGGAAACTGACACGAAAAGGAAAAGGGAAATGGAATTTAGCCTAACTCTACCTTGACGGAAAGGAAAAACAAAAAATGGAAAATGAATAGCAAGGGAAAAGCACAAGCACAGCAAGGGCCATATAAAGATAAAAGTCTGACACTTCCACTCAAGACAAAGAAAGCGCACCAAAACCAGAACAATAGGAAAACGACACCGACAGGGGGACAGTCGAAACAGAACCATTCTATTGAAGTCCAAGGAAGAGGAACAGGGACAGGGAGCAGGAGCAGTCACACACACACACAAAGCCTATCCATTCCCAGGCCCCCAACTCCAACTGCCACGGTTAGGAAAAAAAAAAAAAAATGAAACTGAATGTGAACGGGCGAACAATAACAATATAGAAATACAAAGAGAAAGAAAAGAAACAAACAAAAGACCAGCCACTCACAAAAGAGACTACGGCCTCTAGGACACAACAATTAAGACACGAAAGACACATGAAACCAGAAGATGCTCTCAGAACCCAGCAACAACCTCTTCCCTAAAGAATCCACACGTCAACCTCCAGCAACTCTGAGGCAAGCGCAAACACAAACCCAAGCCCCCCCGCACTCACACCTCCCGAAGCAAAAGGAAATGCCACAAACAGGCAAAAATCTTGGCACAGAGCAAGGAAAACATAAACGTAAAGACAACAAGGGAAGCAACAAGTGGAAAAAGGAGATTGCAAAGCCAGACAGAGCACTCCAAATCACAAAGAAAAGATATGGACGTGCAAGAGACTGAAACAACTGAAAAGGGAAACAAACAACATGGATTATCCTATTAGTGCATAGCAAGAACTTAAACATCCACCCCCCGTACAAAGGTGCGTGAAAAAGAAGGGCCAAGATCATATGAAGGAAGCAGGAACAGAACAGCAGCACACCACATCGTGCAAACAAGAAACAAAAGGAGAAACAGCACTGAAAACAAAGTTCCCAGTGCAAAACAGATGTTCCACCCCCGAAAGCATAGCAGGGACATCAGGAAGGAAGAACACAACCAAAGCACTCAGCATGAGGAAAAAAAAAAAAAAAAACATGCCTAGAAAATAAGGCCGACCAACGTACAACCACCACAACCCGAAATGAAGCAACAACGTCCACCGCACATCAGCATGAGGCAAGAAAAACCAAGAAAATATGTAAAAAAAAATACAAGACACAGAAAGTCTAAGTACTGCCACTACAAAACTCGGAGAGACATGCACACCAGCACCAAATCTGGAAAAACTGTACAAAAAATAAATAACTCGACTAAACACTGCCATGCAAAAAGAAATCTGCAACAAACGAAGTAAAATGAAAAAAAAAAAAAAGCTATAAAAAGGAAGAAGGAAGAAAAAAAACCATAGAGAGCACAGAACTAGCATAAAGGAGCAAAAAACGAAAATGATACAGCAGCCACACATAAAGAACTAAGAGGCAAAGATGGACTCGAAAATTACTACAATCAAAATTAAAAGAGGAGAGCAAACCGACCCCTACGAACGCAGAAGACTAGCAACAACAAGAGGAGAGAAAACAACAACAAACAAGGACAAAAAAAACAAAAACACACCAAACTAGCAAACCAAAAGAATAACGATTAAAAAAACAAAATAAGACTCGGAGACAGGACTTCAGGACCAAGATATAAAACAAACAAACCGCAAGCCACATAAAATAACAAAAAAAGACAAACACACAGACTGACAACCGCAGAAACCATAAATGAGCACACCTAAACAAGCGAGAAAAATAGACTACACAATGAAATCCAAAATGAAAATAAAAGTGAGAAAAATATTTTATAAAAGGGTTAAAAAATAGGTATGATGATACTCGTACCATGTATAAACTCAGGTCCTAAAGTAACACAAACACCTCAAACTATGAAATGCTGTGACGAAAAGGAGAAAAGGAAGAAAACAATGCAAATCAGCAAAAAAAGAGACCTCTCTAGCACACCACGACCAAAGTACCCAAAATCCAAAACGTGCACAGTAAAAGGAGAAGAGGCAACAGCAACAGGAGGGAAAACAGAACAACATCGTAAGCTCAGAACTCTACCAATTTGCAAAGACCAGCTCGAAACAAATAGATCAGACCTGCAAGGCGCAATGGATCAGAAGAAAAAAACAAGAGAGGGGAGAACAAACCACGGGAGAGGGAAAGAACACACTCCATGCCCGCAAGGAAGAAGCAAGGAAAAAGAAATAATATCGTCTGGCAGACGCATGCCACAAACAAAATGAAATCCCTCCAGGACAACAGAAGGAAAGGCAGACAAAAAAAGGAAAAAACACAAAAAAAAGGAACAAAAAAAGAAAACGCAACGGAACAAAGCTCCAAACGCAAGCAGGAGTAACAGGAGACAACGCACTAGAAACCAAAAAAAATAAAAAAAGAAAAAGTGAGCAAAGAAAAGTCCCCGACAAAACAACTACATAAACAGGCCAAACTCCAAAAAATATATTCATCACAAGAACAAAGGACTAAAGGAAAAAAAATAAAAAAAAGGAAGCAACCCCAGCCGAAAATAACTAAACGCCAAGCTAAAATCACTGCGATGGCAAGACGGGGCAAACGAAGAAGCAAAAACCAACAAAAGTTAAAAGGAAGCAAACAGCCATCCATCCAGAGAAGGCGAGCAAACCACGCCAAAAGGCGCGATAAAAAAAAAAACAGTACCAATGGAAAGAAATAAAGAACAAACAGCAAGGGGGAAACAGCACCCAAAAAAAAGCAGAGGGTACAGCTTGCTTAGGCGAAAGAGTAATATCTGTGGCATTCTCAAAAGGAGTATACCGGTCATACAGGATATCAGGAAATAACAATAAACTGAAAAATAATTGTTGGGAAGAAAAGAACGGCAAAAAAAAAAGGAATTACTGAATAAAACCAAAGAAAACACAAACAGACTGTTACCGGCAAAAAGAAGAATATACATAAACAGTCGCCTAAAAAGAAACATGATCATAAAAAAACTGCAAAAGTGACAAAAGGATCAACTCAGAACAGCGGTAATGAAAAAAATAATTGCCTTTACATCGAAAGAAAAGCGTAAAACAAAGCAGCAAAACCCAGCAACCAACAATGAAAAAAACCTCAAGAAAAAAAACACCTAATCCTCAGATTCTGCCCCAACCGAAACAAAAAACAAATAAAGATACTATAACAAGTATAAACTATATGTGAGCACCAAGGAAACAGAGAAAAACCAAGGGCTGCAACAAGGCTATGTTACTGAGCCACTCACCCACCCTGCCCAGCACCAGCATGAATTCAGAAAAACCTCACCCCATCATGGTGGCCTATCTAGTCCTTAGCACCAACGCCGGCAGCGAGAAGAGAAAGAAAAGAAGCCATGAGGAAGCAATCTGCTCGGGCTGCTCCCCGGCAATGAAATGAACAGACAAAGTGAAATCATCAGCAAAGGAGCTCACAGGTAGACTGCAAAAAGGCAGGCAGACAAGAAAACGAAACCACCAAAGAGCAACTTCCAGAAGGAACACAGATATTCAATGCACATCACCCTTTACATCCAGTCGTCAGGTCAAAAATAAAAGCTGGGCTAAAGAAATACAAGGCATACAAAAATAAAAGAACCGCTCTGAAAAAACAGGAGAACGGCAAAAAAATCAACGAGCTACAATGAATACCAGGCAGAAACCAAGGAACAAAACAAGACAGACGAGGGTCACTGAAAAAAGCCCACAAAAAAAAAAAACTACAAAGAAAAACAAACAAACAAACAAAAAGCCAAACCAAAAACAAACACAAAATAAAAAAACATCGGTCGTCTTCACAGGTACAGCGCCAAAGAAAATCAAGCCCAGCACAACGAAAACGAGCCCTTGCAGACTGCCTACAAAAGAATCCGAAAAAGAAAAAAAGCTCCAAACAAGCAAGGGGACAACGCAAGAAAAGACACGTAACCCAAAAGTAAACCCAAATACCTAAAAACGGGCGCTAAGCACATCAGAAGCAGGAGACAGCGAGCCGCCCCACCAGAACTCCAACACACATACATAAGGCGTCACAGAGGAAACCAGAAGAGCACACGGACAAAACAGCATCGATTAGCCAAAAGCAAATCAAGCAAAGAAGAGGCTGTCCATGCGACAAAAAAAAAGCACCCAGAAACAAAAATAAACGCTAGCGCAACAGTGAAAGAGACCAAACAATGGAAAAGAGAACAAAGAGAGGAAAGACCAGCGAAATAGAAGCAATAAGGAAAGAAATGGGAAAAACAAACTGCAGCAGAAAAACCAATGAAAAAATTAACAAACACAGAATGATGCCTACAAGGGACAAATGACAAAAAAAACAAAGAAAAAAGGGGCGAAGACGCGGAAAAACAGTACCCAGTAGCTGAGAATGTTCGCAAGAAAAAAAGGGGAGGACCAGCTTCCCAGCCGGTATAAAAGACATGGAAAGAAATAAAAAGCACCAACTAACGAGATACCGCCGAAGATCATCTACAACACACCGGAAGGCAATCAAGCGCTGAGGATAAACGACAATCCCAAAACCACCGACGCCAAAGGCACAATACCAGAAACAAAAACAAGAACAACACTCAGGACAAGTCTCAAGCAAAACCAAAAACAAAAAGAGAAAAAAACACTTCAAGGAAAAGACAAGCAAGCTCAAAACAAAAAATCACAAAGACAACCTACATCTACAATTGTAGTAAGTGATGACAGAAATAAAAACAAGGTTGCATGCATGAAAACACGAAATGACAGGGAAAAAAAGGCCTCCAAACAAAAATGGGGAAAAAACCACCTGAAGAAAAAAAAAAGACTGAGGAGCACAGAAACGCCTAAGGAACGCGCACTAAAACGAAGCTACTAGCAGAAACCTACATAAGCAACACACCACAAACAAATAAACATTACCAAAGCAAACAAACACCAGAAAAACAAAAATGCACAATAAACAAAAAAAAAAAAAAAACCAAAAAAATGCAATACCACCGTCTTCCGAGCAAACAAAATAAAAGACTACACCGAAAAAAAAAGCACTCCCGCAGCTAATGCGTCCAAAAAGCCAAAAGTAAGCTCAGGGACCCAAAGAAAGAAACCAGCACACGGCTCAAGAGTGTAACATGTGTCCTAAGGGGAACGAAAAAAAAAAGTGAGGCTGCTGACAGAAAGGTCACAAACCTAGAAAAAATAAAGATTGCATCGTCCAACGCGCAAAAGAGACACTCGATCCTAACCGTAAATGAAACCTCTTAAAAGGAAATCAGAAAAACCAAAAAATAAAAAAAGACCACTTCAAGAACACAAGAAAAGCAAAAAGAAAAAATAACCATTGAAAATCAAACACAAAGACAACAACAGACAAGATAAAAGAGACAAACAACAAAGTACAAAGACCAACTGAATATTTCGACCTGCGCTAACTACCGGTTTACCTTACTAACTACAGACCCATCTGTCTACCTACACACCAACCTAACAAACGAAAATTAAAAATGAACGACAGGGTCACACTGTAAAAGGAAAAAAACTCAAGCACAACAAAGGCAATAGCTCAAACTACCCGCTACCCAGGGAAATGGCGATAAAAATAGAGAAAAAAAAAAAAACACAAAGTAGAACTCATGGGTTGAGGGACAAACAATATACGAAAACAGAAAAGAAAGAGAAAAAAAAACAGCAAAAATCAAAATAATATAAATACAAACAAAGACAAAGAACAAGAGGCCCACAAGCAAAAACTCAACACTCACAGACCAATAAACGGACAACACCCCACCGTGCTACAAAACATCTTAATTTGTTCCAAGCAGAAAACAGGAAATGCAAAATCCACAGGGAAAATATAACTCAGCAACAATGAATCAATACCCCCACACCCACGCATAACCAAAAAGCGCACCTAGATCAAAAAAAAAATCAAATAAACGCCAACAGAAACAAGGGCAAAGAGCACAAGAAGCAAATTGGAACCAATAATACAAAAAACACACAAAGCAGCCGGGGCCCACAAACAAAACTCCAAACAGCAAGGCAACAAAGGAGAGACGCAGCAGACGCAGGAAAACAAATACCAAAAGCTCATAGAACCTTTAGAGATAAATTAACTAACGTATACAGAGGAACCGCTTCAAAAAAAAAAAAAAAAAAAAAAAACTACCCTGAAACTGTCACAACAAGAAAGAACAACAAAAACAAAACACAATAGCAGAAAAAAGCACAAGAACACTCATAGATAATGCCGCAAGGAGGACAACAAAAACGGTCACAGATGCGAAGGCCAGCCCGAAACACCGCAAAAAAGAGTGCACAAACAACCAAACACACAACAGCTGCCATCCCTCTAAAAACAAGGCACCTCAAACTGGGCAAATAAAAGAAAAAAAAACAATCTCCAAAAGACCCGTGAAATAGGCAGTAAGGCTATCAAGTACTCAATAATATCCTACAAAGGAATGCAAAAGCAGACAACACAAAAACATAGGGAAAAACAATAGAAAAAACAACGAAATAGAATAGATCAATTCAAGGACCCGCAATAAAAATCTCCAAGAACAAAATAAAAATACCCAAAAGACAAAAAAGATACTCCGAAGAAAAGAAATAAAGATAGAAAAAAAACTAAATAAAAAAAAACAAACAAACTGTAATATGCAATATTAAAATGCTGAAGACCATAAAAACAAAACAAGCACAAGTTAATAAAACCTCAAAACAAAAGATGAAGTCCACGCCCTCCACCAACGCCAGGAGACAGGGCAGAAAAAACAGAACCAAGCACAGCTGCCAAAAATGGGGCAAAAAAAAAAAAAAAAAAAAAGACCAAACCAGGATAACAAAGCCACAAACCAATATACAGAGATACACAGATAAACAAACAAAAAAAAAAAAAAAAATCCAGCACGACAAGCAGAATCAACAAAGATAAGGTCTACAGCATCCCCCCAACGGCAACAGCCCCATCACGAAGAAGCATACACGACATGAAGAACCGGGAAGGAAGATGAAGAGAAGAAAATGCTGGCCGCTTGACTCAGAAGAAAAAGAAAAGGACATGAGGAAAAGGTCAAAAGTGCAAACAAAGGAAACTTAGCTTGTATAATTTCAAGAAATTATCCAAGAAGAGGGGAAAACAAAGGAACAAGAAAAGCACAAAAATACACAAAGAACTAGCAAAAAAGGAAGGGAAAAGAGGTAGTAAAGAAAAAGGTCTAGTAAAGGGACAAAAATCAGACACAAGGGCAATGAAGCTCAAGGGTAGGACCTAATAACCAGGAATATCAGCTAAAAAGAAAACAACTCAAAACTTAGGGGAAAAGTACCACACATGAATAATCAAAGGGACAAAGGAAGCTGCTCCACAAGAGGAACACAAAATAACACACGAATAAGACGGAATGGGATGATGAATCGAGTCAGCAGTACTCAACATCACTAAAACAGGTAAACCAAAGCCAGGGAAAGAGGGAATGCACCGCTCACTCCAAAAAACCAATATAAATGAACGGTCGAAATTTTGGAAGTTCTGAATAAATGATTTAACTGGAAAGAATCCTTGATGATCCTAGGGATCCGTTCCAAACCAAGCCATTCTATGATTCTATGAACACAGGTGCAATATCCATCAGGACTGTTATGTTTGGATAGTACCAGGAGAAATGGGTGTGCTTTTTCCTCTGACTGTCTCCTAGCTCTGAGGACATTCCAATACACTTCATGTGTGTACATATTAACCATTTGGATCATAAAATGCTGAAAAAATGTGGAAGATATTTTTACTAACACTTCTCGGGTACTAACTTAAAGTTCATCTGTAGTGGTCTAAGTCAACTTTGTTAAGATGCCTTAACTTAGAGATGCCAGCAGTGGCATCATTCCCGTTACTAAGCATTAATGTTAGAAATTCTCATTCCTTTTGCCAAGGGATTCATGGCTCATTACTATCTGGCTTCGTTTAGCAGCCTGTTGTTCTTGCATTTCTAAGTATTTGTTCTAATTCAAAACAAATGGGAATGTTGGCAACCCAATGGAGACATATGTAGGAAGTAACCATTGGCAGCTAGCTATGAAACAAGATTCTAAAACTGGAGCATTTAAATATGAATCTCGACATGCCAACAGAGCAGTCATTTCCAGAATGAGGTCCTGAGATTGCTCAGTGCAAGCTCTGGAACTTGCTTCTCTTCTCAGGCTGTATTTTTGCAATTAGCACTTTGTTTGCATCAGATAGTGTTTATACAAAGGAAGTTATGAGAAGAGTCAATCCCTGCAAAGGCAAATGCTGCCGCCTTCTGCATACAATGTGCTCCTAGGAATCAGCGGAAACTTTGTGTGTGTTTGAAAATGAAGACTGACTGTATCTTATAAGGCTAGATTTAGACACCTTGTCCTGCAAGGCATCAGTGTGCAAGATGATAAGATCACTTTCTTATATTCACAGTGTCTTATCTTCATGATAGAAGTACATAGTGAAGTATGACATAAAATAGTTCACTTTGAACACAGGGAAGATAAAATTTTATCTTCCATAATTTAATTTTGGTCATGTGCATAAAGTCTTGTATGACCAAATTATTTTAGATCATTTCTAGAACAGAGATAAAATAGATTATTAAAAATGCATGAGATATAAATCCATTGGCTTCAAGCTTCTTAATGAAGTGAGGTGAATGAGAAGATAGAAGAGTTTATTTCCCTGTATAGATACCAGTGTACTGTGAGCTTAATGAAAACAATTCCACTGAATTCACTGGAGCATGCCCATTTATCCCTGAGGCAGAATTAAGTTTCATTTATCTCTTATTGTGACAGAAGAGCAAAGATAGTTTGCAGTTCCTTCTGCACTCAGTTTCCTAAGGGGGATGAATGTGGGACATGTTCTAGTCCTCCTATGAAAGAGGTCAACTGTATCAGGCTGGTTTTTCAGTTCTCTCAGTAATTGACCTTTGAAGTAATGATGTAACCCCTATTAATGGAGATACACTTCCTCATCTGTATTGTCTTCTTCAGATAAACTTTGTGGTCCTCAGATACCCCACCAAAAAAAAAAAATCCCTCAGACTTCTGATTGGAGGAAGAACTTTACACTTCTTTGCATCTTGAGGCCAGTGGGAATTACAGATTTGGTTTTGCAAATGTATTTAAAATATGAAATGATGGAACATTTTGTGTTCGGATTCCCTGACATAAGATATGCCTTCAACAGAAACTGCAGTGGAAAGCAGAGATACTTGAGCTTGGAATGAATGAGGGCATCTTCCAGAGGCTGTGTAGCAGTCACGTCACTGAACTTGTGGTAAAGTAAATTTTCTTGCAAAGAAGTTTGTACTTCCATAGCTTGTCGACCTCTAGTGTCTGAGATAGATGGCGTAGTTAAATTAAGACTGAGAGAGAGAATGTATTGCTATTTGTGAAAAGCATTCAGAAATTACTACAAGGGAGGAAGAATTTTCTGTAATATCAAATGAATGTTAACTGGTTCTGAATTTAGAGTGTAAACTAGAACAATATTTCTGATATCAAAGGAATAATACCTGTATTCTGGCATGGCCTTTCAAATAGGGCAGGGAGTACAAGGAACTTAAATTATTTAAAGATGGAGCTTGATAAGTAAATATAGGTAGTGATCCTAGAGAGGGAGATTAAGAGGATTATAGTGTCATAGGTCATAGGCTCAAAGAAACCTAAGAAAACATCCAGTCCATTTTCTTGCTCTGACTTAGTCTCAATTATATTTAAATAATTCCAAGTTTATAAGTCTTACATATGATCTCATCTCAGTTATGAGATTCTACAGCCCATTCTTTCATTCAATTAACTTACTATTCTTGCCAATAAAATGCTTTCCTAATGTTAACTAAAGCCTGCCTAGCTGCCATTTAAGTTCATTTTTTGTCCTCTCCGCATCAAACATGGAGCACAAATTAATATCCTGCTCCTTTGTGGCCATTTCTTACGGAATTGGAACTTATTGGAATTGGAAACTCCTATCCTTTTTCATAGAATCACATAACAGATGAGGTTGAAACATCTCAGTATTTTTTGGTTTATCATTAACAATAAGTCTACTTTTTTGTTGAGACTGTTAGCTAAGCAGATGTCTCTCATTCTGTCTTGTGCAGCTGATTGTTCTTGTGGGCTGTTCTCTATTTCTTTCTGCTCCTCCGAAGTACTTGATATTTTTGTGGAAAGTTTCTCAGCTTTCTTCAGGTTATTGTAAGTACCTGAGACTTCTTATCAGACTGCTGTTGTTTCTTGGTAAAAGACTTGAAAGGATCCTTTGTAAGTATCTACTGATTACATTTATTGCATTACATTTATAATGTATTTAGGGAAGTGATCCCCTGTTTTATGATTTCTGTGAATAAGGTCAGGAGAAAGTTCTATGCCTATTTGATTTGGCTTCTTGAGTGCTATGGGCTTTTTGTGAAGTATTGGAGACTAAGAGCAGTTGTATGCTGTGGAGAGAAAGTTTTTTAGTTGGTTAACATTCTGTGCTTCTGTGCTTTTGATGTTAAGCTCCACAGTTCGTGGTCAGGAGAGCATTTATGCTTGAGTCAGAGTAACAGAAAATTCAAAGCTATGTATATGTTAAGAAATGACTCAGTGGAATAGGAGTGAGTTAGTAGCCAGGAGGCTCCTCATACCTCTATTACATGCAATGCCAGAAGACTTCAGATTAATCTGGCTTTCTAGCATACACAACACTGACCTTTTGTGTTTCACACGTTATGCTAGTATATCAGTGGCCCAGATTACCTGTGTGAAACCTTAGTTCTGCTCCTATTTTATGTCATTTCTGAGTGACACTGCTACCAACTGCCTTCCTCGTTTTGTTTAGGCATCTGTTAGAAGGTGCTGGGTTGAGGACAATGAACTACTTAATCTTGCAGCTGCAATAGCTACTCTGGAAGGATACTGAGGGAAATGTTAACTTGTATCCTAGGCCTTCATTTTCTGAAGTATATGATAACTTCTTGGGAGATCATGCCATTGCAGCAGTTCTGCCTGCAATTAACTGGGGGTTGTGGTCCAGAGAAATAAGACCAGACTGTCATGTTCACTTTGCCTTAAGTCATGGGTTGATGAACAGCAGATGTGAAGGGACATGGTTAAGATTATCTCTAGTGAGTTGGTTCAATATATTTCATCTTCGCACATTTCAGAACCCATTCCATGTGTTTAGTGTTGATTTCTACTAGGGCATTTGAGTTCCATGTGTGCTGAAGGCTCCTCTGGTGGTGTAGCCTGCTCATTGCTCTATTCCTACATATCTCCATCAGGCACAAAGTTGTCTTTGAAGTGGAACTTCCTCATCTGTTTCCTCCAAATGTATTCTGGGTTGTGCACACCCCAGGAACTTTAAGAATGAACCTGCTGTGAGTGAGGACACTTCAAACTGGCTTCAGAATCACAATGTTGTGCTGGACCAAACTGCTAGTGCAGACACAGCTCTTGGGAGTTACCTCTCTCTGTGACGTGGAATGTGGTTTACTTCTCAGTTATCTAGGTATTTTCATCAAATAATTTGCCTATTGTGGGAGGATATAGGATGTTAGAAATGCTCTTGATCTCTGCTACTGTCTTATGTGATGTTTTTGCAAGTTTCTTCCAATAAAGCTCTTGTGCTCCTTATAAGGGAATGTAGGGGGTTCCCATGGAAGGGGAAAATGGGCCCACCTACACTAAATTCCTCTGATATTAATGACTTGAATTTTACCCAGGTGGATGCTTCTTTACGTGGTGTTCCTAGTGCATTCAAAGCTAGAACAATCCATAGAACAGGCTTGGCCTACAGGCTTCTCCCACAGTCAGAATCCACCAGAAGATTATGAATGAGGTGGAAAGCTATGCTTCGATGTTAGCACAGCTGTGCTCTGTCTTGTAGTCTGAGGAGTACATCGTACCACCAGCTGTAAATCATAGAATCATAGAATGGTTTAGGTTGGAAGGGACCTTAAAGAGGATCCAACTTCTGTCCCCCTGTCGTGGACCGAGTTATCACTCACTAGACCAGGCTGCCCAGGGCCACATCCAGCCTGGTCTTGAACACTTCCAGGGATAGCACATCCACAACTTCTCTGAATGACCTGTTCCAATGCCTTGCTACCCTCTGAGTAAAGAATTTCCTCCTAACATGTAACCTAAACCTCCCTTCTTTCAGATTAAAACTATTCCTCCCTTGCCCTATCACTATCTGCCTGTCTAAAAAGTTGATCTCCATCTTTTATATAAGCCCTCTTTAAGTACTGGAAGGCTGCAAAAAGGTCTCCCCCAGAGCCTTCTCTTCCAGGCTGAACAAGCCCAGTTTCCTCAGCCTGTCTTCACAGAAGAGGATCTCCAGCCTTTTGTTCATTTTTGTGGCCCCTAAACACAGGCTGGTGGGTGAACAGAAGGCAGCTGCAGCCCTTTTGTACCATCATCCCTATGTTGCAGAAATCTTCTGAGTCACTGTGCTACTGGAACTGCTTTGTGTCTGAATGTGTAATCTTGTATTTCAGGTATCACTCTGGTATTTTTATTAGCTGTTTTCATTTTAGCACATTGTCAGCTTGAGGTCAATTCTTAGTGGCTTGTTTGCTCTGCATATCAGTAAGTAAGGTAGTTTGATGCTGCATTCATGCATTCATACATTTGCAGGCATAGAATAAATGCAATATTAAGAATAGCACTCGGGATTTGAGTGCTTAAGAAACTTTGCATATTGCTAAGCTGACAAAATGTTGTTCTAAGGTGATAAAAGCAGGTGTTTCTTTTTAGTTGCCAAGTATGCTCCCATGTGAGAGGCTAGATAAGTAGTCCAAATTACATCTAAGAAGAACATTTGCCTGAGCTTAATTACTTTTCATCATAGTGCCAAATCAGAAGAAGAAAAAAAAACGAACAAAAAAACCAGCAAACCAAACCACCCTGAAACTACTTTGTAGTCTGTTTAATTCTCCTCATTTAAAGCCCTGCTGTAGAATTCATAACTTCAAAATAAACTGCACGCTTTCAGCAATAGAGCAGAGCAATTTGTACAACAATGACTTATGCTCATTCTATGTTTGGCACTTAGGTAAAAGTGAATTTTTTGTTCAAAAATATAAGTAGTTATTACAAGATCTGCAGCTGTGTCATTTCAGCAGGATATAGTTTTATCATTAATCACCGCTTTTCTGTGGAGATTCTGCTAATGTTACAGCCCTTTAACCCATCTTTATTGAGAAGAGTGATGTTATTAAGCCTGGCAATTAGATGTTGGTGTTTTGTGAGTTAAACCATAGTGTCATCAAACCTTGCCCTCCTGCTGTGGCTAGTAGTGTTTGCCTGCGTGCTGGGCCACTGAGTGCATTAGACTGTTCATTCAATCCTACTTAAGTCAAGCTTCTCATCACAAAGCCTCCGTCAACTTTTCTTCTGCAGTAAGTCAGCAGGAGAAGGGATTAAGACCACAATAATTTACCTACGTGCCCTGTGTGATGTGCAATGAATTGTCAATGTCATAACCCCTCGGATCTGTGTTATGTTATATTTCAGTGGCAAGGATACATTTTGGTGAGGTATCTCTCTGTCTTTTATTTAAAGAGAATGGAGTGAAGTCAGAATTGTTGTACAAGACCAACCAGTCATTCGCCTGCTTTGACATCTACCTATATTGCCAATATTTTGGGGAAGAAGCAAAAATTTAAAAAACAAAACAAAAAACAAAAACCACTCCCAGAAAACAAAATACCTGCCTGTTTTCTTATCTCTTAGCAGCTGCTGTGTAGGTGAAGCTGTATGGAAGCTGAGATTCTTTACCTTGTTTATGTAGATAGGGCCACTTGATTTATCTATCCCATTTATTTTATCCTTGAGCTATAATCTAATTCTCTCTTAAATATTCTACATTCTTAGTCTGTCCTCATATGAAAGTATTTTCTTAGGTAATAGGCGGTATCTCCTGTGTTCTGAATGTTTTAATTTTTCTATGTCTTTCTTGATACAGTACAATAGTTAACTGAAGATTCAAAGTTTTAGTGCATAGACTGAGATCACTGATTTGAGAAGGCAATCATAGATTTTCTATCACTTTCAGTTCACTTTGTACAGGCTAGCATTACTACTTTGAAGCAACACTTAAACTAAGCATAACTTCTAGGATGCACTGTTTCCTTTTGGAATTGATTACATTTAACTGAAACCCCAGTGATGTGTGTGAGTGGCTGAGATTATTTATTCCAATATGTATTACTGTGATGCATCCATCAACTGTGAATCTCATCTGCTCCTTTGCTGCATATTCATTTACTTTTATTTGATACCTCTGGCAGTTGTAACTAATAAGATCTTAAATAATTCTGTTTCACACAGATTTTGCTCTGTTCTTGAGTAGCTTCATCTCTTGTGAGAGATCTTAACTTGAAAATAGAATTTCTTATTGAACATAGATCAACAGTGTCATGCTGTAAAAGGACAATCAGAGAACTCTACATAGGGACATAGCCTTTGGGCACAAGAAATAACTTATCTTTGGTTCTGCTCTCAACTGGTAGGAGGTTCTTTCCGGTACTGGGAATAGCATCTTAAGAGAGATGTTGATCAGCTGGAGAATCCAAAGGCAAACAAGAATCATTAAATACTTTGAATATATGACAAGCGAGGAAAGATTGGATTTTTTTTAATTTTATTTTAGTGTGAAGAAAGCACATCTGTATGGGTCTGTGTTAGTAATTTTCAGATATGTAAGATTTTAAAGAGTGGAAGGGAATAATCTGTTCTGCATGTCCATTGTGGAGACAAGAAGTTGCTGTAGCCTGTGACTAAACTATTCATAATGGACATTAGGAAAATATTTCTGGAGGCAAGGATAGTCATCAGTGTATTTTTACGTATCAAGCTGTATTTGAAAGTGTTCATGTCATCCACTGGAGAGCACAGCGTGGTCATTTGAAAACCTTTCTTTGCTTGTAAATGCATTTCAGGACTTTAGATAGTAATCTAAGGAACCCTGCTTGAATTCTAGCAAGTGATCCGGAGAGAAGAGCAAGTAAGGCGGAGAAAAGAGGTGTCTTTTCTGCTTCAGGGAAGATGCGTATGTATTTAAAAATAAGCTGCAATGTAGTATTAAAAATATGCCAGTGGCAAAACAGTGAGCACATACAGGCTAATAGTTATGGGCCATCATGATCTGGTGGTATCACTTTTTAATAGGATGTGCCTTGTCACAAGGCAGAGAGTAGAGAAAAGATGAAAGAGCATCTCAGCTACAGCTGGTAAGGTTTCCTATACTCTCATTTTGAATATGCCCAAAGCAATACTTTTGGAAATCTCTTATCTGTCAAGTGAGAGAGAGGGAAAGAGAGGTAGGAATTTTTGCTTATATCCCTCAACCTTCCTTTATTTCTCATCAGACATTTAGTCATTAAACTAGTTTAAACTTGGTTAAAACTAAAATGTTTCAGTGCAGTCCTTTGATTCAGACAGATATTTTCCATTGAAAATCCACCTTATTAAAAAATTCTGTCACCAGGGTGGATGCACTGTAATTTGAAGCAGTCTCCAGTAGTTACTGTGCTGCAAATGCATCTCTGAGTTGTACTTCAGGCCTAAGTTCCTCTTGGACCGCTTGCTTGTACTGGTGTGCAGGTAGCAGCACCACATCAGTACAAAACCATACTGCATAGGAGCACCACAAAATGCTGGGGGTAAATTGACTTAATTGTATATGTTATTCCTCTGGGAATGCAAAGTAAGTTTTGCTGCAAGTTACATGTAGCTGTAGTTGCACACAAAATCAAAGGAAATCAAACCCTTAAGGGAGAACACAGCCAATTTAATCAGTTTTTTTTTTTCTTGTTGTTTCAACTAAATTGCTCTGCCCTGATATATGTGTATATTAATACTCATAGAGTCATAGAATTGCTCAGGTTGGAAAGGACCTTCAAGTCCAGCTTCAACCTAACCATACTACCCTAACAACCTATCGCTACATCATGTCCCTGCTTGTCATCAGATTCTTGATGGGATGTAAGGGAAGACTGTAGTGTAGACAACCAAAGTGAATTGCAAGCTTTACCACTGGGCTACATCTTGAGCTGGCGCTAAGGGATGAATCCATCACTTTTCATTTAAAATAACATTCTGGATCTTGATCAAAAATGTTATCAATATAAACAAATGGAGTGGCTAATGGATCACTTTCTGTTGCCAATAACCAGTGAAAAAAACCCTCTAGTTTGATGAAGTCCTCTTTCTTGATTAAATCTGGCAACTATAGGGATAAATGGGCATCTGCAATATTGTTCCTGATAGATGTTCTAATGAAATGTGTTCCCCAAAAGATTGAATCCTACACTTTTCTGTAAAAGCCGTGACTCCTAAGAAGGGCTGACTGATTTTAGGAGAGTTTATAAGATGACCGCTCCTAGTGCACTGATGATTGAACGGCTCTGGAAACAGTACCTGAGTCATCCTAGTTCACAGCTCAGCATTTTAAGGTAAACTGAAATTCAACTCTGTTTGCTTTAAACCACAAATAATGGCAATAATACAGGAGCTTCTTCAGAAGCAGTGTAGACATTGATATGTGAAGGAGTGGCTGGATCCAGTAACTTCATACCTTCCCCTGTGGCAGGTCACCCAAGCTGTGAACCAGAACCCCACAGCTGCTGGACTGGTTTTGCTCTGCATGTGGAGGTCTGGGATTTAAAAGTGCAGTGCGTCTTTCCTTGGGAACATTTCTTTTAGCCTGAAAATGACAATCTGCACCATTAAAAACAAAAGTATCCGAATGCTAATCTTTCATTGCCTCAGACTCATTTTCTCCTTATGGATGGGAAGACCATTTGCATATGCATTGGTTAAATGGGATGTATTTGTTGTTCCAGATGCACTCTTAGTGAATAGTTATAATTTAATCTAGGCTGTGCAGGGTCCTGGGGGAAGCAACCAAGTGCGATATATATCTGCATCATTAAAAATAATTTCAGCGTGATGACAGCTGGAAAATAATCATACAAGTGATTTCAGGGTGTTCCATATCTATTCCTCAATAATGATAAATTGTTATTGGGTTTCTCAGTTTATAAGTCAAAATGCAGTATTTTTTAAGATGTCAGCCTTCAGTCTGGGATCTAATTCAATAGATACCCGCCTCACATTTTTTGTTTTTACCACAGATTAGAACTTCCCACATTTCTTCATTGATTTAATCCCCCAAAGTCCTCTTGAGGTAGGTAAATATCATGTTCACATTCCGAATGGGGAACTGAGGTGTAAGGCAGGATGAAAGTAACTTTGCAGAAAGTAGCTTTAAAGAAACAGCTGTTAGAAAATCTGCAGATGTGAGCCTCTCAGGTTAGCTGAACATTTTGATGTTGCTGTAGGTAATTTCTCTGTTGCTAAACTGTGACTGAACTGACCATGTCTTCTGAGACCAGGCATGGTATACTATCCTTAGTAACAGGGAGTTAATGTGTACAATGACAAAGTGCTACTTTAATATTAAAACAGAATTCTAAGTAAAATTTTGTTTAAACACCATCTTGTTGTGATACTTGGGGAATACGAAAAGGGCTAATGGCTGAGAAGATTATAGGTTTACCAATCACACATAATCCCTAAATGTTTTTTTTTTTTAACTGTATGTAAGAATCCCTTAATCTACTGCTGGAAAACAACCACATGTGAGCTGCAAAGCAGCAGCTGTTGAGCAGCTCAAAGCAGTTTGCATGACAGTTGAGGGGAGAAAATAAAAGAGGTCTCTCGCATGCCAAGTACTCCATTGCTAAAATCTAGTTAGCTGCTACTGAAGTACAATGGCAGCTTAAAGAAGGACACACTGGAAAAAGAAACTAAAAATCCTATTACTAACGTAAGAGATGTAAAAATGAAATTAGTGGTTTCCTGGTCGTTGACACAATCAAGCCCTCAGTTGGGCTGTCAATAATCTCTACATAAAACACAGCTGCTGAACTCTTCAACAGTTGCTATGCTTGCATTTGCACCAAACCTTTCCTTCTGATAAAAGACGAAGTTAAGGTTTGAATCAGCTACAGCCAAATGGAAATAGGGGTACAGTACAGTGGGATTATCCCAGAACCTTGATATAAATTGGCCAATAGGAGAGCTCTGCTCTTCTGTTCTGTCTGGGGACTGTTTTCCTGGAAAAAAAAGCAGTTAAGCCATGTCCAGCAAAACCAAGACTTTACAGTCATTGGAACTGGATAAAGAAGAGGCTTGAATACCAAGATCAAGGCTTGGCCTCGATGCTGTCAAAGACAAAACTCTAGGATCTGTTCAGAAAACTAGTACGCAAAAGATATTTGTCCTAAATACGGGGATAATGCAATTGTTCTGATCATTCTCTGAATGCCATCGCTGGTCTGGTTAATTACAGGGAAATAGTGTGATAAAAACTTGGTAAACCCATCAGTTGCTCCGTAAGTGTGATTATTATTGTTAAACACAGAAGGTCTTGTCACAGACTAGACTTTTAGACAGAAAAAAAAAGAATAAAGAAGTGGTATGTATCTCATTTGTTTTGTGGATAGTGCAGCTATGATGTTCCCCTGTTGGGAAACAGTGCATGCCTGGTAGCGCGTAGCTGACTTTTCTCAAAGATTTACGGTATGACCTTAGATAAGAAGTAAGCTGTGTATGTGTGGAATTTACTGCTTGTAGTGCTTTAATTAACAGCTGGTGCTGTGCTCCAAAATAGCCTGAGAAATGATATCGTTTTGAGACACTTTCTTGTGAGACACTTTTGATGTTTGTGGAACACCTATCTTGTTTTGATATGTGTGGGGCACCTGGCTTGTAAACAAGTGTGCTATATAAGAGAGGACTGCTGCCCTAATAAAATGGAGCTGTTTGAACTCATACTGAGTTGCTGCTTCCCACGCGGGCGGGCGGGGGTTTGTCTTTTCCCTTTGCCGACTGTCGGGGTGACCCTGTGTCCAAGTGTTTTCCTACATTCCCCCACTAAATAATCCCCAGGGAGAAAATTGTTAGGCATTGCTTTACTTGTAAGCAGGAGTATTACCCAGAATTTTATTTATCTCAGGAATGCTTTCATTGCTCCTGATTTAATCAAATGCTAGAAAACACACTTCTGCTCTCCTGTCAAGTAACTTACTGTATTAGATAATTCCCAAAATATCAAGAAAATGGCATGGGTATATCTCCAGGAAAGCCTTTGAAGGAAGGATAGTAAAGTTCTTGAAAGAATATCCTCATAGCATTAGCAGTGTTTCCATTTCTCTTTCAAGCAACAGGTTAAAATGATTATTCACTGTGTAATATATTTGTCCAAATTCTCTGGTTTTCACTCACTGTCTGTGAGCCAGAAAGCTGGGACTCAGGTACTGTACCTTGAGACCAAGCTCCTTGCCTCACTGACACAGGGGCTGTCAGGACTGCTGGCTGTGTTTGCATAGCTGTATGCTTTTCAATCTGGATGCAGCTGAAATACACGAAACCATAACAATAACAATAAAACGCACTCTAGAAAGCACATTTTTATTTTTGACTGTCTTTCGGTAATAATGTAGCAGGATTTAATCATTGCCAATTGCAGGGCTTAATTAAATGCTAGTTAGCACTTATTACTGTCATAGTCTTATCAAATGGAAATAGCTGCCTGATGACTAAGGGCTGTTTATATGAATAACCGTTCCTCAATAAAAATAAGTTTTCCCATTTGTCCCTGAGATTAAAATTGGGAAGGAATAAAAAAATCCCTTAAGAAATTTATGGCAGAAGTTTTATTTTTGAGGTTCTTGTTTTTGTTGTAGCTTGCATTCTTTTTTTTTTTTTTTTTGCTGTTAATAAACTTTGCTCAACTATTGGGTGTATTTGGTGTAGTTTGTGGATTGCATATTCAAAATAGATGTTTATGCATACAGAAAAAATAAATCACTAATAATTTATGCATGTAAATAATCCATTTTAGATAACAAATTTAATTGTATGTGCAGATTAAATATTCTCATATGAAAACAAGCCTCTTAATCTGTTTCTGTAGAAAGTTGTTGGGACATAGGATATTTCAATGATAATTATTAGTGGGAAAATGATAGCAGTCTTGAAGTTTGATTTGAAGAAACACTGGAAATGTAGATGTTTATCCGTTCTAACTGTATCTCTTGAGTTTTCTTGTGAAAATATCTAGTTCTTCAAACCTTGAGGGAAGCTAGACTTGTAATTCTGCACTTGGTTCCCCCTAGACTCTGCTAGTGAAGAGAAAAATGAGAAAAAAGTTACTAATTAAATTCCTTTTTGAGTTTTCTCACAGAAGAAATGTTCAAGGGTTGTTGGGTTTTGTTTCCTTGGGTTTTTTTCCTTTTTTTTTTTTTTCCCCTCTGCCTACTGTGTCCTTGTTACGGTGGTAGCTACAAAGCTGGAAGAGTTCTGTGATTTGCCTTATTATTCAGATTTGGATCATGTGAATCTCTTAGGTCTCTTTCTTTTCTGTAAATTGCATGAATCTAAAGAATTCTCTTATTCTAATTTGTGATGTTAGTAAGTTTCCACTGCAGACTGAATGATGGATGCGTGGGGACCTGTGCTACTAACTGCTCAGAATTTTTTCTCATACCGTCTTCATAGTAGGTTAGGAGCTTGATCCCCAGCATCCACCATTACCAACTAAACTGGAATGAATGAGGAAGCTTCTTACTGCATGAAATGAAAGGTTATTCTTAAGAGTATTCATGTGATGATGCTGAGCAGGTTTTGAGCTAGAACACCACTTAATTTGGCAGACAAACCCACTGCAATGTCTTCTCCGTGCTAGAATTTTGCCAAACATCTGGCTGGGAAGTTGCCCTCGGCAGCTGGAGCATGTGACGGTCAAGCTAAAGCACGAGCTGGGTGTCACAGCAGTGATGAACTTCCAGACCGAGTGGGACATTGTTCAGAACTCCTGGGGCTGCAATCGCTACCCAGAACCTATGAGCCCTGAAGTCCTCATGAAACTGTACAAAGAGGAAGGTCTTGCCTATGTCTGGATGCCAACCCCAGACATGAGCACTGAAGGTAATGCTCAGACCAGTCTTGCAGCTACATTAACAGCAAGAAACCCTTGAGTTACTAAACTGTTGCTTTCATGGCTGCCTTTTTTTTTTTCCTTGCATAAATTTTATGTGAAAATACAGCTAGAGTACAAGGATAATTTTTGTTTTACTTATATTTTCTGATAGGTAGAGAGGCCATCTAAACTGCTTTGTGTCTGGCAGCGTATGTGTATTTGAGGTTAAAGCCATCAGACACTGATAACTGCTTGACTGCTTGTGCTTTCGGCTTGTATTCAGCTTGTATAATGAAAATATGCTGTGTAGGTGGAAGACTGCAAGCTTGCACAGCAGGACAGCTTGCTATCCTTGCTGGTTAAAAATGGAAAGAGACAGTGCTGTATGTCTGGTGCAGCAGCTCCCTTCCCCAAGCAAATAATCTTTCTTTATCCATGGTATCCCAATCTGATGAATCTCCATGGAGTCATTTCTATAATTATTTGTAATTGATTTAGAATACCCATAGTGCATTGCATCATAACATAAATTAATATTTTTAATTCCTCTGTTGGAATGCTCATTTCAAAATCTTGCTTTTAGCCCATAGGTAGGAAGTGTGTATGTGTTTGAGTGAGCAGCCTACCAGCCAAACAGAGTGCTTTCAACAGAGTGAAGTTCAGTGCCACAAACAGGGAGGTGTCACATCAGGAATGGGACATCAGGGAGGACAGGACACCTTAAGACAGGGATTTGAAAGGGCTTAATGTCAGTGCTTATCTATGCTGTGAGGAAAAGTTACACTTTGATGTCTGCAGCTTCAGTTTGCAGGGTAGCAGGGAGAGGTATCAAGAAATACAGTATATTCATCCCTTTGGGAGTGACAAAGACTCAATCATACATGGACTATTTAACCATATACTTAGTACACAATTAGATTATAAGAGTGTTAAGTTGTACAGGAAAATGCTCTTCTGTTCTCTCTCCCTCCCTTACTGTTGACATTCTTATCTTCCTTACAAGGTTTTGGAAAGCAGCAGAGCATAGGTAGATTCACAAACCATTGGTGATAAAATAAAAAAATCATTTTTGGATTGCTGGCTTGAATGCTGTATAAGATGTGCTGCTTGATGTAATTTCCTGCCTTATCTCAGGAAAATGAATATGCCTCACACATTCAGTGTTAATCAGAATGTATATTTGGAGAGGACTTGGGGCATTTTACAGGTTTTGTATGATCTGAATCTACATTGCAAGAAGAAATGAAGGTTAGAGTAGAAGGTCATTTGGAAAAAAAAAGAGAAAACAAAAATATATCACGTTTTGCCCTTGTGATTCACAGTGCATCAGGCTGTGCAGACAAAATCTCAACTGTGAACCTAACTTTCTCAAATGCTGGTGACCGTGCCCTGTTTTTATCTTTAGGAAGAATACAGATGTTGCCGCAGGCTGTCTGCCTCCTGCATGGGCTGCTGCAGAATGGACACACTGTCTACGTTCATTGCAATGCTGGCGTTGGCAGGTCTACAGCTGCTGTCAGCGGCTGGCTGAAGTATGTGATGGGATGGAGCCTGCGGAAGGTACAGTACTTCTTGGCTTCCAGGAGACCGGCAGTCTACATAGATGAGGAAGCTCTGATTCGTGCTGAAGATGATTTCTTCCAAAAATTTGGACCTCTTCGTTCCTCATGTAAAGTGGAAGGGTAGAAAAGCAGAAGAGGAAGCAGACAGGTGAAGAGCAATCCTTACATGTGAATCCCAACAACTTAGAAATCATGAATCAGACTTCTGCCTCTCCTGATCAGATTGTACACTTGTCTTAACAGTCCTGAGAATTTTGTTAAGAAGTGCCTTTGAGTGTTTTTCATTTGCGTTCTTTAAGCTGATATGATTCATGTTTTTCAGCCTTTTGCTACAAGTACAAGACCCAAGGTCTGCAAAAGGAGACTAAGATTCTATTTTAACTATTTGCCTACAGGAACTGATGGTTACGGTAGACGTAATAAGACAAGACTTGAAATAAAATAATTACTGTTGGCAGTATTTCAGTAACAAGAAGGGAAAGACATTCTCAGAAAAACAGGTGTAAGGTTGACTGAGTTAAGGTTCAGATTTGGATGGAGCTGAGGATAGTCAAAGCTGCTCAGTTGTTTTAGAGTGTACCTTATTGAAATGTTTTCTAGTAATTTTGTAGAAAAATGGTTTTGATGAGAAAGACCAGAAACTGATTTTTCATCTGAGTTTCTTAAGCAAAAATGCAGTGAACTCAATTTTGATTTTTTTTTTTTTTTTGCCTATGCAGTTAATGTTAAATATTTTGAGAGCTCCCAGCCCTGCTTGGGTAAAACCAGTTTGCTGTAGGATAGGTCCAAGATTGACCAAGGGAGGAAAAACATTCTCCAGGGAGCAGAGGATTAAGGATACATAAACATTAAGAAACTAATTTCTATAGATTTATTCTTCGGTGAAAACTTTTTTCTTTTTCAACCAACTGACTTGTCCCTCTAAAGATCCGAGCAGTGCCAGAGTAATACAACTGATAAATTTAGTTTATCTGAATATTTAATATGGAAAGGGGTGTGAACTATTCGTGGAGAAAGTCCAGCATAATGTAATATGATGTTTTATTTATTTCTACTTTAATTATCTTCAAAAGAAAAATGGCAATTTCAGTTATTCTAAATGTGAGGTTTTGATCATGACTTCATTTCTGGTTTGTTTCTTTGTTTTTGCTTTGAAGTAACACTGCCTGTTTGGATATGAACTGTTAATGGAGAATGCCCAGTATAATACAATATGTTTTATTTATCCTATATTTCAGTATTCTTCAAAAGGTGAAAAAAAATATTTAAGTTAATTATATATGTGTGGTTTTGATCCTGATTTTTTTTTTTTACATTTTTTGTTTGCTTGTTTGGTTTTGGGTTTGCTTTGCAATAACAGTGCCTGTTTAGAAAGTGGATGAGAGAAGTCCACTATTAAATAACTTCATGATGATTCCAGCAGTCCATTTTTTTCTTATGTATTTGGCTCTCAATGTCACATATAGCAGGAAGGGTGATGACTGACCTCTGTATGGGGGCGGGACCAGCCACTTCGATGATGATGATCTGTTGCTTGTCTGCTATGCTGTGCCAGTTCTGAGGGTCTGCTGCCTGCCCTTCCAAATCAAGCGCTGAGAGGAGGAGGATGCCATGAGGAGCAGAAACTGGAGCTTGTTTAAGTTTTAGAGTACTTTTGGGATACAGTTGAAACCCCAAGCTTAAATTGTGTTTCCTTTCTATTAGATGCAGCTTGTATATTGTGACCGATGCTTGTGGGTTTGCTCCTGACATTTTATTAGTTTCATAGCTGATTAAATTTCTTTTTTAGGGCTCTTGGGACGGACTGAACAGTGTGTAACATGGTACACACGAGTGAGTATATAGCAAAGAAAGTATAACCATGCTGCGCTGGCTATTCCTTAGTGCTCATTTTGTTGGCAGTTGAAGCTGACTGGTACTTCATCTCTTGAAGTGCAGGAGTTCAGATGATACAGAAGCAATATATTCAAGGAAGCCCTAGCAAGGGGTTGTTAATTCCTTGTTTATTGCCATTTCAGTTTCCTTGTCTGTTAAACTTAGGAGGAGTTGTATCATATACAGATCGCATTAGCTGATGAAATACATGAAAACATCTGTCAATATCATTTTAACAACAAGTGCAAGGAGTTTCTATGACTTGCAGTTCCTTTGTGCTGATTTGTCACTTTTTTTTTTCTCACTGCCACCTCCTTACCTTCTTCATTGCAGGCCACTCTGTTGAGTAACATCCATTAAGAGTTCTGTCTGTTGAAAGCCACCAGGAACTGAAATGCTAAAGAGATTTTTAGAAGAGGCTACTGCAATAGAGAAAGCAATAATATGAAAATATAATGTATAATTACATGATAGAGCTGCATCTACCGCTTACTTATTCGAATTGCAATTTGCGGTATGTTCTTCTGCTGGTTGGATCATTATCTGTTTCCACATACTAGATTCCTTATGCACTTTGGATGCCAGGATGAGGACAGCTCTGTTGTTTATATCCTTGTATACTTTGCCAGTGTAGTCATAAAACTGCTGTGATACTTAGAGAAGGGCAACTCTCATAGAAAGAATAACACACAAATAAACAATAATTGTTATTTTACAGTGCACCCGAGAAGCCAAAGTAATGTACAGACAGTTTCAGGAACCAGGTATAAATACTTTGATAAATTGTCATTGAAAAGCGTCAGTTGAGGAAAATGTTTTTCTGCTGGTAAGAGCATCAGTATTCTTTGTCCTGTTCCAGCAGATTTTGACCTTTGCAAGACTGAAGAAAATAGCAGAATTTATTACATGAAATGGGACCGTTTATGATTCAGGATACTTAGAGTACCTCAATATCATTAACAGGCCCAGCAATAGTGTATGTTCTTTCCCAGAGCTATGTACCCGAAGGATCTGAGCACAGCTAGCTCTTACAGGTAATGTTATAACAAATGTAGCCCCTTGATGAATGGGTTGAGCTCTGAGTGGTCTGGTTTCATGAATATTTTGCCTTTTGATATCAGAGAGCAGTTAATGTGAACCTTCTGCGTGAGTTTTTAGTCTGGAAATGCAGTTTGATGAAGGACACTGGGCTGGCTGATAGGGCTGCTGAATACCCTCTTTCATCCCTGGCTCCTTCTGTGTACACTTTGAACTTTGGCCCCTTTGGTACTTGTCTGCTCTAGGTGCTTACATTACAAGCTCTCAGTCTTCCCTGTCTGCTTGTCCAGCACTGAGCACAGTGGAGCTCTGGATGTGGCTGGGACTGTTGGTTTTGTGGTTTTGTACCAGGTTGTGCTCCAGAGTAGCTGGAAAGTCTTGCAGTGGGCAAATGAGTTGTATGTGCTATACAAAGACCATGTCTCTGCTTCAGGGTGTTCCACGAGGGCAGGGTGAAATTAGGATTTGAGACTGCCAGCCAAGCCCTCCTGAGGAAATGTGATTGTCAACGGTTTACGGGCGTTCGGCCCGGTTCTGTGACGAAGGGGACAGGGGACCCACGGGCCCACGCTCCGGGAAAAGGGAAAAGGGGAAAAGGGTAGGGAGATGGCCCTGAGAGCAAAGAACAGCGGCAACAATCTGAGGAGAAACAAACTCATTTACTAAATAAGATATCGGAATGCAAAACAACACACTATAATACAATATAATTACAATTTAAGCTGATAAAATCCAATACGGAGAGAGAGAATGTCCCAAAATCAAGGTAGGCCTTACTCTACTACCGACGATAAGATGGCTGGAGAGCGAGGTGCTGCCAGGACGAGAGACGGGCGGAAAAAGGGATGAGGTCTCGTGATCTGCAAGTTTTTATACTGCGAGCTTTTATCTTTTCCCTCCGGCTGGAAAATGGTAACAGAGGAGCAAACTACCGTGGGGACTGCAGTAGTCCTTCTCTTCTGAGAACCAGGTACATTCACTACATGATGTTATGATGTGGAATACCAACAACCGAAAATCACAAAACCATGACAGTGGTGGAGACAGTTAGGCTGTAGGTTGTGCAGGAGCAGGGAATGAACTCCCTGTTTAAAACAGAAATGTACAACACACCAGAAGATGCTTGGAAACTATACATTACCATAAGGAGACTCTCTAGCTAAAACAAACCTACTTTTTGAGATCTAATTTATAGGATAAAACATGGACTTTACTGATCTCCAAATGAGAAAAAAAATTGATTAAAAATGATCAAAAAATTTACCATACCTTTATTACCCTGCCTCTCCTTTTATTTTTCCTCATTAAATTGCCGTGAGAGGTTTCGTATCAATAGTAGAGTTAAAACAAAAATCTTAATATAATTCATTAAAAAATGCACTGGGACTGTGCAATGGGAAGCCGTGAATAAATATTTAGAAGCATAATAACTACCACAAAAGTATATATTTGGCAAGCAAGCCCTAACTTCTTGCAGAATAATGAACAGCAGACAGCCTTTAGCTAAAATGGAATTGGATTAATGTAGCGGAGGACAGGATATAGATGACTTTCTCCAACTTGAGCTGTTTACATTCCATGTGTTAAATCAACACCTCTGCAGTTGCAGATTTTTTCTTTAAATAATCTGCTGGAAAGAATTATGGTTTATTTTACACGTGTTTATGGCTTACAGTTAAAGGAGCAGCTCTGAGGGAGCAGCCTTTTGAACAGTGGAAGTTAAAGAATTGATCGTTCCTCTGATGTCACCAACAAGACCAAATCATATGAATTCATAACTAATCTTCTCCCTAAATTAACAAAGGAAAGCACATTTTTCAAGGGCAATGTCATTACCATATATTGGCATAATTGTGTAGTTGCAATCTAAGCAACCAAAACTTGTTTGTGAACCTTCCATCATGTTAACATTGAACCTACAAGGTATTCATTCTCAATTAGATAGATTTTTTTTTCCTTGCTCCACTCTTTCACCTCAGGATGCTTCATCCCAGTCTTGACTAGTTGGAAACTAGTTATTTCCTGACTAAAAATGGCTGTATTTGTAAAGATAAGTAATAAGTATTTTTAAGCCCTCTCATACATATCAAAGCTTGTCTAGGGATGAGGAAATAATAACAGTTATACTGTCTAAAATAAAGATGGTTGCATCATGAGCCCTAGCCCTGTATAGTTCAGCCTTTCTTGTGCTTAAATGTGTTGTCTTATTTGGAAGACTGAATTTATAAAAATTGCAAGATAATGTCTGTTATTTGGTAATTATTCCCATACTGATGTTGTTATATTTACATCAAGGAAAATAGAAGTCCTATTTATTCATGAGCTGGTAAAATATTAAATGATACCTCATTCTTAATTTACATGATGTGAGGAGAAACCATAAAATAGCTGCCAAGAAAAAGAATTCTAACACTGGGCAGGTTTCTGTGGTCATTGCTTAATGTCATTATAACAAAATTTTTTTTGTGCTAATGCAGTTTCAGAAGGGAAATAATTAACAGCCAGGCCATCATCCAAGAGTAGCAACCATATTTAAGTTGGGCAACCAGCCCAAAGTCACTGCAACAAATCAAACTGAAATGGAATCTAATTTCCAAAAATTCAATAAAATACATAAATGTAGAGGTTAGGAAAGGAATGTAAGGATTGTATTTGCAGAACGGCAAAATACATAAATATGTAGTATAACTGTGGCTATTGTCAATGGAAAAAGTATTGGAGTAGGATAACAAACACAACAACTCACTTGAAAACATGATCAGCATCTTGGGTCTTACATGATGTGAAGAATTCTTAACCTCAGTTTACTGTCAGTAATTGAACACAACTGCTATTCTCCATAGCTCCACCCACTATGGTTGTGGGGGTGCTTACATTTCCACCTCTATGGACAACCAAAATGGAAAATGCTGCTCAGTGTTTGATGTCTTACACCCTTCCTAAGTGGTAAAATACATGTGTTACTCTGCAGCAAGTTTCATGTGAAGGACTAGAAGTTTCCCAAGGTGAGAACTAGGTATGTACTGGGTCTGCACACTAGAGAAAGGTTTAGAAGGAGGAGCAGGACATATGAGACCTAAAGAAAGGATCAATCCATTGAGATGAGGCAGTGACACACAAATACATCTCAACACCCAGTGATCAACAAAAGCTCAGTGATATACACTGAAACAGCAAAACCTTGCAAGCTATTCAACAAAATCTGCCAAGATTGTTATTTCTGAGAAGAAAAAATTTGATCTCTCTTGATTGCTGCGAACATGACTTGAGTACAATTTGAAAAATGCTGAGTTGAGCCGTTCATGTTTTTCTGCTTATGGAAATGAAATCAATAACTTTATTTTAACTGTGTACATAGTTCTTATTTTTCTTTCCTTAATAGCAGTAATTTCAGGATGCCTTTCAGTGGCACTGAGATTTAAAAAGGAAAAGAAAACCTCAAAGAAACATACCAGAAATTGATAAAAATGATACAGATCTAAGATAATTTCTGTGCTCCTAATTATCATCATACTTGTTTACTAGGGCATTACTGAAATTAGAACATACAACTACCTTCTTGTTTCACTTCACCACTGTCCTATATTTCAAGCTAAAACATATGCTTGAGTAGCACAGGAAATACCAAAAAATAGCTAGGTTTGGAACCATTGCTGAAAACATTATTTTTTTGTGCTACTGTATATATTCAAGGTTCACAGTCTTAAAATTTGTGTGGAAAACAAAAACAGCCCTTTAAATTGAGCATCAGTGAGAAAATCAGTAGCTACCGGTATGTTTATCCTGCCATTAGTCTGCTTTTCCAAGGACAGGGCAGGAGGGAAAAAGATTCTCCTTCCACAAACTGACAGGCTGTGCTCAAGGAACACTTCCTTTAGATAGAAGGTGATATAACAAAGCACTTGCCACTTACGGAACTTTGAGTACAAGAATAGTACTGGGGATTTCAAGTTGAAGACTCTATACTTGGTTTCCAAGTGCCTTGCTGCATTCCCCACCTGAGTTTTTGATGAGATGAGTTCTAAACTGGTGGCCTGCTGCAACATGCGATGAGTCATCAGCCCTTAGAAAAGGGTAAGGATACTTGCTTGCTGTGTGATTCTGTGATTCAAGAAAGTTGTGTGGGTTGGCAAAGTGAAATCACTTTATTTGTCAAGGGAACAGGTGGTTATAGGTGTTGGAACCTCTCCTGCTTTGTTTCTAACACACTGTGCAGTGTGCACCAGCAGAGCTGTCTGAGCATCCATGTTCATGGGCCACGTATGCCTGCTTGAAAACAAAATAAAATGAATAAAAAATGAATAAAAACCTACAAAAGACCAGAGTTTTCAGGGCTGTAAGTGAAATGAACAAAGGTTTATGTGTCAGATACACCATGTCTGGAAACACAAATGAGCTCTACAGCATATTGACGCAATAGAAGGGAGGGACGCCATCCAGAGGGACCTGGACACACCAAGAAGTGGCCACATGAGAATCTAATGAGGTTTAACAAGGCTAAGTGCAAGGTGTTGCACTTGGGTCGAGGCAGTCCCACATACGAGTACAGACTGGGAGAGAAACTCATGGAGAACAGTGCTGTGGAGAAGGACTTGGGCATCCTGATGGACAAAAAGCTGGACATGAGCCAGCAGTGTGCGCTTGCAGCCCGGAAGGCCAACTGCATCCTGGGTGGCATTAACAGAGGGGTGGCCAGCAGGGAGTGGGAGGGGATTGTGCCCCTCTACTCAGCTCTTGTGAGGCCCCATCTGGGCCCCTGCCCATGTCAGGGGGTTGGGGCTAGGGGGGCTTTGAAGTCCCTTCCAACCCACACCATTCTGTGATTCTATGATTCTATGAAATGTCGGCTGTTACAGTCTGGCACAAAAATTGAGGTAAATTAGGGCTTAAAAATATTATGTGAGCCTCCAAGGTTTTAAGAGTTGTCACAGAACATGTTGGGGTTTTGCAATTAAACTTGCCATTTAAATTTGTGAAAATGAAGAAACCAGCTTGAAAATGTAACAAGAGACACAGAAAGAGAGGCAGAGCACAACACAATAAGAAAATATGCAAACTGCCCTCTGTGTGTGCGTCAGCAGCTCTGCCAAAATGTTCCCAGCATCACCAGAGAGGTAGAAATAAAAGGCTTTGGCTTTCCAGATCCTTGTGTTTGCAGCATCTAATAAAAATCTGTTGCTTGCATACATACCAAAGTCTGCTGCCTATGTACAATTCCAAAGACAAGAAACCTGTTTCTTATGTTTTTTATGTATTCTGTGTCTTGCTGACTGAAAAAAAAAACATACATGATGTAGAGGAAATACAGAAATCCACTAAAGACAATTCTGTGTTTAGTATTAAGTTTTGTGCTGGTTATACTTTGCCTTTTCCATAGGCTTGGTACTTTAAAATATATGATAATGCTTTTGCATTTGGCAAAGAGCAGCTACTTGCCCCACAAATAGTCATTTTGTAACTGGCAGGCTTAAATTCCGCTATATTCTCTTTGAATTCCTCCTCTGAGATATTTGTGAGGGAATAATGCATACCCCTATCACAATATTTCACATTACAACATCTGTAATTCAATACAAAACATAAGGAAGATGAGCCTCCCCTGTGGTTTTCCCTGTATCTCACCTCCTTTCTGTGACTGATTCCCATGTGGGAGATTTTGACAAGGGAACTCAGGGAGCTCAGGTAACATTTTGCAGGGAAAACCCTTTGCTGTGGATGGGGCAGGATCCCAGAAGACCAACCCAAAGGGGCCTTATGCCTTGATCGTGCCTGGTGGGGCAGAGCTGGGCCAGGGCTCCCTGCCCCCAGGGCACCTCATGGCGTGGGACTGGGTTTCCTCTAGTCCCGGCTCATCCTCTGTCCCTGCAGATTTCAAGACACTGACCTTGGAAACACAGGATTTATTTTCTTTGCTCCTTTTATCACTCCAAAACTGGGTAAAAAATATGTACCTGTGGAAACCTAGATTTCTATTTATGTTTTTTGGCAAGGGAAATATTTTTAGTTCTCTGTTTACAGCCAATGCAAAAAGCTCCTTTGGCTGCTGCGGCTGGATGTTGTGTCTATAAAGCAGGCGGGATGTTGGGAATGCAAACACTAAGTATGTTTCAGGTGCTTATGGAAAATCCAGGCAAGCCCTCATAATCCAAAATACTGTTTCAGCCAATATTCGCCACGCTTGAGGTGGACATTCCTGGGCAAACTGCCCTTGATCTGCATAATTTCATAGTTGATTAGAAGAATGTCAAGCCAGTTGACTGGAAGTTTTACTGCAATCTATGCACAAAGGGCAGAGCTGTGAGCCCCCCCATGGGGAGCAGATGTTCACCCCATTCACTGGTTTTGATGTGACCAACCAAAGTGCAGTATACCGCTGGCATCAGGGGGCTCACAGCCTGCTGCAGATCGTTGCTTTGCCCAGGAAAGGATGATTGTAAGGATTAACACATGGAAACAGGATCAGACCCTGATTTGTAGAGTGGGCTGAAAGTTTCACTGGCATCCAAGGACTAAGCACTGCTTTGGATGTGCAGCATCTGATCTGTAAGAAATAGGAACGCACACACGTGAAATAGCTACAGTATAAAAAGAGAGAAGATACAGCTAATAGCATGCTTTGCCAAAGATATTATGGATTTAGATGCTGATCTATACATCAGCAGCTTCTTTCATTACCGACTAATGTGCAGAACTGTGAGTCCCAAAAGAACTGTTCTAACAGCTTTCATATGCTTCCAGTGCGTTTCTCTTAAAGTGCCTCCCAAATTAACTTGACTTCAGCTCCGTCTCCCCTCTCTCCTTCTCTTCTCAAGTGTTCCCTTGCTATGCATTTATTGGATCTTTGAGGCACTGCAGTTTCTACCGGTCTTTGAGAAAAAAAAATATGGAGCAGGCGCATATGGTTTTAAGCAGCCCGAGTTTTTAAGGATATAAGTGACAGTTTTAAAGAGATTTCCTTGCGGGGCTGTTGAAGACTTCTTTCTACCTTAGAGAGAATGTTCCTTTTTCATGTTTTTGAAGTGGGATTTTCATTTTCATTTCTATTACTTGAGCAAAATGAAACTGAGCACCAAAGAAGGTGACTTTCCTCATTCAGATTAGATTGGTACAGTTTCTCATACACGCACACAGAAAGCTATAGAAGGATAAAAATGATGAAGTGTCTGACAGTGCACCCATATCAATCTTTCCAGAACTTAATTTTGGAAGGACTAGGGGGTTTCTGAGTTAGTCTTCCATCAGGCTGTCAGGACACTATTCTTCCATGTAAACTATAGGTTCTGTTTGCATTTCTGTGGCATCTTCCATCTCAGTGGACTGACGGCACTTCACCTTCTCTCCATCTGGTCTGCCTTCACCCTCTGTTGAAGTACAGCTGCCACGGTCTCAGGAGCACAAATTGGAAACGTGTTTAATTGTGTATAACAACACAGTCCCACAGTGAGGGACAGAAGCAAGGCAGGATGCAACAGAAACAGCAGGAGACCTTTAGAGAAAAGTGCAGCAAAAAATGGATATCCAATTAATACCGTTATCTGAAAATAACACATCTCACTTCATCTCTTTCCTTGCCTGTTTATATTATGATTATCGTGAGGATCGTATCCTGTCTACCTATCCTACCCCGGAGTGAGTGTTTTGATCAGTACCCAGTAATGCCCAGCTCACATACTCATCCCACTGAAAGCTAGGCTACCTCAATAGCCCAAGTCGTGGTTGTCAAATGAATGCTTGATCCTGGACGTTCTCTGGAGTTCAGTGCTGCACGATCAGTAATGTGACTGCGTGTGGCGTCTGCACTCTTCTCTGTGGAGAAGCAGAGTGGTGAGCACAGCAGCCCAGAACATACCTCTGGTGTGCTCCATTTCCTCGGGCAGCGGCAGCTGTAAGTGGTGAACAGGAAGAAGTGGAGTGGCGGTGTGCTGGCAGGCAGGGGCAGGGCTCTTGGCAACGAAGCCTATAGTAAACAGCTTATTACACTGAAGGATTTCAGCCTCAGTTACCTGAAATGATAGGGAAGAATACTGACCAAAGAAAAAATAGTTCAAAAGGGCAGAAATCTGCTGCAGCAAGTGAAATGCTATTCAATGCGGGGGAAAGCACTTTGGTTGTTCTCGCAGACACTCTTGACAGTCTTGTTTTCAGCAAGGCTATCCTGATTTAACAACACCTAGCTTCACTGTGCTGCGGCCCTGTGTGGGGCAGCGTGTGCTCTGAGCATCTTTGGCCTTTTTCTAATCATTCCTCAACATGGTTTTCGAGTGAGTCTGCTGTCAATCTGCTGAGGAGATTTGGTATTCACAGTGGCAATCCCCTTCCTCCCAGCCATCTCAGTGGACTCATTTGGTGATGTCTATCACACATGATTATGTTGGAACCCCATTAATTAATTAATATTAGTTGCTAATGGTTATGCAATTAATTGCGTTCGGAAGAATATAAAATTGAGTAAATAACTTCAAAGTGTTGAGTCCTATTTGGCAAGCTAATACAGCTCATCCTGCCCAATTACACTGATAAGATTTTAAACTAATTGAGCTCACACTGTGCCTCTCCATTACCTGACATTCAACAGCACACAGAGAAGATTAAAGGGATTCAGGAGATGGTGTGCTTGTAAAACCAGGAATAGTCACTCCTGGTTCTTACTTAAGCATAAATACATATTAATTCAGAACTGAACAATACTTTGCATGGAGGTTGCCATAGAGATGAGCATTCTGAGAAGTCTGGGGCTTTTGCAGGCATTTCAGATTAAAAATAATGACCCAGGTTACCCAGGACCTCATTACACAACGGCAGGCACATATCTCGCAGTCTAGCCGGTTGCTCACCATGGCTCTGCAAGGGCAGAGGATTTGCCATACCAGATTAAATCATTTGTTCGTCTAACTTGACACTGTGCCTTCTGCACTGATATTCTTGAGGAAGGTGGAAGGCTCCCATAATAGCTATTACCCATCCAATTATGCTGTGTGGTATACAGGGAAGATACATCCTTCCAGAGCCCTGCAGGCAGTTAGCTTACACCCGTAAGCACATTATTCAATTACCCTTATTATTTCAGCAAGCCAAGCAGCAAGAGGTGGTTAATTACTGCATGAAATTTTCCAGCCTTTAAAAAAAAAAACCCACTCAGTGTTACCAGAACATTATATCTCATTCCAGCAAAACCCAAGTGAGGCCCACAGTGTGCAGTAAACCTGAGGAGGGTGAGTGACAGATTACCCACTTGCATGGCAAAATTTGTCTTGTTGAGCCTATTACTCATACCCACGGAATCAGTCCTGAGGGATGTATTACAGGATGATGAGGTTTATCCAGAAGCAAATCTGTTAGGCTTCTCTGCTGAAGTTCCTGGCTTTGCATTTGCTGTACAGAAATAGCTTTTTTTTTTTTGGAGAAGGTGGTTTTTTTTGGTTGCCAAGCTCTCAGTTCCTGCTGCAGAAGTTTGTATTCAGAAGTTGCTGGTGACCATGTCCGTGGTATGTCGATGTCTTCTGCCAAACACTGCACTTCCAGCTAAACACACCATCATAGAATCACAGAATCACAGAATGGCTTGGGTTGGAAGGGACCTTAAAGATCACCCAGTCTCAACCCCCTGCCATAAGCAGGGCTGCCACCCACCAGATCAGCCTGCCCAGGGCCCCATCCAACCTGGTCTTGAGTTCTCTAGGGATGGGGAATCCACAGCTCTGTGCAGCCTACACCAGGGCTTCACCACCCCCTCAGTGAAATATAATAATGGGGAGGATCTGATAGAATGTTGTGAAGAAATACTTTTGGAGGATTCGTTGTTTTTCATTGAATGAGAGTGAGCAGGTGAACTAATTAACAGATTGTGTCCTTGGAGAAGAAAAATGAAGTTCATTAGGTGAAACAAACTAAATGATAAAAATTGAATTATTCAACAATTGTCTTTTAAAAACTTTGCAGTAAGGTTTGCACTTAAACAAGTATTTCTGTTGTCATGCAAAACTGGGGACAAAGATACCAAGCTCTGTGTAAATTTTATAGGAAGACAGTACAAAGGCATTCCCCTTGATCAGCAGTGACGGGGATTTGAACCATTCAAGAAAAGAGGTAGCAAGTAGTGTATCTGCTATGAGAAATCCTACATTTGGTACGTATTTAAACCATATAAGAGATCTGGGCCGGTAACTTTCTGTCCTTCAGAGAAAGCATAAGGGAGAAGATGATGAAATGAGTCTGCATTTTTGATTGTACCAAACAAGCGCGAAACTTTGTCAAACAGACGTTACAAATGGGCTGTAGGTGAAATTTCACAAGACCTTCGGTCTCTGAAGGACGTATGCTCTGATTAAGATGTATTGAGTCATTACTTATTCAGTGAGAGACAGTTAAGTTCTTCCTGCTAAAAATTCAGGCAAGAGGCTTTATCTTTAAGGCTCAAAGAAATAAAACTCCTTTTAAGTGTAAAACTCTCTGCTAAAACCAGAGAGAGTGTGTGTGTGGGGGGGGGGGGGTGCCCCATACAGCTGAAGGGTCTATTTCAAGTATTTAGGATGTCAAGAAGTCAGCTAAAATGCAGTTTCACACTTTTCACCAGTATCAACAGGATCAAATATATATCCTATAAATTAGTCTCTCTCCACCCAGTTTCCATGACACTGCCCCCATAAATATCAGAGCTCATTTTGGCCTGTGTCACACTTGGTAAGAAATCATTTAATTATACAGCGTTTACAGGAAAAGACTACTGGAGTCAATGGACTTTCCAAACAGAATAGTTAGGGAATGTGGATTTTGGTCTCTGAAGTGGATGGTGGTTTTCTGGGCATGGTCTTGGTGCTCACAAAGAGGATGTCATCCTTCACAGGCAGACCTCCTGCCTGTGGCAGTCAAAAGCCAGCTGCTTCCTGGTGGGTCACAGCAATGCACAGAGACTAAATATCACTTTGCCAAACATATTTGATTATTACAAAATGCTTTTCCCCTTTATTTCCTGTAGCAGGTAATAGGAAAAAGTGAGACTAATGAGGTAAAAATGCTTTCTTTTCCACATGGGGATTTCTTGAACACCTGCATCTGCAGCTTATAGAGTAAAATGAGCGTAAATCAGAAAAAAAAAGTGTGGATTTACTTCTCTCATTAATCAGAGGAATAAATTGCATTAAGACATTGATGTTTTCCTGGAAGAGAAAACAAACGCTTCTGTGAAAGACATATAAGGCAAAAATTTGACCTGCTGCAAGTCTTCTGGCAAGAGCACGAAACATCAGAGGCAGATGAATAATCACCAGCAGAGCGGAACAGCCATTAGGCATAATGATAGAAACCTCCCTTCACACTCACAGACATCCACCTTTCTGTGCAATTACGAGCTGGCAGAAGCAAACAATTGGCTTTAAAGCAAGATAAAGAACTATGGAAAGAACTCCTACTTTTCACTACAAGTGAGCGGAATTCAGCTACTCTGCTCAGAAACAGGAAGAAGTGAGAGCATGCTCTCTTGCACCTTCAAAAATCAAGCTACTTTAATTCTTGCATCCTAATAGATCAAGCAAGAACTACCCAAAATGACCAACACTTCTGCACCTCTCTTAAAGCAGAGAGTAGGAGCTCTCAGGTGAGCCTTAAACTGATGCTGCTCTTCAGAGGGGTGCAGAGAAATGAGAGGGTGTCGCCAGCTGACAAGCAGCAAGAGCAGGACAGGGGGGAATGCTCTAAGACTGTGCTCTCTTCTATGACATCTGTTTTGCTCTGGTGGAATGCTTTGGCTTCTTGTGCATCACCACTGCAGGGAAGAGGAGAGTCATTGCAGGGGAGGTGATGATCTTTAAGTGTCCCTTCCAACTCAAACGTTTCCTGTGTAGTACAAAATTCTTCAAGTAGTGTTTGATTTCTCATTTCATTTTGAGCTACTTTTATTTTGTGAAGGAAGATCTGGGGGGCACTTACTAAGAAATACTGACTGCAGAAGGGACAAGTTAGAGAAAACATAGAACACGAGCATGGGAGGCATAGAACAACTGAGTGAATTGCTCCGTATCACAGAATATAACCATGATAATGTGGATTTGCAGGGTGATTTGTCTCTGGGCATTTTTCTTTCTGTGTAGGGTTGTGAGTTTAAAATGTGGAACTGTGGATTTGTTTGGTTTTCTTTTTTCTCTTTCTATTCCGAACGTCTTCCAAGTTCTAATTTCTACATACTAAATGTCCCCAGCGCCAAGTGGATAGCAGTATTTCTCCAATCAACACCTTTAATGATTCCAGCTAATTCATGCTGAGAATTCTAGAAAATACAAACTATATACTTTGTCTCTGACCAAGAGGGCTGCAATTCCTCTGTGCTATTAAATGTTTTATTTTTATATTTAGGAAAGAAGATAGACTTTTAATTGAAGTCTTCTCAAAGTAGAAAAATGAGAATGCCCAAAGTTCTATAATAGAAGAAAATAAATTACATGGTACCCGTAAGAAACAGCCACTGATTGTGGCCGTTCCAAGCTGAAATGATGGCACTGGCAATCTCCTAAAGCTTTAATGGAAACTTCAATGCAATTTGAATTTTTCAGAGTTAAAATTTATCATTATAAAACTTCCTGTGGGAAAGAAGTTTCCAAAAGAATAAGTGACAAAGAAATTTGGTGGGCTCCTTAGAAGTGAGGCCAGCCCATACATTACAATTGAAAGGGAGATTTTTCTGTAATTTTAAGTATGTTTTGACCCTTTTTGCTTATTTTAAGCTGCATGCCACTCTCTCAGAAAGAGAAAATATTACTGTATCATAGAACTGTAAGCCCCGCCGCTCTCTCCTGCTAAAGGATTGTCTTATTATAAATAAATTCATTCACTTGGAATTCAGACCATTGTACTGTGTGGAAGGTCTGGTTTCAGGACTTCAATAAAATGATTGGTTGACCAGATCATTTTCGGTCACTGCTTGCATAGAAATATGTCACTGATGTAAGTCTCTATTAAACAACCTGCTAAGCTCCCTGGGAAGTCAACAAAATGGTGTATGTAACTGCAGAGAAATGTGACACTTGTTTGTATTAAATAGCTTGTTAGGTAATTAACTTCAGTATGTGCCAAAAATTCAGGAGATTTTACAGTACTCTGAAAAACTGTGTTCCAAAAAAAGAGTCAGTGTGACAGAGACGGGATATATTTTTCAGAAGAAATGTAATCTGTATTTCTAAAACAGTGAGTGACAGAATAGGCTAAAACAAACCAGCCTCGTTACAGGCAGTTGAGTAAATAATATGCATCCCTGAAATTACTGTGTGTACTGTGCTGCAGATTTGCTTGATGGTTCTAATGGCTTTGCTAAGAAGAAATTATTGCCTGTCAGGAAAGTGATCATCATCGTTTCCACCTCATCTCTAAAAAGGAGTAGGCAGAGTCTTCCTAGATAAACTTATGGGATAAGAAGGTGCCACAGAGCTGGCGGGTGGGTGGCTGTTGGAGCTCTGCTGGTGCTAGTGTGAGAGGAATGGGCATCGGCCACATCCTGCTGAGGAGCTCTTGGAGGAGGGAGCTGAGGGGCAGCCATGCCCTGCACAGCGATGGAGCCCACGTGGGGATGAGGACCAACATATCTCGGTGATTCGAGTCCAGCATGCAAGGTACTTCCACCCAGGTATGAAGCTGCTTTTATAGTTTCAAAATGATATATGTAGATTGATATACACACCATGCATATATAATTATCCAAATTACATATGGGGAAATTTTCAGTGGTGCAAGAAAGGCAGTGAAGTTTCCTGTTTGCTGCGTAATTCCCACAGGCTGAAGCCCCAGATCAACCTGAAGAGCTGATGCTGTAGGTACTGTGCAACAGTCATTTTCACTTACTGGAATAGACCAGCTGAAACTGGGGCTACATGTCTGTGCTGTACTTGGCACAAAGACTTATTGAAAGGAGGAGAATTTGGGAAAATAAATTTCTGCTTACAGAGTAATGCAGTCGCCGGCAGAATGAAGACATGAAAGCTGCTCTGAAAGTAATGCCTCCTATTTTATTATGTTTGCCCACAACATCAGAGGTGGATGTTGGTGGTATGGCAGTAGGGGTTGAGCCTTCCCACCAGTATTCCATTACATGTTGTTGCTGTGAGACAGATGGCGGCCGAGGGGCAGTCTGACAAAATGGCGTCTGACATGGAAGCGTGGATGAAGCAAAGGTGTGGAATTCAGTTCCTCCATGCAGAAAAAATTGCACCCACTGACATTCATCAATGCTTGCTGTATGTTTGTGGAGACCAACCAGTGGATGTGAGCACAGTGAGGACGTGGGTGATGCATTTCAGCAGTAGTGACAGTGACAGTGGGTCACGTCCGCTGGTGCAGATTTTGATGAGTGCGGCATGCTGGCAAATGGTGGTGACTATGTTGAAAAATAGTGTTACGTAGCTGAGAAATTGCTCTATCAAACAGTGTTATTGTGCGCTTTGTTGTAGTTTCCTTGGAAATAAATAGGAGGCATTATTTTCAGAGCAACCCACCTATTCTATTTCTTAAACTAATACATAATTCCCTGCTATACAAAAATATCTTTCATGACACTATTTTTGTGAAGTTGTATCAGTCATGAAATACTGTAGAAAATGTAATTTGATTATGATTCTTCTACTACTGATGTTTAACTGCATTTTAATAGTGTAGTGAAATGCACTTTATAGCGTAAGTATGCACAAATTACTTTTTGGGGTTGGTTAGTTTGGCTTATAGAGTGTTCACTGAAGGAAGAACTAACACAAGTGCTTGGCTATTAGCATATTAGGGTTTTGCTGTGTGGGAAAGCAGTTAAACACTTTAACATTTCATTGAACTGAAGCCACACAGTGTAAAACACTATTACAAATTCCCATAGGTAAGTACGTATGGCTGGAGCAGAAGAAAACACTTAGAAAGGAGGAAACTTGGCTCTTTGTCAGAAGTGGGAAAAGATCAGATGATGCTCTTTACAACAGAAAATAAGGAAAGGGCCTCACAAAGCACCGCTGTGCCCCATGCCCTAGCAATGCCAGAGGAGGACAGCATCCCTCACCACTTCCAGCTGACCACAGTGGCTGCTTGGTCAGTCTAGTGTGCAGCAAAACAATGCTTCAGGCACATCAATCACCATCTGCAATCAAAGATTTCCTCCTTCTTACTGCTGTGCTAACTTAGGGCCCATGTCAATCCCTGAAGTTCAGTTTCACCGTTAAGTTCTCCTGGACTGCCTAAATCTATTTATTTTTCTTCTGCTTCACCAAGAAATGGCTTTTATTAACGATTTTATGGGTTGTCTGTTTTTCTCGTATTTTCATTCAGAAAGATATTTAAAACTCTAGCAAATTATTACAGCATTTGCATCCTCCAACTGCAGGACTTACATAGTGATTTATAGCACCCCTGCTGTGAAATTTGACTGTTCTTCCACTCTTACATTACATTTAACAGCATGTAAGCTCTGCACAAATAAAATTCCTGTAGGCTTTAAGCTTGGTTCTCCTATTGGAGAAAAAGTATCTTAATTTCCCTGCCAATTATAGAACAATTTCCTTGTTAAATATAAATATGTGTATATATACAAAAACATTTTTTTTACGTATTTGTTTCATTTTTTTCACATGTTGCTAATGGATGAAGCAGGAAAGAACACAAAAATACTGCAGCCAGAAACAAAACCCGTATCCTTTAGAAACAAAAGCTCCAGGCTTGTTTGTTACGAATGTTCTCACTTTCACATGTTTCCATTCCATTTCTTTTCTCAATCTCAGCCCTGGGATCTCAGAGCTGTGGCAGCACTTTGGCTAACCCACATTACCTGGTGCTTGCTCTGACACGTATTTACATCACACATTACATCAAGTCAACAAAAGAGTGGACTGCATTTCAAGTTAAAAGTACTATTCATGTCAATATTTTAGAGACATGAGGTCAAGAGATATCGATGTGATTGTTTTGAAAACTCCTAGTTTGTCAGCTTCAGAGGAACTGAGCAGCAGGTGATTTGGTGGTGCTTTTTCCCTCCTGTTTCTGATGACGTTTTTGAAAGAAGGATCTCTTTGGCAGGAGGGCACTCAGCTGCTCTAATGGCCCTGATTTCTACAGACAAGCAGCTGCTTTGTCTCTGCTGCTTTGCTGATTCACTAGCACATCAAGGTCTCATCCCTCCGGTCTAAGCACCACAGAGCTCAGCAGCATCACTTTCCCATGCTAATACAATTATTCCATTAGGGGGTCCTCATTGCCCTCATCATGCCTCTAATTTCAAAATGATTTAAGTGTGTGCTTGACACTTCTGAGGAGATGGATCACGCTGTTGTCCCCAGAACTGCTCTCTGCAATGGGTGACATTTTGCTCCTGAGCTGTGCACAGCCCTGAGTTGATGTGTTGAGACCCTTTCTGAAAGCCATTGCATGGTGGTTCCTCTGAAGGTCAGCTGAAGACACGCAGAGCACTCCTAATCTCTGTGAAACCGGGGGAATAGAGATGCATGTTTTGCCCAAAACTTGATATGAAATTAAGGAACGATGGCACAGTAACAGAGGTATTCTGAAGAAATGCAGGTATGTTGAATATTCTCTCTGCATTTGATGGCTGATCTACTTTAGTGATCCCTGACTGTTTACCAAGGGAAGTTTCTGTCAGTATGTTCCTCTGCTGCTCTCTGCATGCCATTAAGTACTGGGCTTAACACAGTTATCGTTTTCTTCATGGAATTCTGGGTTGCTTACCTTCATATATGAATGTATTGTACATTTATTGTTATGACAGCTGGGAAGAACTGGTCAGGGTTGTCACCCTTGATTTTTAGCACTGGAGTACCAAAGGGAAACCAGTTAAAGTCAAGGAGACCAGAACAGCTATTAAATGTGTAAGGCCTAAGTGATCAGGATCCCATGGAGAGGCACCTGGGGCCCTGTTTCCAGGTATTTGCTAGTGTATACCTACCTAATGTGCTAAAATATATTTTCATAAGCAATTCATTTCTTACAGTTTATTTTCAGTGGTTAAGAACAAAAAACTTCTACGAAGCGACAGCTAACTTACAAATATCACATTTCTTTATTTCCTTGCAGCTGGCAAATCAATGCCCTTCCTGGATAACGGGCAAGGTTATGATCAGCTGGATTAAAACAGCAGGCACAGATAGTGCCAGGCAACAACTCCATTCTCTGTTGTGTTTTTTTTTTTTTCCTACTTATTTCTATCTGCATCCTCCCATGATGTTTCCTTTCACCTCCAGTCAGACCCACTTGGATCCTTCCTCCCATCACACCCACACTCTCTGCACACCTTTTTCTCCTGTAAAGTCTTTCATGCTGTGCTTCTTGCCCCACCTGTCTATCCCAGCAGCATCCCTCTCTCCTCTCATCGCTCACATCTTGCTTCACTCTGGCTGCTGCAGGACTCGCTCCTAAATCTAGGCTGGTTGCAGAGGCTGCTGTTTGATAACCTCATACATACCCAACAGCTCCCTTGCCTGGGTGATCCCACTGACTTCAACAAGAGTAATAGTATCAGACTTCATTTATTAATAAAAAGGAAAAAATCATAAATAAAGAAGTTGAAAATATATCTTGTATTGCAGCCTGGCTGTGAAACAAATGCGCATTTTCTAATAGTCAATTAATATTATACTGACCACTGAACACATGTATCAAGACCCACACATAGGCTCCTGTTCACTGGCAATAAATCAACCAGGAAGTAAAGAACTGTGCTTTAGTTTTTCAAATAAGCGCAATGATTATGCAGCATCAGAGCTCACTCTTCTGTTGTAAATTCTGAAGAGGAAAAAAAAAAATCTCTTCTTGCTCCCCAAATTCAACTTCTCATCCCATTATTTATTTCTAGCCTGTGTACGCTGAGCTGAGCAGATTCTCGGGGAATGTTGAACAGTACTGAGTTGCAAAGAGTGGTCTTTCGAGTCTGGACTGCACTGCTGTTTGGATGTGATACCTCAAAGGCAGTACAACTTTGAGGTCTTAATTTGCCAGCTTTGTCCAAAATGAAGGCATGGATGCAAGATCTACAGAGGAGGACTGGAAATGTTGCCAGGGGTAGCCTATGCCTTGTTTGCCTTATTTCTCATAAATTTTGGCTAGGCACTTTCTACAGTTCGCTGCTGAGATTGAGACAGTGTCCTAAGCTGACTCTAGATCTTAAATTGTGTTTGTGGATGTCAGTGCTTTTTACTCAAAATCCTCTTCCATCCTTTTATGGCTACAATAAAAGTATTTCAGCAAATGTTTCAGTTTCCATATCCCTTAGTTTATAGCCAAAGTTTTAAAGATATTCCAGTAATTTACCAAAACTAGTAGCTTCCCATGATGCATCCTCTACTGCTGACAAGAAGCATGTAAAGGTGCTGTCATGGTAATGGCAGAGCCATGCACTACAATGTCCTTAATCAACAAAAGGAATTTTGCTCCCTTACAGACTTGCACAATTGTATTAATGTTTAATAGGAAGTATCTGACTCAGACTTTAGGACACAGATTTTCCATGAACAATTATGGTTGATGACCAGAAAGATGAAGACAAACCTCTATATTGAATATCCATCTGTTCTGATGTCTCGCAGCTGAAAGGGGAAAGCCTCTCCTAGCTTTTTCAATGAGATTCTCCTGGGTATCTGTAGTAGAAATACCAAGTCAAGTCTTAAAGCAGTGGCTGAGCACATGGTGGGAAGACAGGGCCAACCCAGGGGAGCTCAGGTGTGTGCAATGTACCTGAGTGACTGGAAGGGGCGGAGCCAGGATCCACCCCTTCCCAGACCTCATTTAAGGGTTGGCAGTGGAGGCAAGGGTATCTTGCTGGAGATCTCTGTCTATCTGAGGCTTTCTAAGGGTAAACAGCTTTCTTTCCGTGCCTATGGCTGCTGCACTGAGTATATCTTTACTTGCTGCAGCCTGAGACTTTGCTACTCTGCTATTATTGCTGTGCTTTCTATCACATTATAGTGTTACAGTATCTCAATGCCAGGAGAGAAATGCTTTGTTGTTGTTGCTGCTCTCTAGCCAGGTGGTTAAATAAAAAATTTGTGTTGCTGCATTTTAAGAATGCTGAAAAAGTTGGTATCCTTGGTATCCTTTTTTTTTTTTTTCCTCCTGCTCTTGTGGCTTCAAGAAGACTGCTGTGGTTTAACCTGGCAGGTGGCTTAATACCACACGGTCATTTGGTCACTCCTCCCCTCTTCCTGGTGGGATGGCAGAAAGAACTGGGCAAAAAAAGTAGAACTTTTGGCTTGAGAAAAAACTATTTACTAGGACAGAGAAAAGGATAATAGTTGTGACAAATATATATATGAATGTATATAACAAGTAATGCACAAATGATTGTTCACCATCCCCAGCTAGCCACTGAGCAGTAGAACAGAAGGTGAATTGCCCTCTCATCCCCTTCAAAACTCCTTCTGTCGTATGGTATGGAATATCCCTTTGGCTAGTTTAAGTCAGCTGTTCTGGTTCTGTTCCCTCCCAACCACTTGGGCCCTTTGCTGAGAATGGCCTTGGCTCTGTACAACCCTGCTTAGCAGCAACTATAAATATTGGTGTGTTGTCAACATTGTTTTTCTTCTAGAACCAAAACATAGCATTATACCAGACACTATGAAGAAAACAATTCAATTCCAGCTGAAACTAAGACAGAGACCTGCTGTTTTCACTTTTACCGTGTATGTGAAAATTCAGAGTGCTGCAGGTAATCAAAGTGTGGGAATTTACACTCAGTTAAAATAAATATGGTGATTCTTCCTTTTAAAAAACTTCTGTAGGCAGGTAAACAGTTTTGCATTCAAATCAGAGAAGATGATCTCTTGCTTTTAAGAAGGAAGAAAGTTATTGGCAAGAGTAGAAGGAAAGAACAGGAACAGAAGAAGATTGGTAAGGGTTATTGCATGAATGGTGGGTTCGTGAGGAGAATACAAAGCAGGGCTGTTGTAGAGCTTTATAATGTTCAACAGTTTTATTGTGCAACTGTTCAAGGCCAAAGTCTGCAGCTCTGGGTGCTTCCAGGCTACTCACCTCCTGTAACTATGTTGGGCTGTATTCAATGCCCAGACTGAAGCTGCGGTACCTCTCTCTGGGCTCAGCATCTTACTGCTGGGTGCCAAGCAGGAAAGCTTACATTTCCCTTTGCAGACCAAGATCAGCCATCCAAAGTCAACACCAGCCTTCAGGCGTGCAGTAATACAGTGTTACCAGGGTTGTTAAACTACCCTCAGAGCTGTCATATCTTCTAATACTGCTTGAAGTATGGAAATGTTTTTCACTCCAAGAATACGCCATCCGGTTATGCATCCACTCTCAAAAGAGAAGTATGCTGGGTCAGCTTTTTTTCAGTGGAAACTGCTTTAGGGGAGATGTGGATGCACCTGGCATCTTTGTAATGTTAGATGCTTTCAGAGAAGCTTTGACTGTGGGACTCCATGAAATTAATTTTGTTGGAGACTTCTGAGGAATGCAGAATTAGACTGTCATCTTGCTTCTTTAAGGTCACATATATGACTAATATCACACCTTAAAACACATCATTTTTACTTTCTAATTAAGAAAAAACACCTTGGTTAATTGCTTTTTTTCAGGTATAACATATAGTCAGTAATGCTAATTGCTGCATCTATTTATATGAAGGTGACATTAGAAACAGGAAGGTGTAGAAATAAAAGAAAAATGATGAAGAAAACTCATACTAAAAAAAAAATTTGTAATCTTCTCATTTCCTCAGAAAAAAAGCTTACATGGAAAGTATAGGTAACAAAAAACAACACAACAATTTATCATTTAATTGTTCACTCTAAAACACTCTGATGTGAATATATAAATACCACAATTTCAGTTAGGAATAATGCCCAATTATACATGCAAAAATGCATTGGACAGTATGGTTGAGCATATATATGTTTTTTATAGAGCCCGTGACTTATTAGAAAGTCTTGTCACGCCACACTGGAGTCTGCTGTATCCATAGAAATGCTCCATGTCCTGATCAGAAGCAGCACAAGCTCAGTGTGGAATAAAAGACAACAACTGTGAATAATGGTACGGCTGCAGTAGAATCCTAGGCATAAAGAGCACAGAAATGTAAATCGAGAGTCCCAGTCTGGAGGTACAAACAAGGCAGTCGGGAAGAAAAGGTTGCTTTTTCAGGCTTAAAAACAGTCATGAAAAGCACTGTGATTTTATTAAGATTAGAAATATGTCTATGTCTTCTTCCTTTTAATTATTTGCTTTTTAGTTCAGTCATTTAATGGCTTGCTCATATCTGTTCTCAGTTATTAAATGACTTCTATCTGAAGAGGTTTTAACAGCCCAAGGTCTTGCCTTAAATACATGCTTAATACTAAATAAAATTGAAGCAGAATATCTCCATTCCTTCATTTTTGTACCTAATATGTACAAAGCACCACTTAAGTAAAAGGAAGCAAGGGGCTGAAGGGCAATTACAGGTTCAGTTGCTCATGTTACTCTCAGTTTTACAATGGTATCAACAGTATTACACTTGCCTGCTCTACATTGTGCCATAAAGCCTTTTCAAAATACGTGGAAGAGCATTTTCATTGCTGTAAACATCAGGACAGGAAGATGCTTTTTGCAAATAGGTAAGAGTTTCTTTAAAACCAATATTTCTATGTGCTCCAAACAGACAGCCCTTGCAGAGATGCTAGCAAGATGTTGGCAAGTCATGGCCCCGTAGAAGTCAAAAGATGTTGGTGCGGCTGCTGTGCTGTATTTTGGTGTCTTCTATTATGATTCCCTCCAAGGTGGATAGTAAGAATCGCTTTCTACAGCTCAGTCCATCCTGTGTAGCAATTAATCCAGGGGCATCTACAAAATGAGAGCTGATGTGCAAAAGGAGCCATCCTTTAATTTAAGGATATCAAGTACCAAAACTGAGAGTCAGTCTAGATGAGATCAATCTGCTCAAATATATCCCAGGTCAGCAGGTGGGGAAAACTTTGGACCAGCTAAAGATGTCACATGGAAAGCCACTGGCAGGGCAAGGAAGAGTGCACGAATCATTTACTGAGTTTTCATCCACTGAAGCAGTGTGTCCTCTTAAAATTAAAGGTAACTTCTCAGGACACAGTGAAGAGAAATGTGTACCTTTTCAATTTTGCTGCTAAACAGACTTTTGCCATTGCCTTAAATGCTGTTGTTTTCAAGCAGAACAAGTACTGGGAGAAACTGAGCCCATTACCATTTTGTTCATGAAAGTCTAAAAAATCCCTATCCTGGCTGGTGTGCAGCCTGAGACAACTGCTCTGCATGATGTGCAGCAAGAAGAGCTGACCCAGTAATGAGCTTTGATAACTCCAAATCTCTGTGTATTCTGCTTATGGAGTCCCATGCCAGTTGGGCCCTGGTGTGGCATTCCAGGTCAAACCCAGCTCCAAATGCTCACCTCAAGCACTGGTTCATCACAAAGCATCTCCTGTGCTTTTTTTCCCTTTCCAATGCATTTGAGATTTTCAGAGAGCTCCTCTCATCTACAGTGCTATCCTCTGAGCCAAATCACTCCTAATCAGTCACCATCTACCACAGCCTTTGCTAGATACTCTGCCAAAGTCTATAATGGCTGGGGCATTTGAAATTCTTTCCAGGGAAGATATAATTCCAGCAGGGCTCTGACTCCTGCTGCTCTCCCTCCCCGGCTCTCACTCCCACCCAGCTGCCACTGCTGCCAGCACACTGTCCCATCCTTTGCAACCCACAGGTGGTCACACAGACCCTTCTCCATTCATCTGCGGTTTGGAGCTAGCTGGTGTGCTTGTTCAACAAAGCAAAAGACCCTTTGTGCATTGAGGCCAACAAATATCTAAAACAGAGCAATATAAAAATTTAAGAAAAATCATTGAGTTCTTTCCTCCAGAGTGGTATGGAAAAATGAATTAACCCCCTTCAGGGCTCTAAACTTAAATCTGGTTCTGAAGAAATTGAAGTTTCTCTTTGTGGAACAGGGTATACACAGATGTAGTGCAAATGGCAAACAGGTCAAATTTAGCTTGTATATTTACCAGGCCTAATCTGGTAAGCACTGCCAAAGGAGCAGTATCACTCCTCCCTACAGTGGACCAGCAGTGCTCAGGAAAGAGGCGTTACCCGTGTTCACATTTCTTGACCTTGTGCCTGTGTCCAACAGTGACTCAATGTCCTCCCACTTTGCCAGCTGGACTTCAACATTTTTCTAAGTTCTTTTCATTTCATGATCATATCCCTAGTTCCTCCTTGATATCTTACTTTTCCTCCCTTCATGTACTTTCTCATACAGCCCTTTACAGCATACAACTCTTTTCCCACCCAAAGCTGCTGCTGCAGGATTTTCCAGCACCGCTTCTTAAGTAAAATGACTAAGAGAAAGCATACAGGAGATGGTCATTTTCTTTTTCTTTTTCTTTTATTATTCATTTTTATTTTTCCAGATCTACTTTGATCAGGGAAACTACTGTGACTGTCACTGTATTTCTATTGAGCCGGACTCTGTATATACAGGAGATTGATACTAGCTTTTGTAATTCTTGTCCAGCTGCTTTTTGATAGCTAGCTGTAGACCCCCCCACACACAGCATTTCTGAAAGCAGCTGTGCATCTCGTTGTGGCAGTCTGTCACAGGAGTACTGCTGTAGCCAAGACAGACTAAAGACGTAAGTAAGAAGTGTTTTACGTGAAGGTCGTCTGAGGGCAACTGAAATAACTGGATAAAGGAGACAAATGTTCAAGAGCAGAAACTGTTCTTCAAGAAGCCTGATTTGTCCAAAAGCTTGTTTGATATATTTTTCCCCATTGCATCAGTTATTTCACTGAAAGATGCCATCTCACCTTTCTAGCCTTACCTCGTTGGAGCAATCTGTGCAGAAACCAGACTGTGGGGCTTTTCTGAAGTAGCTATCTTGTTGCTACAACAACCCTGCCTTAACATTTCACCCATTCTTGATATTCATAGAGTAAAATGGAGTGCAATTTCCATTTGTTTTCTCTCTTGTATTCTAATGTAGTGTCTCCAGGATGTCCATTGCTGCATTCTCTATACCTTAAGAGCTGAGCTTTCCTTTTTCCTGGTTACAGAGCTGGTTCATGGTGCTTTACTCCATAGCTTCAGCACAGTAAAGACCTTTATCTCTTTGGCATCACCCAGCTTGGGTAACAAAGCCAAGGCCTGAAAAAGCAAATGGCTGCACCAGTGTGGAATGTTCCAGCAAACAGCTGTAGCAGGGAAAGGCTCCCAGTAGGTGAGTTCCTTCTTGCTTAGGAGGATTGTGGCAGTCTGTTAACCTCAATGTACTTTACTTAGCAGTGATAACGTTTACTTTCCTGGATAAAAATTCAGAAAATACTAAAGTGTGAAGATGGTCTTGGGGGTACCAGCTGTAGAGCTATTGATCAGAAGGGTGGGGTTGTGCTTCTGGTCCCACCTGTTGTTACTGCTTTGTGATTTTGTTTTGCAGAAATCTAAACTCCCAGTGCCTCTGAGCCATAGATAAATACAATCATGTCAGCACATTATGTGCTTGGAGAATGTCTATTGATAATTTAACCAGAAGGGGTGGGGGCCAGCTCTGAGCTGCTGTCACAGCTTCTTTCTCTCTCTCTTTTTTTTTTTTTTTTTCCAATTGATAGTTCTTCTAGAAGCAGCTGGTATGCTGTTGCAGATATTTACCAGCTGCCACCTCCACGGACTACCCTTCTGTCCTGGAGGCTATAGGTATGGTCTGGCTCAGATCAGTGACAATAGATATTTAGATAATAGACCTCTAGGGTTTGGGCTGGTTTCATGTGGGAAATCAAAATAAGCTCAAAATGAACCCACCTTCAATCCTGTCTTTATACCAACGTAACTGGCATTTAGCAGGGAGGTGCTCATTTTCATTTTCTGTTTACTCAAATAGAAGTGGAAATAATAGGAGAACAGATTTTTACCTGGAGGCAAATTCCAGCATTTTGGTTTTGTTTTTTTAAAGGAGAAATAGAAATGCTTGTCATTGAGATATTCCTGAAATGAGCTGAACTGTTCTGGAGCAATGAGTCCTCCTGGCTATGCAGCTAGTATGTCATGAGGTATGCAATTCAGGCAGCATGTCCAGAGACCATGGAGTCATCAGGTACCTAGCAACAGCACCCATGGAGCACTGAACAGCTGAAAAAGAGAGAAATTAATGCCAAAGCTGTTCAGACAGATTGTTTAATTTAGGTCTTCTGGTAGAAATTAAAAATAGTAAAGCTGAATCTGAATTTTTCTAAGGGAGTTTTCAACTCTGTCGAAGTTGCATCTCACTGGAAGAACAGTTGGATTTAAATCTCTTTCCCTGTTCAGTTAAGGAGCATGTTACACATTTCTCTGCTATGCTTGCAGGAGGATGCATCTCACTCATGCCCTTGTCCACGCCCAGGAGAGAAACAAACTCTTGCTGTGGCAGGGTGCGGGCCAGCAGCATGCACTCAGCTGGGGCCTTCATGTTCTGAATCAGGAAGTTTTTGTCTCTGCTTCTTTCCTGACTCTTCGGACACAGCCCTGGGACTTCTGCAGCCTTGGACCCCAACCAGCGCTCTCAAACGGGGTCAAGAAAACTCTCTTTGAATACATACACCAAAGTTTTCTCTAAGGCAGGATGCAAAATTTACTCTTTCAGAATACGTTTTTTGAAACTTTGGCATTTACTGTAGTATTTCTTCAGCTTTCTTTCAGTATTTGTCTAGACAGTGTACACCTGTGGGTTGTCAGGGAACGCTTCAGGCCTAGGGCTGCTCACTGGAGCAGAGCTGCACTGACCACCACAGAGCTTTCTCTCTTCACCCTCTCTTCAGGTCACGCAGCAGGCCTGGAGAAGCAGCAGGCAGGGAACTGCGCTTTGGCAACAATCAGGTTTATTCTTTCATAGTACATAATCCCTGGGGTCAGCAGACTTGTGTTTATTTGATTTCTTTATTCACTCGTCTTGCTTTCCAGAGGAGGGAAGGCATAGCAGCTTCAGGCAGGAAAGGGGCAGTGCGCTGCTCCTCATCCCTCCCTCCTGTGCTCAGGGTGGGAGCACTTCTGCAGTGACAGAGTGAACACAAGTTAATTTTATATGTCTCCCTGTGTTTTTTGACCTGCCAGGGGACTGCATGAGGGTCAGAATAGCCTCAGGGCAGCTTCTACATGGATACTGTACAATGCTCAGAGAGCAGGTGTCTGACAGAGCTTTGCTTCCTGTGTGGTTCCTGCTGCTCTCCTTGTGCAGCTTCGAGCCCCTTCACAGCACCACTACTGTGTCTCCCAGGGCTGTGACAGGGCCCCTCAAACACCTCACAGCTCCCTAAGATAGTTCAGGCCTGGCAGGCTATGGGAGGGCCCTGGTCCAATCCCCTGGCAAGTCCTGACAGAGGCTGGAAATGATCTGACAGTTTGAGTAAGAGTTTAGGGGCTTCATAGCAGTTTTGATTGTCATTTATTTTAGATTTCAGTACTGCAGTCAGATTGGAAATATTGGGATTACCGGAGGGAAGCAGAGCACAGCCAGGAACTGACTGCAGGGGAAATAGCCTGCTTTTAAAGATGAACTAGCAGCAAGTTTCTGGAGGATCTGACCCTGCTCATTTTCATTAACGATCCTTGCACAAATAGGACAAATGCATCTCTGACAGAATTGGGAAGCATCATCACATAGTATGAGAGTAACAGCGGGAAAGGATGGAAGAAGGAAGGTAGATATGGCTGGAAGTACTTGGCTCTAGGACATTAAAAAAACAGTCCTTTAGGACAAGAAAATTTCTTCCAGTATAAGCATATCAAGAGGAAGTGACTGCGATATATTTGAATGCCCATGACAAGACAAGCGACAGAAAATACATACTTGGCATGGCTACCTGCTTTTCCTTCCTGTGCTCTCCTTGTTTCTGGACTTTTCAGGGAACTAGCTGGACTAGGGCAGAGCCAGAAGCAGCACTCATGTGTAATCATTAATTCCTACTGAAATTAAGCTATTAGCCTTTGTTGCTGCTTTGTATTTATATCCATGTCTTTTGTTCTCTTTTCCTTCTAAAGCTGACCTAAGGCTGTACAACGAAAGCTGACATTTGATTTGGAACCCTTCCTAAAATTGGGTCACAAAAACTCTTGCATTGTGTGCCAGATACTACTTCTAGCAGGCAGACTACTTCCACTTCCTCCCTTTACATACTCATTTGAAAGTGCTACCCTTTTTGGGTTTTGCTTTCCTCTCCAGGGTAGTAGCTTTAATTTTCATGTCTTCATTTTGATCCCATTTATTGCCATTGCTGTCAGTGCATCCATCCATACTAAAATCTATGTACATCATTCATTTAATTTTGGCATCACACCAAGCTAATCTTTAATCTAGAGGTTACCCTACCACCAACATGAGCAGATAGTTTCCCCCTTGTTTCCTTCTGCTGTGTATTTCCAAATTTTTTTTTGAAACTGCTGGTTTTTTTTTTCCAAAAAAAAAAGTGTTTTGCCATTTGAGGGCATTTTGCTGTTTGCAGAATCTAACTCGGATCAGTGTTGGCACTTACTGTTTTTACCATTGTGTGTCTTGACCTGTGAAATCTAGCTTTACTTACTGATCTGTCCTTTTCCCTTTCTAGTTCTTGCAAGGTTTTTTTTTTGCTTATGTCCTAATATCCTCTGTTTATATAGTTTTTAATTATATATATTTAGCATCCTTTTAAAGATGGATATTTAATTAGATAAAAAATGTGGGATAAAATTTTCTGTTACTTTTATCTTTTTAGACGGTAGAAAGTGCCTTTCTTATTCCACTGTCAAGTTACTGTATCATCTCAGTCCAGATGATTCTGCTAATCAGCTTCCTTAGCTTGTCTAAATTTGCTTTTCTGAATTCCAAATCCCTAGCTAAAGACATACTCATATTTATTCTTTGGTTTTAAATATAAGCTGAATCAATTTGTGATTATTCTGCAGTTACTTTCTGTTAACTTTTTCTATTTCCCTTCTCTCTGCTAAATTCCCATGACAAGTCTCATTGGCTGTTCTGTAACTGATGAAGGAATACGATGGCTAATTCATCCACAAACATCTTGTCATTGCTGGTATTGATCATGTTTGTTCATCAGCCAGCAATTTGGAAATTTGTTCTTTCCATAATGTTGTGTACCAGCAGTATTTATCTTTGAAATGGACTGAGAGTCCTCTGTCATAACCAATCAGACAGACTTTAACTTACATGAAAATTTAACACAAACCCACCAAGCACACTTGGCCTTGATTATTGGAGCCCAAGAAACACCTGTTTCACTTCCAGTGACCTTATTTACAAGTCAACCTGTAGTACATAATGCTGTGCAATGTGACTGCTTCTGTTATTAAAACTATAAAACCTTACCTCCTGAAACACATGCAGGAGGCTTGCTTATGAGAAGAGATTTCACTTGAAGCAGAAGGAAAGCATCCAGTGAATGAAAAAAGTGATCATGGTGCCTGGGAGGAGGGGGTACCTGTTAGTGACAGCATGGTCTGACAGACAGTTAATTGTGAAATTTGACTTTGTATAGGCAACTTAAGGTTAAAACAGAAGAGAAAATGGCAGATTTTTCACCAAATATTATTTGGCTAATTTCATCAGTATGTAGAAAACTTAATGATAAAGAAATGGCACCAAAAGTGGTTACCCAAAAAGTGAATGCATTTGGATTTGAGGCCATTCTAGCTGGGTGTTTTGGGGTTTGTACATAGTTGTAAAAGACAAAAAACAGAAATAGTTTCGAGAAACCATTTTAGCATAATATTCAGAGTTCCTGTTTATGTGGGATTTTTTTTCTGTTATTGTTTGTTTGCTTGTTTTTGTTTTTTAAGGGGACAAATTAGGATCTCTGAAGTTGGAAAGCCTTGTTAAGAGTTCTTAGGCATATGAAGACTACTATAAAACTGTTCGCAGATACATGGGACATTCCTTCTTCTCTGCCCATCTCTTGTGCTGGCAACATCTTGCTCCCCAGCCATCTCACCATTGCTATTAGAGTAAGGCCTACTTTAATTTTGGACACTCTCATTTTATTGGATTTATTAGCTTAAATTGTAATTATATTGTATTATAGTGTGTTATTTTGCATTCCGATATCTTATTTAGTAAATTAGTTTGTTTCTCCTCAGATCGTTGCCGCTGCTTTGTTCTTAGGCCCATCTCCCTACCCTTTTTGTTCCCTTTTCCCTTCCCCAGGGTGTGAGTCCTTGGGTCCCCTGCCCCATTAGACACGGAACCGGGCCAAACCAGCCCGTAAATCATTGACAAAGAAAAAAAAAACCCTGTGTTTTAAGGTGGGAAGAGTTAAATAATTTGCAAAATGTTTGAGCAGGGTGGTAGAAAACAAGGAAAACTCTGGCTTTGTGATACCATGGAGATTTCCTTAATTTTCTTCAAAAAATGCTTTTAAAACCACCTCAAACAAGCAAATCCAAAAGCAAGGGTTATCCAGGTATCCTTGAAAATGTACCATCTTAATGTGTGAAAAGATTAGAACCCCACTGTGGCCAGGAGAATGAGACACCTCTGTTCTTTGTATGCAGCCAAAATGTAATTAACATAATCTGTCATAGGCATTTTGCAACATCAAGCCTGTGATTGTTAAAGCTTAAAATTACGTTCTTTGTATAAAGGTCTAATTTCTGTCTATCTTTTCTATAATCACTATGCTCAAACCTGTAATTTCTCTTTTTCCCTTGTAATTTTTGCTATGAGAATGTGTTTGCCAAAGGAAGAAAATGTGGCTGAGACTATAGCCTATTGTAAAGTGACTGTCAAGTAACAGTGTTATTGTTAATGTACAGTAACTTGCCATATATTCCTCTTACAGATGGATATAAGAGTTCGTTATGACTTGGATGAATTTTTTTTTTCCTCTGGATCTTTCTGTGACCAAATGATGCTGACTGCCCTGTTCACAAATTCTGGCCAAGTACAGCCTCCTCAGCTGTGGTCTTGAAATAGAGCCATGCTGCCATAGCCTCTCCCAAGAGCACCATGGCCCCTTCTTCCACTTCTTAAATCTCAGAAACATCTTCACGGTCTTTCAGTGACAAGAGAAGCTGGCTGAGTTGATGTGTTGTACTGTTTTCTGCTTTGAGTCCAATATGATTTGAAGACTGTCCTGGGCAAACACCATTTGATTCTATTAAAGCTACACTTCAAATAGACAGTAGAGGACAAAGCGAGAGATGAAAGTAGTCCCCAAGAGCAGTTCACATCTGCTCCTTGAAGGTGCTGATGCTGGGTTCAAAGGGGTTAATCCTTTTCCAGAGGCCAATGAGATGCTTGAGGTTTGAATTCTGTTAAATGAGCAAATAAGTCAGTTCTGCAGGGGTAGTGGAGGGCTGAGATTAATTAAATCACACACTGCTAATAGCTGCAACAGCAGAGAAAGGACTCCCTTCTCATCAGCAGTTTCCAGTTGGCTTCTAACATAAAAAACATCAGACCACAGATTCACCACAAATTTATAGGTTTTCACAAGGTTATTGGATGGTTTAACAAGTCACTTACTGTTTTAAAGGTGGGTACCTAATTTTGTTGGTGTCCAGACTTCAGCATAAATACTGTAAATGTAATACTCATGTAGGCAATTATCAGCCTTTGCCTGAGCCTACACCTCTATCTTCCCTTTTCCCATTACAGTTGTAGAACCATGAGAACAGCAATGAGTTGTAGTGTGGGTGTGTGTAGTTGTGGATGTGATGCCTGGGGAAAAACTGCTGCCTTGCCTAGGCCTTTCTGCACAACCATTTGCATTCACTGGAGAAGAAACCTGCAGGTGAACTTCAGATCAGCATAAGAGGCTGTGGGGATAGTTGCTGTCACGCAATTCTGTATGCATCCACTGTGCTGTGCCAGTGCCTGCTCAGTGTGAAACTTGCTTCTGGTTTGGTTCTTTTATTTCTTGGGAGATATAGTTCCCAAAATAATGCTCACCCCATGTATTTCTTGCAGCAGAAGTAATATCCCAAATAATGACCATAAAAAAAAAAGGGGGGGATTTTGTGAGAGAAATACCATATGAAGCTGCTTAGTGCAGGAGGGCTGTAATGAAATCTAGCAATAAGGGACATACCACTGACATTTAGGGTTACTGCTGAGTGACTCCTGCTCAAAAGCTTTCAAAGTCATTATCTGGTGCCAGCCACTCTGCTCTGTGTCTGTGGGACTGCATCAAAAACCTTTCTTTTCAGAGCATTGTAAAGCAACTAATGGAAGAAAACAAGGGGAAAAAGTCCCATTTAAAATGTGTCATTAACATAGATGCAGATACGTTGCCATTTGCACTTCCCTGACAAAAAAGGGGTCTGAAAAGTGGGATGAGGCAAAGGTAATCTGCACAGAGATGGGAGAAGATCTCTATAATTCCTGAGGCCTTCTCCATCACTAATACCAATTCTGTCTGTTTTATAAGTGGGCCACAGAGGCGCTGAGGATCTTGATATCTGCTTTGACAAACAGCAAGCATCTATCTGGTGACTGCTGCTTAAAGCAAATGGATATAAGGAGTAAAAGGCCAATGTGAGTAACATATTTTATGGTTTACATCAGTTTTTAGTTGTATGGGACCTGCTGTGTCATGGCCTGAACCACTGATTGAGCACCTAGAGGAAAGACCCAGTCAGCCCTGGGAGCACAGGTGAAGGCAATCCACCCCTTAGGCCTCATTTAAGGGCTGACTGCCACTGAGGAAGGATCTTTTTCTGCACATCCCTCTTTGGTGGAAGCTTTTCCCTGTGAACCCAGAATCTTTTGATACGGGTGAGCAATCTGCTTCCCTTCCTTTGTAGGACCTTGCTGTCTTGCTGATCTCTTTTGTAATGCCTTTTCTATCATGTTGATCTTTCCGATTGCTACAGTAGTTTACATTAAAACTCTATTTAGGGTAGAAAGAGGGATGCTGGTCCATTTGATTTCTCTGTGTGTCAATTTGGTTATCAGCTTTCTCGTGATATTCTTAGCCTGGTTCAGAGACTTTTCTTTCTGTTACTCTCTGACAAGTTTCTGCAGATTCTCCAGTGATAAATGAAGGGAGGGTTAATTAATCCTCAGGGATTAATTAACAGGATATTGTTGTTCTGATTGACTTCTTTTTGCAACTGATGACCAAGTCACTGCCATTTGACTCTTCTGAAGACACTTCAGAGGTTTTTCTGCCTTTGGCATTTCACCTTTCCCAAGTTTAGCGACTTCCTTATTCCCTTCTTAAATACTTTTTTTTTTTGTTCTATGCAGAAAACAATACTTAAGAGAACAGTAGTATCTCGTGGAAAACAAAGATACAATTTAGTATCCAGAAAGAACAGGAAGACTCTAACTTTCTTACGCTCCAAAAAAGGTTTTCCTTTGAGCCCAAACAGCTCATGGTGCTGTTGGCTGGCACAGTAGGTAGAGACAGCAGAAGCGTGTGTTTCCAAATGAGGAAAACACACAAGGTCTTCATTGTCTCTGTCAACAAAACAGCCAGAGATGATGAATAATGTAAGAATGTACGTTTTTATTTTTAAATTTCCTCTTGCTTCTGGTAATCTCTGCCTTTTGCTTCTCTGCATCCAAGACCCACTTGATACCTGAAGATCAGTTCAGCAATGCTGCTGATGTCTTCTGGCACTGGAGCAGACTTGTTCACAATATTGGGCAAATTCTCAGATAAGGTCAACCACAGGATGTGTTTATGTAGTGTCACTTACCTCATTAGCCTTGACCCACAAATCTTGTTTTTGTGTGAAGACTATCTCATGGAATCGTCAAGGTTGGAAAGGGCCTTAAAGATCACAAAGTCCAGCCTGACCATCTGAGTCCTATCACTGAACCATCTCCTTTAAACATATTTGAACATGTAATTGTTCCTAATGGCCATCTGTTCCACCACATGCATTGTTGCATTACTTAGGCTGCTGTTGTCACAATACTGAAATGCTACAAGACATTTTTGAAGACAGCAATTGCCTTATTGAACAGAAATTCAGGTCATGTGATTTCTCAGCAATTCTCACTTAAAATTCTTTAAAAAAAAAAAAATTACATCATGGCTGGATTAAGACCCATTCCTATTCAGAAAAACACCTAAAGAAAAACATCACGACATGACTCACTGGTGTCCATTGCTCTTACACGTGCAAGGAAACTCAGATATGAATTTCCTACTTAGTGGTCTGTTGAAGGACATCTCTTGCTAATGACATGCAGGCTTTAATAGTTTGGCAACATGACTAGCTTCTAGTTTTACTTGAAACATCCTCGCGTTCTTCTTTCATGTTTCTCTCTTTATAAAGTTTTTTTTTGGTTTTGGGAATCTCTCCACGTTTCCCCCATAGTGTATGTTTAAATAGTAGAAGTGGACATTAACTTTCAGTCTTGACTGTCTTTGTCAAGACTGTCTTCCTACTTCTGGCTTGAAAGTAGGAGTGTTTGCAGCTCATGAGCAGAAAATGACATAGTGTTCAAAGGTGTTAAGTGAAATTAATGAAAGAGCCAACCACAAAATTGCCTCAGGGTTGTAGTTCTCAAAAAAAAAAAAATAAAAAAAAAATGCAAAAAGCCCTTCTTGCCCTTCTTCTCTTCAGCTTCCAGCACTCTTGCTGCTCTGTGGAGCTTATTCAAATTACACTTTTGTCACAATATGAAATCTGCGTTTCCAATACTGCCTGGAAAAATATTAATAATACAGACGTTAGAGGAGTTATTGAATGTAATTAAAATGAAAAAGTGCCATCAATGCTTGATTGCTCATTGTGATAACTGGAGACATGGTGTTTAAAATGAGAAGAAAGAGGCTGATCAAAGATTTTCTGCCTTCAGTATAGTTTACATGTAAAATGTGCCAGAAATATGTAGCACATCCCTATGAGCAGCATAGAAAGGCCACTCTTTATATGAGATACAATCAGGTGAGCTCATTATGAGAAACTGTCAAACAGGGTTACAGCTCTGATAAAAAGAAGATGCTGAGCTCAGACAAGTGTCAAACCACTGGCTTACATAGCTGGAACTGAAACCAACATTGGACTTGGAATTTTCAGTCTTTCTGAGAAGCAGAATAATGGATTTTTTTTCCCTTTTGAAAATTTTTAAAATGTTTTAAAATGATCAAACTAGGCCAGCCTGGGTATAGACTTGAAACTAGGTGGGATTCTCACAATAATCAAATGATCTAGGGGAATAACACTAGCAGAACACATTCCCAATCACCTTAACAAATTAGAAGGTCCCAAGCTGGTGCTTGGGCAAGGGCTTTTAGCACTGTTCACACAGCAGCTCATATGAAACAGTAATATATTATTTTCAAAAGGTTAGAAAGAATATGGGCAAGCTCTGCCGAGGGTTGCTCTGATGCTGTGGTCTGGTGATTTGTCATCCTCCTAATGGGTAGTTCAGGTTTGCTTGAAGCTTGACCAGGGAGTGCATCAGACACCTTTTCCTAGTTTGTTTTTGTTGATCTGGCAGAAGTGATGTGAAACTCCACTCTTACAGCTCTTTACTCAGAGATTACGTGTCTGGACTCCTCCAGGGTGGTAATAGCAACTGTTGCAGACTGCAGCCCAAGACTATTTGCAGGTCTGGGGGAGAGAGAGAGGCAGGAAAGAGCACCAACACTGTCTGGAGCAAAATGAAATGCTAATTGTTTCCACATGTAGTGGAGGTGCTTATAAATTAACAAGACTAAAAATGCTGACATCTAAAGTCAAAATCAATATGATTTTGTATGTGTTTTGAATAGTGTATAACTTACTATAGAAATCACATTTATCTAAAGGAAGAAGTAATTCAAGAAATGAGAACCTCCAACCCCATCATTTCACCACCATGGTGGTGGTCTTGTTGTCATAAACTTAGCTTTAAAATTTGTAAAGTGTGAGAAGTTTGGAGTTAGACACTAGATTTTCTCCCCTAGGCTTTTGATAAGCAGACCTCAGTACCACAGGATAACAGCACTGGAAAGCATTCAAATGAACAAAATATTGAAAACAGTCCTTTGAACAACTGAAGAACCCTTCCTTTCTTCAGCTGTGAGTATTGATGTAGTGTCTAGCACCTGTGGCAATGGTAATTCCATATGTGATATCTGGTCTTGCTCTTGGTGTACAGAGTGCTGAAGATCTCAGATTTTAGTCTTGTGAAATGTAGTTAGGAGGATGGGACCCAGCTTGGGACCATCTACTCTGGATTTTTTGCTTACTCTACATCATGATGCTCAAATCCCTTATGAGAGGGAGAGCTAGAGTGAAACGCGTATAGCACCCCAGTTATGGCTTAGTATATATATTCAGTGGGTTATATCTTTTGTATAGAGATTCCTTCTTCCAAGAGTGCATACACGTCTTGTTGTAATATCCATAAGTAAATGCAACAATGTTGTGAAATGTCAAAGCAAAAAACAAACAAAACCACCACCAACAAAAAAAAAAAACAAAACAAAACAATAATCAACAACAAAAAAACCACAACGGAATAAAGCAGCACATGATTTTGTTTTCACGTGCAGATGCGTATACTTTTTCTTATTGCCCCAAGTGTGAAACTGGAAAATCTGAGAGTCTCACCGTTCAGGAAAAAAAAAAAATGGCCTTACATAATTGAATTGGTCTAATCTTTATTGTTCATTTTGCACTGGAGGAGAATTGCAATAAGCCAAATTTGCCTTGTGTTCAGTAAAAGTGAGGTAAACTGTCCAGGACCTTAGCTTGGATGGTTTTGAAAATCTGCTGTAGAGCACAGACACGTTAATCCAAGGGCACTGCAGGCACATAATAGACTTGGGAAAAAAAGTAAGTGTATGGTTTTGATTATGGTCCTTGAAAACACACTGCCAAAAGATGACTTGGAATCTGCATTGTTAAAATACATTTGTCATGTGAGTCATCTGCAGTAAGACAATCCCTGGAGAGCTATAGCAGTCCAGAATTAGCATCTAGTCTGTTGTCCTGTTTTTTGTTGTTTTTTTTTTAAACAGAAAATAGCTGACATTTTGTCTCCTGATTGCCAGGGAGTGAGACAAGAGTCTCACAGTTTGTCCAAGTGACTCAATTTCCAATTTTAGGAATATAATATCTGTCACTTTTTTAGCTGCTTTTCCATGTTGGCTAAAATGAAGGGTATTAGGATACTTTTGTCTCTGTGAGAGGTTACGAAGTCAATGCATCCTTTGAAATGAGTGGGAATCCAACGTTGTGATCTCAATGCTATATTTTAATGCCTTTAAAAATAATAATAATAATGTCAAAACAAAACTAATAAACCCACAAACCTGGCACCAAATTTCCAAAAGGATTTTAGCAGCATGAGAGTAAACAGCTATCTGTCTGTCCCAGGTTTAGAAACACGGATTCTTTGCCTTAATTATCCTGTGCTGTTGCACAGCTAGCTGAGAGGTACACCTTTGAAGAGAAATAGCTATTATTGTGTTTACCTAATCAAGGCTGTAGTGCAGACAGAGGCATATAAAAGCTGAGCAGAACCTTGTTAAGGCTGTTTGCATATTCTCTCATAATGAAACTCTTCAGAACCACTGAACTTGTCAACAGCTGCCAATTTTCATCAAGAAAAGCCTCTCATTAAGTTTACCACAAACATTTTCAAGCTGCGCTCACAGAATTGGCTTTGTGCTGCTCAGCCTGTAGCTGGACCCAAGCCTGCTTTGGGACCATCTGTGCAGTTGCTACCACCATTACTTTCCCATTGCTTCAGGGCTTCTGCTGGTCACCTGAAGTCAGTGAGAACAATTTCTTTGTTGCATAGCTTGTTTTCACAGATGGGGAGTTGGAGGATGGATTGATTTCCTGTAGAAAGCTCCCCTAGTAACTTCTGATCTCTTCTGGATCGAAAGTTTGGTGAGGTTTCTCTCAGTGCTCAGGTTGATCAGCATGAGACAGGGATGCTGCAGACCAGTGTAAACTGGAAGTCTCTTGTGAAGTTTCCTGGAATTACAAAGGCTTGGTTTTATGTTCTTAATCCCTCTCTTTGAACAAGAACATGCTATTACCTTACACTTGCTGTTTTAATAACCGTTTTTTCACTCATCACTTGCAGAATGGGAGGTAGTGTGCGAGTCCAAGTTATGCTGTTATAGCTGTAGCTGTTACTGCCACCTAGGAACATGAAAGATGGGTCTCTGAAGATAATATTTTTTTTTCTTGACATTAAAAAAAATATTGTTTTTCAAGTTTTAGATAGCTCAATAACAATATTTGCAGAAAACTGCAATTTACACCAGCTCTGTTATTAAGGTAGCAGGTAGATTTTCTAAGAGCTCCAGGTTCAAGGGTCCCTCAGTTGCATTCAAGAGGGGCTGGAGTCAGTGAGGATGGAGAGTTTTATCCATGACTAGCTCTGCAGTATGGGACTCTCCTTTGATTTTTTTTTTTAATTTATTTTTTGCATGTCACTAACAGGTTAGGAGGAGGATATGGAAGGACAACTCTGCACTCCTCTACTGGTATTCTTCACCTCCTGTGCAACAGAGGTCCATTTCATCATAGCAAGGTAGGAACAGTTTACTCAATCCCTGCTCACAAATGAAATTATCCTCAGAATTTGCATATATCACTGAGTGTTGGCTGCAAAGAATTGTATGCACATAAATATTAAGCACAGCCTACTATGGATATTCCTAAACAATATCAAGAAATAAATGAATTTGGTGACCCTGCACTTAGCAGGGGGGTTGAGACTCGATGATCTTTGAGGTCCTTTTCAACCCAGGCGATTCTGTGATTCTGTGATTCTGTGATTCTATTTGCTTGCATTGTGTGCAGAAAAACTTTGAATAGGTGCCAATGAAATGTATGAAATATAGTCCCTATTTGGCCTGCAGTGCTGACAAAACACACAAGACTTTAAGAAGTTTTACAGAGCATAAAAAAACCATATTTTAATAGCTTTTTCATATATGTTACAGCTAAATTAGCATTACTGGTTTACAAATATTCAAACTGCAGACCCAGACTTTGTCTCCAACTGTGCAGAGCTGAGGTCACTTCTTTGCTTTATGTGGAAACAAAACTTGAGGAGGGGGAAGATTGTGATGTTTTTTCCTCTTGTAAATCATAGATAAAGTCTTTTGAGACAATATCTGGTAGAGAAATGCTATCAGTGATAAAATTAACTGTTCCACTCTTACTGCAGCATTCTTTCTTTGAAAAATCTACCGGTGTTTTCTGTCCGCTTTAAAACAACATATTCTCCTTTGTGGTAACAGTCAATGGATATTTTTCTTGGTACAGCGCAGACTATTATCATAATCTAGTCTGATATCTTGTGTAACACAAGCCACGATATTTCACCTATGGATTCCACTTCCTAATAATCTGTCAGAGAAGATAAATCTTGGGTACAGTTTATTTCTGTTTTGACTGGCAAATCTCTCCTGCTCTAACACAGAAATTTCAAAGTACTTTCACCCTGACCTGCCACTGAAGTAAGTGATGATAAAATTAGAGCAGTCTGTCCAATAGAATTATTTTCTTTCATTCTGAAGCACTAGATGACATTTTGATTTTATTCATGTACAAGCTGAACCAAATACCAATCACATCCTCATTTCAACGCACTGTGTTGCTCAGGGAGCTTGAAGGCTGAATACACATGATACCACAGCCCACCAGTGTAGCTGCTCAGAGTCATTTCTTCTAACATACACAAAGCTGACAAATGAGCCATGAGTTCAAGTGAAGGTCTGATCTCTGCAGAGACACTGATAAGACATGTTAAGGTCACTTTGCCTCTAGCATAAAATACACCCTTCCAGCTCTGAAATTAATTGAATGAAGACCCAAGATGTTCAGTGTATCAGGTGGAGACTTTGTTCCTCTGCTCTTTTGGGAACATGAATCCTGCTATGTTTTGCTTTTGTATGTGTTATCACTATGACTGCAAAGGTGCAGGAGGATCCCCTGAAGACAAAGGGATGTTCAACACAATATGGAATATTTTAGTTTATGCAGCCTATGGTTGCTTGTCAGACTTCTGTAATTTCTACTCACTTATAATCCAGAATAATGTCTTTGGTACTCCAAGAACATTCACTGTTTACTTCATCTTTGCTCAATAATCAAGGAGTAGCACTTAAGAAATGCATTGCATGTTCCTGAACCAGCAGAGCATATCGATTTTAGCTGTAATCAAAGAAAATGGGTCCTGATGCAATGAGATGACAAAGTAGCTCTTCACAGTTCTTCCCTTCAGCAATTCTTGAATGCAGCCATCTCACTGAGAGATGATTATAATGAAGGGCTGCCCATATCCATCTAGCTAGCATTAGCCTTTCTGATGTCTTTTTTGTCTTCTAGTTTTGAGTATCTTTCAACTCCTTTTCAATCACCGGAAGGTAGAGCACAGTTTCCTGCTAGATGTTTGAAGCCTACAGCAGAATGGGACCCATGAATAAACGTATACTTTCATTGGTGGCTGCTCTGAACACTTGAACAAGATGCTCATTTCTCTGCTCCCTTCCTTAGAGGATAATTCTCCTGCACATGTTCCCACTCACTTTATGATATTCCATACTCCTGGTTGCTAATTGTTAAATATATTCAGATTTCTTCTTTAAACTTGGAAAATTTCAGAAATGACAAAAATGGTGAACATGAACAGGATTTTCTTTAGACGATGCCTGGACCTCTAGGTTCAGCACCCTTGGAGAGCAGGCAGTCAATGGGACTGATATGCTACAAGATCCTGGGACTGTGTCAGGGACTGCAGAGCTCTGATCACCAGCCAGCACCATTGAGGAACTGCAGTCAATTCTTTCAATTGATTTTCTCCGTGCAGACTTGATTTCCCATCAGCAAGAGGATCATCTAGAAGCCTTTCTTAAAAAGGAGGCTCTAATTCTCTGTCTTAACAAAATGCTGTGGCAGAACTGACCTGACAGTGCTGGAGGCCTCCTTTGTTTCTGAAGCTGGTGAAACTGGATTGCCCTGCTGACCTTTGTTTTGCTGATGCAGATTGCTTACTTTGTCCACAGCATGCTCAGTACGCTGCCAGTTTTGCTATAGGAACCTTCCTGACTTTTTTTGTATCAGGACAGAAGGAAGAAAATGTATCTCCTTAATACAGCCCAGTCTAGACTGGATTTTCCCTGCCTGCAGCTCTGGAGGCTGGGGACCGGTGCTGCTTGGATTGGATTGGACTCAGCCTCCCTCTGCCAGGTTTGAACGAGGGGTGATAGCCCACCCCTCCATCCTGGGGCTGATGCTCATGGTTTGGAGAGGCTGTCTTACTCACTGACACAACCACATAGGTTGGGGATAGAAATACAGCTTAACTCCCAGAGAAGACTGACAGAGCAGTTCTGTACTTTCCTCAGTTATGAGGGCACTATTTGTTTTTGGGGTGCATGCTCCACCTAATCAGCTCTCTGCTGTTCCAGGCTCCTCAGGCACTGGCTTGGTCTCTCTGGTATTCTGCCTGCAATATGCAGTTCAATCTCATCAAAAGATGTGAGCTCCTGAAGTTCTTTAGTTTTTCAAAAGCCTTTGGATTTAATGTAAGATACTGGCATGAAACTTAATGGACTATGATGTTTAGGAAGCCTGACTAGATGATCAAATAATTCTTTCTGGCTTTAAACCCTGAAGCTCTTGGATCTTCACTTTACTGATAGCTGTATCAGAAAAAATAAATATAATCTGGTAATTCATAATATTTTTTTCACAGAATATTGTTTCATTGCGGTGAAATCACAGAGAGAGGAATATTACTGGCATGCCTGTGATTTGCTAGTATTCCTTAACCGAAAGCCTCATCCTGTGTGAAGGACTGTAGCCATTTCTCTGTGCTGGATCTGGGCTGCAGGCTTGTATCACTGTCTGAACCCTTCTTTTCTTTTGGCTCAAAGCTTGCTTTCTGAGGTATGTTTTGTGATAAGACTCTAACTGACTTACCAAGGAGGCAAATGGTGGGTGTCGCCGTGTGGCAATCAACATCACCGTGTGAACATTCGAAAGCATTTCCTTCAGGGCTGTTTGCCCCAGGAAGAGAGTGCTCAGGAGTGTTTACTGGCGGAAGATCTGGCCTGTGACCAAGTAGCACCAGCTTGGTATGTGAGACTGGGGAATGATACCATTGTATCCTGTGAAAAACAGGATGCGGGTGGGCACCTCCCTGCTCCCTCTTATCTCCTGGCAAGGCCCGGAAGATGGGTTTTCTGCTGGGATCCCAAAGCCGGAAGCTGCCACTCCAAAGAGAGCTGACTCGACCAATTTGGACTTATAAATAAGTTCGTACTGCTGCTGGAGGTGTTGTTCAACCAAAGTGGTTTGCAACCGAACAACAAGCCCTGATGACCCATCACCTGAGAAGATCAACGTCGGCGCTACAAACAACGCTGGACCCCTGGTGGTGACTATCTCTCTTGCTTTCTACAAAGACTCCTTGCTTTTTTTAATCTCTTTTCTATTGCCCACCTTCCCTTCCCCATCTCCCTAAGCTACTAGGATTTGTAATTAACTGGTCGGGCTAACATTTGACCCGTTGTGTCTTAATCTCGCCGTCGGGTATACATATATTAAAAGAACCCCTTCTCCCTCCTGTAAATTGGAGCGAGACAATCACCAGTGAAATGCGAAATGCCCTTATCAACAACACAAAGAGCTGAACTTGTTCTCTCAAGAAAAACAAAACAGCAATGGCAATTTCCCTGCTAATAGATTGAGTGATGTGCAAGTTTCTGGGAGAGCTGTGAGGATGAAATTAAACATTCCAAGTAATAACAACAGTAATGAAAATGTTATTTTAAAATGCATTAGAAAGGATGGCTGAGCTAGGGGCCAGGAAATCTGAACTGAGAATCATGTGTCAGGCAGGAGCCTGAAACAAGACGTCAGTGGACTTTGGGCGTTTAGATCCAAGCTTGTGACTATGCTTGCCTAAAGCCATCCCCAACAGTGAGCACAGCAGGGTGCTGGCCTGGCTTCTGCCAAAACCTCAGTGTGAGCAGGAACTGGCGCACAGGAGTCCCCTGAGGATGTATTTAATGGGATGGCTGACAACCCAGCCTGAGGGGACCAGCTCCTGCAGTAACAGAGCTGGGGGCACGTTTCTGCCCCTGCCATTGAAACTGGGTATGCCTGATGTATGACTAAGGAAAGAAATTTGCCACTGGAGCTAGAGAGCAGGCTGTGGGGCCACGGGACCAGAGTGTCAAGCTGAGTTCAGGGAACTCACCCTGGAAAATCAGTGACCTGAAACCACTGAGGGGGTGTTTTGCAGACTGCAGAAGATCTTAAATGTGTACTAGAACCAAGAGTCCATAAAATGTCATGGCCACCGGCAGCAGCATGCTGTATGTGCTAAGATAAAGCAGAAAGCAGAGGCCCTGTGGGCAGGAGTCTGTGTGCAGGGGGATGTTGGGTGCAGACCCATTGGTGACTTCCTCTTGGCAGGCAATTTTTCGAGACAGGTTGATAGAGAAAAGAAATAGATTTTTTGGGAGAAAGAACTGGAAGCCAGTCTATTTACTGTTCCCACTGCTGTCTTTAAATCACTGTATAGGACCCTGCCTGAGAAGTGGTTGTTTTATTTCCCCCAGAATGAAACCAGCAGGAATTAACAAGTGGTGCCATTTCAGGTACCTGTCATCATTTCAGTCCCTGCTCCCTCTGCTCTGACAAACTTCTGCATGAGGCACAGACACGTGCAATCAATTCTGTGTCCTTTCAAGGTGGGCTCTTGCTTGAGTTTCAGTCCCAAAATGCCTGACACAGTTACTTTTTGAGATGGACTTAGAATTGCTTCTGAAAAGTCTCCAGTGTAGTCTCCATCTGTGACTGAGTTCATTAAACAAGTTATTGAGCTTGCTTACCAATGACAAGGGGAACTTCATACTGCGATGAATTTGCATGATGACTGCGTTTTGACTTACTGACTTAAATTTTTTCCCTGGGTCACTCTCATGAGTGACCTGTAACAAAACACAGAAATTTGATTTTTCAGTTCTCATCTTTTTTTTGTATTGTATTTACATGGTTAATTGCAGTGTAAGAAATTATTGTTTTTACTAAATAACCCAAAAAGCAGTAAGAATAAATTTAAATAGGGGACACACAAATATGCATGCACACAATTATTGTCCTTGTTCTGCTGGCACATCTGTCACCAGAAATAATAACAGTAATGGAACTTCCATTACTTTGAAAATGCTGAATAATGTCATCAGCTATATTACCTGGAATAGTCTTTTTGCTCTATGAGTTGGAGCAAATTACTTGAATGAAATTATAGCAATGTGGAATGTAAAGATATCTCCTTTATTTTTCCTTGTCCGTTTTGTAATGGACACAACTTGCTACACAATTGTTTGCTTCTGCAAATTTTTGTATACTGCATTTATTTGTATTTTGTATACTGCAATATTTGTACTTATTCATACATTACAACACAAAACTGCATTGCTTTTTTAAAACCATGGTATTTATTCTGAGTTTCCACAAATTTTCTTTATTCTTTAAATGAACTCTTTTCCTCTCCTCCATTTGGGAAACGTAGAAAATCAGCCTTGAGGGAAAACAGAGAATTCTCATCCTGTGCTTCCTTATGTTGGAATTTGTGTCTCAGTGCTTTGCAAGAAGTTATACAACGTATTTTTTCTGCCATCAACTTTGTGATAATATGATATTTGATAAAGAACATTTGTGCTGTACGTGCGCACATTGCTTCACAGTTCAAATAGCAGCCTGCTCGTTTGCCTGCTGGGCCATAATGTTCAGAGAATTATATTTTTTCTTTTTGTGGTGCAATCCAGCATTGTATCAAATTATGTTCTAGAAAAATATATTTTAATTACCATAGTATAGCATTCTCAGCTGATATTAGAAAGAATTTGGAGTGGAGCATGTGACATGTGGGCATTCTTGGCTCACAGCAATAGCTATGGTTCAGATTAAACACTGAGTTTCTGCCAAAGTGACTTCCATGGTGTTTCTTGTGGAGTGTGAACCCAGCTCTGCCATTTCAGACCTTTACCCAGTTGACGCATTCAGTATACAAAGTTTGCTGATTGGGTTGGAAATGAATTCTCTGACATAGCAGCTGGCTACTCTGTGACTGTATGTTGACTGGATCCAAGAGAAGGCTGGGAAGGGGAGAAGCCCTGGCATGGGGTGTTGGTGATGGCTCTTTTCCCCTGCAGCCCACATGCCAGGGCTAAGCCTTTCATCGTTGCAGGCACACAAGCAACACAATGGGATAAGACCTCATCTTCTTTCTTGAAAAACTGATACTCAGATAGAATGAATATGGACTGATCTTGGTATTTCATGTATTTTCTCAAGACTACAAAAGAGATTGTACTGCTTGGTCCCCTTTACTCACCTTCACTTTGGGGTTGGGAAATCCTTTGTGCTGTTGTTTAGTGAATCAGCCATGGTCTGAACTGGATAAAAAAATGACTTGTAAAATGATTTTCTCCCAGGTAGGTTAGTTTGTTTTGGCAGAAGCTGGGCCAGCACCCTACTGTGTCCACTGTTGGAGATGGCTTTAGGCAAGCATGGTCACAAGCTTGGATCTGAACACCCAAAGTCCACTGATGTCTTGTTTCAGGCTCCTGCCTGACACATGATTCTCAGTTCAGATTTCCTGACCCCTAGCTCAGCCATCCTTTCTAATGCATTTTAAAATAGCAACCTTATGGCTTACCTGAGCCACACTGAGTAAAGAGGAATTGCCTTGGGCAGCATATACATAAGTTCCTCTGAAAGTAATGCCTTCTATTTATTTCTATGGAAACTACAGTGGATGTACACAGCACAATAATACTATTTGATGGAGCAAATTCTCAGCTACAGAGAACTGTTTTTCAACACAGTCATCACCATTAGATATTCATTTTCACCAGCCATGAACAAGAGCCCGCATGCCATGCTCATAAACATTTGCACCCAGTGACACCATTTGTGACCCACTGTCGCCCCTGCTGAAAGGCACCACCCAGCGCCTTGCTATACTCACATCCACAGTTTATTCTCTGTAAACATTCAGCAAGCGTCAATGAATATCAGTGGGTGCCATTTTTCCCTCTTGGAGGAATTAATGCATTGACACCCCTTTGCTTCATCTGCACTTGCATGTCAGATGCGATTTTGTCAGACTGCCCCTCTGCTGCCATCTGTCACACGGTAACAACATGTAACAGAATATTGATGGAGAGGTTCAACCTCTACTGCCATACCACCGACATCTGCCTCTGATTTTGTGAGCCAACATCATAAAATAGGAGACATTACTTTTGGAGCAGCCCACATAAAATATACAATATTCTTAATATATAAGTAATAAAACATTTTAATTTTTAATGTTTTTCTTAAAACTTAAAAAAAAGAAGAAAGCCAAAAACTAATGGGATATTTGATCCCATTTTATGTGAAATGAATGCATTAGGCCAGTTTGATGGCAGTGGTTGCAGTTCTTAGTGAACTCTCAAGGTGTTCAGCAGAAATTTTTGATGAAATTTTACTCCTCCAGTGCTCCAGTGTTCACAAATGTGCATACTGCCAAAAAGCGATGACATGAATAAGATGTGGTTGTGAAATAAAGGATATTTTTCTCATGTAAGAGAGGTCTTATGAAAATCTGGTAAAGACACGATCAGATTTTTGAGCTGAATATTTGATTACAACTTTATACATTCAATTTCTTTGCAGGTCATGTAGTTATGTCAACTGAAAATGATGTTGCAAATATAAATTGATGATTTTTTTTTTGCAATCTTGAAATCTACTCTCAAATTCCTTTATCAAAACAGAAAGCACAGCTGTATATTCTTTGCTGTTCAGAGCCTTGTGTTTAGCCAATATATCAAAATTCATACAGTTATTTGCTATCACTTGAGTAAGCACTGCCCAGCACTGCCCCTTGCCCTTGTTTCAGTCAACACAGTGTTAGTAGCACGCCGATGGTTTGGTTGGTGCTGAGCGATGGGTGTGTGCCCATCACTCCATAGTGAAGAGCCACCACCTTTATAGTGCAGGGCCAGGGTTGGGCCACATTGACAGCCATGCTAGGCCACGGGTTGGGCATGCCTGGTTTACAGAGTTTGCTCATTTTTGTTTGTGACCTCTCACTGTGCAGCAGCATGGTGAGCATGTTTGTCTTTTGCACCCATTCAGAGGTGGTTAAAGACCCAGGAGCTGTCCCTGTAAGGAGGACAGGAGTATTTCATCGCAACAGGAACTTTATCCAGTTGGAAAACTGCCCCTCAACTGTAATCTTCTCAAGTCCACTTTTCTCATCTCTTTAAAAACTCTCCACTCCATATCGTGTGATGCAGAGATTCTTTTTATAGAAGAAGTAATTATGGCAGTTTTCCAAACTATCACAATGCCACTGTGCCCTCAATTCCCAAGGGTTCGCTCAGAGAATATCTTTTAATTCAGAAAAAGGATTACAAGTGCAGCATAATCTTTCTGACTGAAATTGAGTATGTAAATTTGCCCAGGGAGCCACAGGCCTCCCACAGCTGCCCCTCTATGCTATAGCACCTACAGGCTTCAGCAGGTGTATGAAATCATTTATTTTGGTGACACCAAGCAAAATGGGGACAGGTACACAGCCAGAGTAAACTGGCTTGGCAGTCACAGGAGTGATGCTGATTTATGCTGGCTAAGGAGGCTATTATATTCATTTTGTTTATCTGTAAAGCCCTCTTCTGAAATAGTGTGTGCTGGGTTGTGTCTCCAGGGTAGAAACCTGCCAGAAATTGTAAATTAGCTATGAGTAGTGCATTTAAGGTCACACTTGGGTTTATTGCCTCTTGGTAAGTTATTAAGCTTTTATTGAAGCATATTTTGTATGATCATCAATATTATCTGCATGCTTTGTACCTAATGTGTTTCACTCCTTCAACCCATTCCAGTCAAGAGTACTAAGGCAGGCCAGTGAGGCTAATGGATAGAGCTGTGTGGCACACCAGCAAGATCCTGTGATTTAAAAATAGTCTCCATTGCACACACACGCACACATATATATATACAAATTCTGCACTGGATCTCGGAGAGCTGCTTTTCCTTAGGTGATTAAAATGAAATTCTGTGTCTTATGCCATTATAACAATAAGTCTAACTCCTAGGTCAGTGTCTTTAACTCCAGAGCTTTCAGAAAACCTTTAAGTTTTTATTTTTCTGTTTTGCTTTTCATAAATACTGTCATCTGTAGAAGCCTTTAAATGCTTGTGTGATTTCCCTCCAGTGGAGCTTCTTCCTTCAGCTTGACATGCCACTGGCTTCCTTGATCCTCCTGTTTCAAAGCTCTCACTTCTCAGCCTTTCTTTTTGCCTGTAACAGATTCAGGTGTTTTTTTCAGGCTGAATCCAATTTTCTCAGTCTTTCTTTATCAATGACATTCATGCTCTTTTCCTAGCTTTGTTTTTATTAGTTCATTTCTTTTGGTTTGGCTGACTGATGCTTTTGGGCATCATATTCACATCGTACTCCTCAAACCCAAATTTATCATTTTCCACTGGCGTGCCAGCCGGTCTGCTTCATCTGCCTCCTCAATAACCTTAGCTAGAAATAAAAAAGAAGAAAAATGGGAACAAAAACAACTCTTATATTACCCTGGGTTTACAGCAGCTGTTCAGTAAATTTTGCAATTGCCAGCAGTCTTTTAGATGTACCCCTGGAGTTGTTAATATAAGAATTCCTGATTAATAAATATGGAGTGGGAAAAACACACATAACCCAACTCTTTTCTCCTAAAATGCAAAGTAAGTGTGTAGCAATTTCTAACCTGTTCCTTCCATTCAGGAAATTTGGCTGCCTGGGTGCATCCCAAGTCTCCATACTCATCCCAAAATCATCCCAGAGTTCCATATCAGCACTTATTGACTCATACATCTCTGTAATTTTCAAGAATAAGCTGTTTGTACCAAGTCCATGTGACAGGGAAGAGGAAAGAACCATTTGAATTCCCATTCCCAAGTTTAAGCACTGTGGAATGGGATGGTGGGTCATGAGAGTCTCCTCTGAGTCATTTGTCCAGAGTACCCTCAGACAGAAGTAGTTTTGCAGCTGCTTGCTGTAGTCAGAGAACAAACAAAATATGGTGGTTTCTTTTTCTTTTCATAAGACCCCTTAAGTCATAAGTATTTGTTTCCAGCAATTCCACTTTGTGAATTTTTATGAACAACCACCTCTTCTCTCTTCTTTGCTGAGTTTTTTTCTCTAGAAGGGAGACTAATTATATCATTTCAGCTTTGATTCCCTTATCTTAGATAAGGGAAAGGGACAAACCAAGATATAACCACATCTTCTTCAGGATGCTCTGACAACTGCTATTTAACATGGCAATTGTGTAGACAGCAGAAGACACTCAGAAGCTGAGTGGCCTAGTAGTTGGAATTCCTAGGAGTCTGTCTTCAAACAAAATGTTTAGAGAACTAAATATTTTAATAACCTGTAACAAGAACCGATGACAGAAAAGAAAGAGGATGAGTTAATCCAATAGCAAAAGTTTTCTGAAGAAAGTAACAACTATGTTAGGATTGTGAAAAAGAACAGGGGCATAACAGATCTGAAAGTTTATCACAAGTATTGAATTACAAATGAGATCTATTAAAAATAAAGAGAGAGAGAGAAAAATTGTGATTTTTTTTTTCTTCCAAAAGTCCCTCTGGGGAACTGTCTCAGTTTCAGCTAGGATGGAATTGCTTTCTTCAGAGTGTCTGGTATGATGTTATGTTTTAGTTCTAGGAGAAAAACAATGTTGGTAACACACCAACATTTATAGTCACTGCCAAGCAGTCTTGTATAGAGCCAAGGCCATTTGCAGCAAAGGGCCCAAGGAGCTGGGGTGAAACAAAAAACACATTCCATGAGCCAATACTGCCTAACAATACATCACACACCATGCAGTGTACTAGCTCTTCTGCGCCTCCTGTACTCTGTAGAGAACCATGCTGATTTAAACTGGTAGAGTAAAAAAAGGTGCTTTACACCATTTAGAGACTTTGAAAAGCCCAAGTCTCTGCACCAGAACTATGAAAGATGAAACAAATTAGTTCTCCATACGGCCTGTGAAAAAAAAAAGGGAACCATCCAAGGAACAGGAAGTAATTGAAGTTTCATCAGTGCTGATATTAAGGTTCAGGGGGTCCCTAAGCTGTTTGCCAACTATCGATGAAAGGAGATCATCCTTCTGTATCAACAAGTAGCACACTTCAGATTTTGAACATGCATGGAAAGAAATCTATAGTGAATACTGGATCCTTTATGTTTTAATTCTCTGTAAGAATTCTACCAATGATTAATATCTACACTGCTAAAATGAAATAAGTTAGTGTTCTGTCCTCGATGCATTGACATATTGCCATGGGTCTCTCCTCAACAGCAGTATAGCAGAAATAGAATATTTGATTACTACTCATTCTTCAGGTTTATATTCCTTTTTGTAAATTAAAATGTGTAGAGTCCCAAGCAGTTCATTAGTGACTTCTAGATCCTGAAAGCAGCTAGACTACTAGATTTATCTGTTGAACTACGGTGTACCATTCAACAAAAGCATCTGCAAACTGTTCATCAGAGTCTGGAATTGCAGTGAATACTTGCTGCTAACCTTATAAAAGCCTTGATTTTTTTAAGCTGCTTGTGAAGGGTACAAGTGAAGAGATTTAATGATGACACAAAGTTGTGACTGCCAGTTCTGTACTTCTAGTGTGTCTACGAGTTAATCCTTGGGACTGGAACAGATTTCAAGACTCACCTTCATCAAAAGCTCTCACATATGCTTTTAGGGTTACACTTTTTTTTCTGCTCTTTATTTCATTTCTGTTGAGAGCTCCTCTTTTCTTCCTTTCGCAAATTCAATGAAATGATGATATATTCAGCAGTGGTATACTTAGGATTCTTGGAGAGGACAACAAAATCTCCACCCCCAAACCAATGCACGATTCTCTCCTGTGGATTTCAGACAGGGGGATTACTTTGGATCACGCAACCCTTTGTCTTACAGCTACAAATAACCATGGAGTAAGTAGCTGCTTAGTCCATGCATATTCTGTGGACTCCCAACACTCTCAGACATCCTGACAGACTCTGTTTTTTGCCCTCTACAATAAACTTCAATTCTACAGCAGCTGTAAATAGCCTTTTTTGTCACAGAGGAAAAGAGCAAGATAGTTTAAGCATGTTGGTAATGTTCTAGATATCTTCAGTAGCAAGGAGAGTTTGACTCCTTGCCCTGCTGGACCCTTACTGCTCATGCTCAGCTCAAGGCACTGCTTCTTTCCCCTTCCTGTTCATGCACAGGTGTCCCAGCATGTAAGAGGCAGAAAGCAGCCCTTGCTGACTTCCTGCTCTGATCCATTTCTGTCCTCTGCGAACCCTTGGGTAGGTGAGTACTCATGGGGTGTGTACCCTGATACACAAAGTCTTCACACTTTCTGCCCAGACTCTTCTTCCTTTTGGCTTGTTATCTGGGGTGGGAGGGGAGTTGGTAAAGATACAGTTGAAGCCAATTTATGCCTTGAAAGCCCCAGCTGTGAACATCATCTGAGACTAAGAGCTGATCAGCACAGAAACTAGGAAAGAATCACACCTCCTATATGTCAGAGTTGTTTTTTGCTCTAAGTTTCTTTGAACTTCCTGAATGAGTATATGAAGGGAAAGGTGTTGCTAACTATAAAGGGCTGAAGTGACTTCTGTCTTCAAAGCTTTGCCACTACCTGGCATTTGTTACATTAATTCAAAAGGAGAAAGAAAGGAGACCTTTTGACTGAGGAGAATACCTTGATAGACAGCCAAAACCTTTCCTGGGATATTAAAAAGAGATTATATCAGTTTCCTTTCCGAAGAGCAAATTAAGTGAACAGATCTAGTCCCCTCTGAAAAAGCCAAGAGCCCCCCCCCACCCATAAAGATACAAAAATCTTCAATGCAAATATGAACATAGTTAAAATAAAAAGTACTAAACAACAACAGAAGAAGTTACTTAATGTGAACTCTCTTCATAACAGATTTTGTTGATGGTTATTAAAATGAGAGTCCAAGAAAGTCTTGCAAATTCCATATTGGTCATTACCAAGGGACACAAAGTAACAAAAACCTTTTTGTCTTGGCTTGGCTGGATGTGCACTGCAGAATAGAACACAGACTTTTGTTACCGTTTTTGAAGGCACTGTTACTTCCCTAAGTGTCTTCAGTAAAGAGAGAATCACGGACTACTCTGGAAGATCTTTATCCTACAGAGGCTGAAGGCTTGAGAAAGAAGAGAGTCTAAATACAAGGCTCCATTTGGGCACAGGGATTCATACATTTGATTTCTTTTATTTTTTTCCCTGTGGTTTCTTTTTTTCCCCTTTTAATAGTGAAGTAATCATGTCCCTATTTTTAAAAGTAAATCCTTATTTGGACTGTAGATCTATCTTCTGTCTTCAAGTGCAGACACCAAAATTGAATGGTTAAATGGTAGATTAAAATGAGCCTAGTACCTAGCCGAAGTCAGTTGCAGGAAACCTGTTGTAAGTTTGGCCAAGAAAGTCTAAGGAACCTCACATTTTTGTCACAAAAACAGCATAGAAAATGGTAAAATATGTGTTACTCTTTCTCTTATTTGTTAACCGACGTTCCCTCTGTAGTTTCAGAAAATCTCATTATGGAAATCTGTATTCAAAAATCAAAAGTTGTATGGTGAAAGAAAAATCCATTAACCTATTTTAATAGCATGTCATCAACAGTAGAATCATAATACCTAAGGAAAGGCACTCTGTAAGTGCATATTTTTCCTTTTTACAAAAGGACCGAGCAGAGGATAGCATGCTACTGGTCAATATTTAGAATGATAAATGTCTGCAGAGTTGTTCTGTCATATTACATTGGCAAACATTGATTCAGATGTAATTTTTCTTTAACATAGGTCATAGCTATGTATATTGAGTACGCATGGTTACCCAAACACCTTTGCTTTAAAATAACCTAAAATTAGAAAATGGAAATTGCTAAAAATGAGCAGGTGATTATAGCAGAAAAAGCTAATCTGAAATACAGGAAGAGAGATTAAATCCCTTAGGAGAGCTTATCTACAGGGCACAATGTATACTCCCTGCAAAATATTTCTATTACATGCACCCCTAGCAAGGCAACACTGGCTTCATCTTTTAGGAGGTTACAGTATGGGGCAGAAGGAGTGTGGGCTGGGATGTACAAATCACTGAAACAAACAATGCTGAGGCTGAAGTTACTTAAGACAAGTTCAATGCCCTTTATTTGTCTCCTGTGAAAATGAAGACAACTAGTTGTGTGCAGCTGATTGAGAAGTGACATGCATCAGCCTAGCAAAATCCTATTTATTTTCTCACCTGGAGCAAATGAAAATTTGAAAAGCTGCATAGAGGCAGGGGATATACATGGATCTTCCAGCACTTTAAGTGGGGGGGTGTTTATAATAAACACTGTGTCTGCACATTCATGTATTTATATGTAGATGTATCCATTAGAACTGTATACATGACATAAAAATACTCATTTTTTAATCATCATTATTTAGATTAGGATATCTGTCATTTTTCTACTTTTTTTGCTGACAGCCCATCTCATTAATGTGCTATCCAGCAAATGAGGCCAACAATAAATATTGATAATACACCTGAATGTGTAGAATTGCTGGCAAGGCTCACAATTTAATTCCAACTCATGTGAACTGCTGCAAGTAAGAAAAGCATCACACTGAAATGATTTTTATATTGAAGACTTGCACTCCAACTAGAATGGGTCTGAACAGCCCTAAATGAGAGGTGATTAAAAAGCTTATGGGCCGTAGTTAATTGTCCTCAAACCAGAAGAAACAGCATGTTCACAGCAAAGTGAGGGTGTATGTTTCTCCACATTTTGCTGAAATTAATACTAATGCAGTGAACACACACTCTGCTCCCCAGTGGCAGTGGGCATAGGGAAGAGTACCTAGAGGCAATTTACATCTAGCCAGGAACCTTCCTTTTTCCATGAAACAACAATAAATCAGCAGTAAAACCACCTATGAATTCATCTCAGGAACCTGCATGTATTCATTCACATCAGTGTAGGGTAATGTCAGTGAGAGGCATTGCAGACTGTAGGTCACTTAATGTTAAGTACACTCTCAGGGTTTCCTTACTTTATATGTTTCTGGTGGGACTGAGCAGGTCTCGGGGATTTCTTCTGATAGTAGACCCAATCAGTTCCACCCTGTATTTCATTTTACAGAAAAACCTGAGATAGATTTACCATTTCAGTTTATGTCCTAGCTAGTGTAACAGGGAGTTTAATGTATAATGAGGGAGAAGAGAGGCTGGATCCTCCACCCAGAGCTAGCAAATGACTTATTAAATCTTATTTTCTCATGCATTTGGAGTCTAGGAGTTCGTCACAGGAGGTAAGGATAGTTTGCACTACAGTAGTTGTCATTTGGAAGTTATTTAAGATTAGGAATAATACAAAGTAATAATTCAGCCAGAGTTCCCTGCCAAAGATTTTAGTTTATCTCATTCTCATTACCCACCTGCAGCTTATGCCATATTTCCCCGAGTTTTTTCATATTCCAGTTATCCCCTGCCAATATTCTGTATCTCCTGCCCCTCCTGGCTGCAGGAATGATGATAGCAATGGTAATAAAAATCCTTAAGCAAAATAAATTATTTCCTATGAGCACTTGGAGTAATATCCAAATAAAAGCTGTGGTGGAGGTCCCTTTGAGTGTGTTTATTAACAGCCTGGGACAGATGGTAGCTCAGTTATCCAAATCCCAATTTTCCTCCTACCCTGTAGTTCCAGAATGTTCTTTCTTCAGAAGGTCTTGCTGAGCACTGTGTTCCAAACCTTTCTGACTACAGATTTTGCAATAATTAAAAAACAATGTACAGCTTAGCCGATAGGCAAAGCTGCAGGTGATGCTTCTGAAGCCCTCATTTATCGTGCCAGGGATGTGTATTTCCATCAGGACAGCTTTGCAAGTTCACCTTTTCTTTTTCTAATTAACCCCTGTTTGCATTGTGCATTACATGGAGATTCTTCTACCTGTTTTGCCGATAAGTTTCGATAAGCTTCTTATGTTGATTAGAAATAAAAAGTGATGATAGTTAAGGGAAGTTTCAAAGTGGTAATGTTATTCCTTTGTGAATCTCTGATTTTAAAGCCATGGAAGGAACATGAGCTCAGTAAATGCAGAAGCTATAAAGCCTTCACTGATCCTTTTAACAATCTACATAATAACTTCTACTACAGTGCCCTTTGCAAGAAATTATGTTTCATGATAAAAGTGGAAAATGTAACAGACTTTAAAAGCGTATTTATCTTTACTAATTTTCAGGTTCAGATGAAGCCCAGGTGCTTTACTGTGGAATAATTATAGCTAAATGTATGTTGAAGGAGCTCTTTGTCTTGTCCAGCCCCTGCTCGAAGCAAGTGTTACCATAAATAAGTAATGCCAACTAGGTTTTTTTTGTTGTTGTTGTTTTGTTTTCTTTTGCTAGTGTAATATAAGAATTTCCTTATTTCAGTTGAATTAAGATAAAAACATAATAGCTGTTTTGTTTCATGAAAATTTGAATAGCAAATAACACAATGGAATCAGACATGGAAATTCGAGGGTGAGACGATGGAATCAGGCATGGAAATTCGAGGGTGAGACGATGCACTGCTGTCCTTTCACGCCTTTAACTCCTGCTCCTCTGAGAAGACATGAACGCTGCAGATTCACTGCAGCTTGCTCTTTTTGAGTACCCTGAACACAACTGCAGAGCAGTGAAGGGTATGGAGCACTGACTCTGGCTGCCAATCCATGAGAGAGGTCTCTCATGGGATAGGACATAAGGGACCTGTTTGCATCCTGAAACATGGTGTTGGTGGGATTGAGTTCCTGACTGATATAAAGGCAGTGTCCAGCCCCACTTCATAGCTGCAGGCTGGGATGTCCTAAAACGGATGGACATAACTTGAACTTACCCAAAGTCAGATCTGCAGTCTGCAGAAACAGAGACCTATTTAAAATCGTGGGCCTGGTTCACCGCTCTTGTTATAAGTGGTTTAATGGAGTGGTGAATCACATTTATCCTTTCTGAAAACTTGGAAGCGCTGGTAGAACTCCCAATGCAAACACTGTAAAGGTCTTTTTGCATGTTTCAGAATTAGCATCTACAATTATATTTAAGAGGGAGATAACACCCAGCAATCATAATGAAGGGGATGATAGCAAAATTTACACTGTGCTATGGTATCGTTATTTTTATGGAGTTGTTCTGTATCAAGAAAACTGGTTACATTAGTGGTTTACACTTTTGGCTTGAGACTAAGATATCTAATCCTGGAAAAAAGTATTAGGCTATGAATGCAGTTGAAAAACATGATTTCAAGTAAGTTAATTTCTGTAATATATCATTTCTGGAGGGGTTCTGTGTTCTTGATATTTTGGGTTTTTTATAATGTGGTTTTGTTTTTTGTTTTACTGTTTATTTCTCATAGCATTCATAATCCCGTGCTCCACTTCTATCTAATTTTGTTTTCTCACTTTCTTGGTCTCCTTTATTTTCCCTTATCTGTTTTGTATGAAGAAAGGAGGAAAGGGTATAAGGGACAAGAAAAGACAGCACATCCACTATAATTATCAATACAGGGAAAAAATATTTCACAAACATTTTCAATTTCTTTATCAAAAACATTTCAACCAGCTATGGCAATTTAGCTCGAAATTGTCCAAGGTAGTTCTGTCATGAGCAGGAAGATAGATATCCTCATATCATTCATGTTTCCCTAGGTATAATATTTGGCAAATAAAAGAAAAATTGTGGCAGATGAGAGTGACGTCTCCCTTCTCAAGTCTTACTGTCATTTATTAGCTGGAACAGTACTACTTGATTGTTCCTTCCCTTCCCTTCCCTTCCCTTCCCTTCCCTTCCCTTCCCTTCCCTT